>NC_052137.2:35374368-35982458 GCF_016086655.4 Lepeophtheirus salmonis
TTACAGCATGTTAATTAAAGTTAAACATTCAAGAGTCATGATATCGACACATGAATATATTAGCCTGGTTAGCCAACATTTCTTTAGATAAATGACAATGAAGAATTATTATTTATTAATTAATTGTTCTTTATTATATATACAGCGTGCGGCTATTGTTGTGTCCTTTGGAGACAATAGGGACATGGTCGTTCCATCAATTTAATTGGCTCTTACTTTTCTCTCAATACTTCAAAAACGTTATTTTTTACTTTAAATTAGCCTGCTATATCTTTTTTTTATTTTATTTTATTGTCATATTCATCATTTTGAAATAAATATCTTATTTAAATTTAAATTATTTTGATAATTTGTACGATCAAGCTTAATTATTTATAATTTAAACAGTGTTTACTATTTTATAAATTATATTAATTCTTTTATATTCCATTGTGTCTTATTAATCGACTGTAAAAATTTCAAGTTCACATGTAATTTTTATTTTTAAACAAGGGGAAGTGGGTGGCTCCATTGCCTGAAGGTAAAAATACGTTAGGGGTAACAATACTTATTAATTACGTTTCATTTTTCATTTGAAACTCATTAATTTTTTGATATTACTAAGATCATATTAGTATTGTCAAACTAGCGAAGATGTCAACAAATGCAGTACAAACGAATTGCTTTATCAAATTGACAGTGAAACGGAAAGTGAATTGGATGATTATGATGCATCATATCTGGCAGAAGAACCTATTCCAGACCTTATAGAAGAATGCAATCAACTTTTAGTACCGGAAGCAAGCATCTATGTGGATTGCAACATAAATAAAGCTGAAGCTTCAAAAACTACTATGGAACGGGTGACTATACCAGAATTTGTCCAACAAAAAGATTGTAATTTAAAGCCTCAAGTTTTGCTTGATCTTCCGGAAAACCCAACCCATTCTTCATTTTTGAATCAACTACGAATTTCATAGCTCTTTCTGATTATATCCTTCAACAAATAAGCATATATGCTCTCCAAAATGGCAGAGTTTGTAACAAATATAGAAGAAATTTGCGCCTGGGAATTACTCTCATGATGTCAGTGATGAAGCTTCTTAATTTGAAATCTTATTGGATTTGGATAATTTGATATCATCTGAAGTTATCAAAAATGCAATGACCAGAACTTGTATAGTGTCTATTCTTCAAAACCTTCACTTCGCTAATAACTTAATACCAAATAAATTGGATAAATATCAGTTGTTATTGACCATTTACACGAAGCATTTCGATCTTCCATGACCGATGCTCTAGAACTGTCGATTGATGAACACATTACTAAATTCAAAGGTAAAATGTCTTAAAAGCAATATATGAAGAATAAAACCATACTGTGGGGATTTAAATGCTGGTGTAGGTGATGTAGTAAAATTGGAGTTTGATTTATACCCTGAGAAGAAAGAAAATAAGGAATATGGACATGAAGAAAGTGTTGTGGTTGGACTGTTTCAGAAGCTCCATAATTCCTTTTGTACATTATATTTCGATAATTTCTTCAGTTCTTCCAAATTAGTTAATAAATTACCCGAAAATGGATTACATTGCATCGAAACTGTAAGAAAAGATAGGAAAAACATGCCAACTATAAAGAAAGACAAAGATATGAATAGAGGTGAAATCGAGCAAAAATATACAAATAATATAATAGAAGTCAAGTGGAGTAACTTTAATTGCCACGAGTTTGGAAAGCTGCAATCAAGTTTAATAAAAGAGTAAAAGAAAAAAATATTATACAGTCGTCCCACGTCCAATGCCCATCCATTGAAAAAAAATATTTAACTCTAGTATAGGAGTTATTGATATTCTGGATTTAAAGACTGTTACTTATAGATTAGATCGAAAGTTATGTGGGGCCCTTATTATTTGAGGTTTTTTTAAAATTTCTTAGATATTTTTTTTGTTAATTCGTACATTGTTTACTCAGAAAATAATCCATAAGGAATGGAATTATTGGATTTCAAAATTATTTAAGCAAAATCATATGAGAAGTTTATAGGCAAGTTTTAGCCGTGCAATCCCGAGAAATCATTCCTCAATCTATTCCACTCAACAATTCTATCGACAAGAGGGAAATGTAGAAATTGCAACAATAAAAAATAAAAATAAAATAGAGAATAAAACTCATGTTCAATGTAGTACTTGCACAGTATTTTTAATTATGTATTTTTCTGGACAAAACTCAAGAAATTGTTTTAATGATTTTCATGCTCAAAAAGAATGGTTGTTTATTTATGATTATAATACAAAAGTTATTTAATTTTATTTTAAAATATAGAAAACTTATTTATTTTTATTGTAAATATAGAAATTTTGGGGGTTTTATTGTAAACATAGAAAAATTTTGTGTTTTTGAAAGTTATTATAAGAATGAAAAATACTTTTTTGTTGTAAAATTATTTACTCGTCTTTTTACCCTTCAGGACAATATAGAAACTGGTGTACCCAAAAATATCTCGAAACCTAGATTTGCAATCTTTACAAATTCTTGATTCCTTTGGAGTTAAATATATAAAAACGTGCATTAAAATATACTCTGAGACCTGATGGTTCCGAATGGGTTTTCAACGAACTGTGAACGCCTGCAATTGCTGGGCATGCGTAGGTAAGACGTTGTTTATTGTTCTAAAGGCTAGTTTGAAGTGTTCGACATCAGTGAAAAAGAAATGGCATCGATCAACGAAGTACGTATTCCACAATCGTGCAGAAGGCAGAGTGTCATTGTCGCGATTCACGCCGGACAAGACAATGTTGAGATTGCAAACTTCTTAAAACTGGACAGGTCGTTTGTATGGAGAGTCAGGAAGGAACTGGAAGAGTCTGAAGGTGATTATGAATCAACAGAAAGACGTGCTGATCACAAGATGAGGACAGACTACGAGAGGGATCCAGATTTCATTGCAAATTTGCAAAAAATCATTGATGATGAGCCATGCAAATCGATGAGGACCATTGCTAAGGATCTCAACTGTTCTGAAAAGCTGATCAGGAAGTGTGTGGCAGATGATTTGCGATTCAAACCATACAAGATGCAAAGAGCTCAAATTCTGACAGAAAAGTCAAAGGAACGAAGGCTGAACAATTCAAAATTGCTAACACAAAAGCAGTAACATTGATTGTTAAGTTATCTTGAGAACTGCATATCTGTGATTGATTAATTATTTAACATTTTTATAGAATTGAGGACTATTTTTATAGCATATTGGATAATTTGGATGGATCAAGCTCTCAAAGTAAAAGTAACTACACTATGTAACAAAGTTTCAACTTTTTTTTGTGCTTGGTTTTTAATGTTTATTTTATACTATTTATATATGTCTAATAATACGAAATGAATTATTTTTGTGAACTATAGATATACTTTTTGTATGAATAATTTTTAGGACATATTCATACTCATTTTCAACATACAACCAATCTTATGAAAAAAACATCTTAAGCGTTTCTGTATCTTATTCAGAATTAGATAAGAAGAAAGTAAAATTGAGAAAAAATGTCATAATTATAGGCAATAATGATTATAATTTAATTTTAATGAAAAGAAGAAATATACTTTAAGCTATGATTTAATTAATTAAAAAAATTAATGCCTTCAAATTTGAGATTTAGTTTTCAAAATGTATTTCACATTATTATTGAAATCGAGGTTTTGTAGACACCATTTTTCTAAAATAATCCTTGTGTAACATACATTGGGGTATGCTTTATCCAAGGTACAAGGATTATCTTGGTTTTATCAATGAATTCTACTAATATCTGGCGTAGGCCAAGGCTCAATCACTTAACTTAATGTAAGGAAAAGGGTAGTTTTTATGTTTGAACATCAAACGGTAAAACCAATGAGTTCTAATATTATCTATAGGAGGACAAACTCCAAACACGCTACTTTGTTGAAAAAAATAACTTTTTTTTTGAGAAATTCGACATTGTAAACTCATTAACTTTCAACAATTATATAGTTATAATATTTGTCATAGTTGTAATTTTATATTAATATCACGTTGTATTTTAAGAAACTCTTCGATTTTGGGGTAATATTTGAAATCCTAAAAAATGTTTTTGAGCAAAAAATGATGGATTGACTTAAGATATACAACTCAAAATAAAAGTAGATTTATGTTAAAAGGTTTTCTAAAGTTAACTCTCAAAAAATTATTAAATTAATTATTTAAACTGACGAATTTGTGCTTCAAATATAAAGTATCAACTTCAGTTTGTGTTTGTATAAGATCATTATGTAGTAGGTTTCATTCAAATAATTAATTAATATGAAATATTTTTCTTCGATTGATCTTTCCATACTAGTGTGATTAATTCATCAAGTCGGTAATGCCGAGTGTATTTGCACAATTAGTTAAATAGATTTGGAGTTGCATAATTCAAATGTTTGGATTCAGAACCAAGATCACAAAATATTATATCGAACTATAAATTAAGAATAATTGATTCTTAGATGTGTGAAGTTGATAATAAATAATTTTTTTAAAATTGTTTCTGAATTATTCAGTATTAGGCTTTGAAATATATTAATATCATTTATCCATATCTTCAACAACAAGGGGTTAAAAAATCTTTGAATCTCAAAGATAGCCAAAAAAAAAAAACACAACACTTTATAACCTTTTTTTGAAAGCACTGAGGATGATAGAGAAAAACTAAGATCATATTTGGAACTAAGGGATTAAATCCTACAATTTCGATTTTATAACGTTTTTGCTCTTGAGTGGTATTAGTAATTACTGCGTATTTAAATACCATTCACTGTAGTTTTTCTTTCTTTCAATTATATGAACTAGGCCCAAGTATAACGCGTCATCTAGTGGTATAATTTTTTTATTTGTTTGCTCGCACCCTATTAAAGAGTTTTATGTTGATTTATTATTTTAGGCTCTGATAATTTAAATTTAATTACAAAAGTATGATATCGATAGATTCTTGAGGTTGGATTTATAATATTTAGAGATCCCAGATCCAAATCTGTAGTTATTTTAAAATTTCCGACTCAAAATCATAGATGAATATACATATTTTCTGTGTTACAAACCGTCTCTAAGTATCTTAATAATAGTAACATTGACTAATGGTCCATTAGTAATGGAGTGATTAGTTTTAATGGATCTAAATCCAAACTGTAATTGAAGGAATACTAGTGAGAAGGACTTCATACGTTTCTTATTTCTTGAAAAGAGTCGATTCTTGAAATTAACTTCTTGGTTTGTTCAACTCATCTTTGGAAGAACCGCATTGAAATTGTATTTAATAATGGTTCAATTACTTTATCTCAGGAAATTTTTAACACATTTCTGAACTTCTTTTGGTTAGATATGATCAATCTCCTCATGATATCAAAATCTGCAAATCTAAATACATTCTGCCCTTTATCAATAGAATTATTCGCTAAGTTTGTGAAGAGCAATGCCTCCTACATTTTTGTTGGAATTAGTTGAAAGGCTAGCTGAAAAAAACAAACAAACTAGGATACCTCAAGGATTTATTGTTTTCAAATCAAGTTAAGTTCATTCATTTTAAGTTCTAAATTATTATATTAAACATTTTTGGATATTGCTAATCGTAGGAAAGATTATAAAAAATAGACAGCTAATTATACAAATCCCTTTTATTTGTTAAATTTAGAGAAAATCGACTCCCTGAAATGACAATGCCAGCGAACTTTTTATACCAGACCCTTATTTTGTGTAAAATGATCAAAGATAAAGGTACATAATCACGGCATATGGGTAAATCCCCATGCTAAATTATGTTCAAATTCAAATGAATTGATTCAATGATTTATAATTCAAATCAGAACTAAAAAAATTGGGAGATAATAGTTATAATTTTTGTGTCTGCTATAGTGTTGGGTCATGTCAGTCTTCAGAAACGCGAGATAGAGAGATATTTTTTTTTAGGCTTTGTCTAAACCTAAGTAGAATTTATTTATGAATATTAGCTATTTTCAAAAAAAAAAAAAAACAATAACAAATTGTTGTTATACAAATTGTAAGGAAATGAGGGGCCAAACCTCTCTTGGCCCCACCGGTGGCGAGGACCCTATTGTAAAAATTACTTATTGATTCATCGAATATATAAAATTTATCCTCGACAAAATAAACACTTGACAAATATTTCGAAAAAACATAAAGAAAATACAGTAAAATTGAATTAAATGAGGATTTATAGGGACAATTAATTTTTGGGGTGGACTTTTTTTTTGGGCGGAAATTCAAATCTAATTTTTAAGGCCTTAGAATATGTTATTGTATCTGAAAATAAGGATTAAAATTGAATTTGCGTTTGATTTTAGTAGCCCTCTAATTTTAAGACCGATAAAAGGAATGTCTGTCCGCAATTTTTTTTTAAATGATGAAACCTGTTTGTAGCACAAATACGTTTCGGGACTCCTGCATATAGAAAGAAATATATAAAAGTGACAACTCCAAGTATCTTGGTCATCTCTATATTTTTCTTCCTCTATGTCAGAGGTTTCGGAACTTTTTTAGCCCATAGACAACTCGTCGATTCTTTTGTTTTCCCTATTGATTTTTCTTAAACTTATAATTTTTTAATGTTTTTGATACCTTACTCAGTGATTTGATTGGGTTCTTTTTAAATTGGACAATTGTAATTAAAAAGAAAAGATAATTTTTTTTTATTAAAAAATAAAAAAATCCATGTTCACACATTTAGATTTCAACAAAACAAATCAAAAATTGAGAACATTATTATCTACATAATATAACAAAATAAGATTCATTTAATCATTAATGGAAAGGGTGAGTTTGATCATGGATTATTTAACATATGGATAAACTAATCAATTGTAAAATCACGGAACCTCAATATTATAATGTTGAACAATGAAATGACTCCTATCAATGAATTCTTAGATAATTCATTGCTACTATATACATGGACTTAACCCAAAATATAACTACTTAAAATAAAGCTACTTATTAGTATAAATAAGTAAATATATCACTCATTTTATCTTCATTTTAATAAAATAAAATATAAATTAGTTAAAAGTATCAAATATACTCGATATATGTATGTTCGAGCTATGGACTTTAAATTAAGAAATAATAAATAATAGAATCAGTTATCATTAAATATATATATATTTTTCAAAGCCAAATTAATATTATAGAGTTCATTTCTTCTCAGATCTCAAGTTCTTTACCTTATCCAATTTTCTTTTTTTGCATGTTTTTCAGTTTCCATGAATTAAACTATTGATCTCTTAGGCAAAAATTTTTCTCATGATATTAAATAACTTAAATACACCTTGTCTCATCCCCAATGTCCTATTTTTTTTTAAACGGATGACCATCCTCCCATAGTCGGTCAAACAAAAAAACTAGACTAATTCTTTAAGTGCTGAATGAAGCTTTCAATAAAGAGATGTCGTGGGTTTAAATGATTTAAAAATATTTTTTTATGTTCAATGGATTAAAAAATAGATAAATAAAATTTCCAGGCTTCCTGAATCAATATAAATAGTTTGTCTGATGGTTCAATTAAAGATCATCTTGAGATATTTCTGATAAAATCTGTATACAATTCAGGGGCGTTTTATTGATTTCGTCAAACAGAGATAGCATTGAAAGATAACTTTGTGAGCTGTCCTCTTCACTTATTAATTAAAGCTTACAAAAAGAACATTTAACAATGGAAAAAATAGATTTTGCACAATAGCCTGAAATCTAAAATAGTATTCCTGAGTCATCATGCGCTGGAATGGCAGTGACACTAAGTTTTCCAGAAGAAAATCTGCTGAAGTCGAAAGATCCCCCTCGAATTTCTAAACAAAATGTTCATGATTGTTGAAAAATCTCATTTCGATTAAATTGACAAATGAATATAATCGTACAGATTTTTCTGTTTTAAGGAACTGCCTCATACTTGTATAATAGTTGCATCCACTAATATATCAATAGAAACCAAACTTTCGTTCCTATGGATCTGATTGAATTAGTCCAGTTAAAACATAATTAAAACTTTTATTGAAAATTGAATATTGAGTCAAGTCAATCATAGCAGAAGTTGTTTGGATTAATATTAAAAATGCATCTGTACTAAAACATTTTCTTTTGATGAGTTTGTTCCAAAATTCTCCAACTAATTAAGGAAAAGCATTTTTTTGTTCAAAATTTAACGGTGTTATTGGTTCACGATATGGATTTTTCTTTTTTTTTAGCCCTGTAATTGAAGATTTGGTTCACTGTAAAATGATTGTGCTAAAAAGGTTGCGTATAAAATCGTTAAGGTAATATTGTTGCGTGGTGAAATCGTTGTGTACATTATTATTCGGCCTCCATTATCATTGTGAAACAAAATTGCTGTGGGTAATATCATATTGAAACAACATCAATATGACCAATGTGTAGGTATGTTACAAAAAATTTCCAATTTAACTTTATTCCTTTTAAACCTATTTTATCTAATGGATAATGGTAAAAAAGATATTTTGATACCAAAATCATGTCTCTAGCTTCAATATTAAGGAAGTTATGATTTTACCACGCAACGATATTACCTCAACGATTTTGTCTGAAATTTTTTTATCACAATTTATTATCGTAATTCCACACCTTTTTTCGTACTGTTTATGTTATAAGTTTATGTTTAACGTACTCTGTGATCTAATTAAATATGATATTTCAATAAAACAACACAACTTTTTTAAGTATTGAGATAGTTAAATGAAATTCTCAGGATTTATAGAATACAGTATTGTGCAAAAGATGATGCTTTTAAATACCTGCAGTTGAATTATATAATATGCAATTCGAGTATATGAATATCTTCCCACGCTCTCCAGACAATAAATGATAATTATTGGAAAAAGGGAGGTTAAAAATTAAGACTAAGTACTTAGTAGGTATTTTAAAAAACAAACAACTAATATTAAAAATGAATATCCTAAGTAGTAGGTATTAAACACTCTATAAAGACGCTGGTAAGATACTTTTGGTCGCTGTAAAACTCCCTAAAAAACAATCCTGGAGGAGGAATCACAAGGCTCGTCTCTAAGCCATCTTATGTTTGGCTCTTCATCAATCAAGATAATGTTGGACAATGATCGGAATGACCGAGCATTTTCTTATGCTATGTGAAGGGGTTCAGGGTATTGAAAGATACCTCTTGGGTAGAGAACGGCTCACATGCCTTTGAACCCTAACCCTTCCTTAGGGTCAAGACTCCTCCTAAGAAATGTATGGGACCTCCAAGTTGAAGATACAGAAGTACTCCTCCTTGATTTATTCCTCATTTAGGAATATTTTTTATTTTGAGACTTTATATAAAACAATTCAAATACTTTCAAATTTGGTGTTTAACTTCCCGTCTGATAACTTTTTCCATCTACCCACAGCAGGTAGGACTAGTTTATGTTTACATAATTGCCAATTCTAACTAAAAGTAAATTTTATACTTAATATTATTGAATGTGGTCATAAACCACACATTTTCTCTAAAGATTCTTCTTGTTCTTATGTGGGAGGCAATCCTCCTTTATGCTCTGAGGCTAAACAAGCAATATATAAAGAGGTTACGGAAATGTCCTTTTCCGGAGCTATTTTGACAGTTACAGTAAGTTATTCGTCATTTTCAGAATATTCGCTGCTCTTAAGTAGGATAACTCTCGATTGGGAGTAATGATAAATATAACAGTTTTTAATAAGTGTATTCTAATTTTAAATTAGAATCAGTGGATTCATTGATTTTTGACTCTACCAAGATTATTTTTTATACTCTTTAGATCTGTTTGATGTATACCATTCTTTTAAAATCTTTGCTGACTATCGTTGTTTTTTCAAATTTCGATGCTGAAATAAAGTTTAACAATTTAATATTTTATGTTTCGGATTGTAATCAGCACCAATAATCTTTAATAAACTATTGAAACCTGTGATTTTATATCTAAGGTCACAAGTAAAGATAAGTTGTAGCGTCTATTAAGATGAACTAATTTTGCAGGCCTCTATCATTGTGTTGCCTCACTCTCCTCGTGTTTAGCATTGATTTTATACACAATCCTTTGTATGAAGGCGAATTTGAATAAGAGTTCTTGGATTCCAAGGACGCAACCTATTCATCTAGGGTGGTTATGGGGCTATGTGGCAATTACTTTTACCCTTCCTGAGGAGAAAGTGCAAAAAATCCGAGATCTTGCAGCTAAATTCAACCAAAGGCAAATGTTGTTGGTCTGAAACATTTAACAAATAACTTTGCAAAAGATCCAAGATCTTGCCACTAAATTCCACCAAAGGCGGAGTGTTAATGGTCCGATACCTTCGACAAATAACTGGGTTAATTGAAAGTGCGAGACTATTGTTTGGGTTCGCACCACTTTTTCAGAGAAACCTTCAGTTAGATTTAGAAAAGGGAAATTTTGATCATCCTTTCAATCCAAAAATCTCCTCCAAGAGCGATAAAGATATATCATGGTGGGAAGATCTAAGATTAGCCTGTGCACCAGTGATAACTGATAAGAATATTTAATCCAACTCCGGAAGTTTTTACGCATGCTTCCTTACCAGGTTATGGTATTTCATTCTCAGACAGCTCCTTTCAACAGGGTCGGTGGACAATGAATGATCGAGATCTTCATATTAACGAGTTTGGATTATTAGCTGTAGAGAAAGCGTTAAGTTCGATTTCATATCACTCATAGATATTAGTTCATGTGGATAATACAACAGCTCTTTTTTAAAAAGGGCGGTACTAAGGTCACACGCCTAAACGATATCGCTGTGAGAACGTGGAAGCACTTGATGAAAATAAGAATTTAAATAGATTTTGTCTGGATCCCATCAAATAAGAATACGTAAGCGGACTTCCTATCAGGGGAGTCTCTTCATACATGGGAGTTCGGGATGAATGAAGAAGTATTCAACCAAATAATCTTCCATTGGTTCCATCCCGAGGTGGATTTCTTCGTGTCAAAGGATTTCCAAGCAAAGTCAAATTACGTATCTTGTATGAGAGACGATCAAGAGGAGGCTTTAGATGCGTTCTCCATCAGGGGGAAAAATAAGAGCTACTTCTTCTGTCCAGTTCCACTGCTTCCGAGAGTTATAAGCAGACTGTAAGAACAAAATGGTGCCCCAGGAATTCTGATATCTCCTGAATGAACAGGGGGAAAATGGTTCCTACCGTTGTGCGAGATATCGAGGGAGTCACTTAGATTGGGGGAAGTGAGGAGAATTTCCTTGTATTAGACGCTCAGAACCTCCCGGAATTAGGTATTCTGATGGCATTGTTAATTTAGAAGGGCTTTATTAAATCAAGTGTTCGATTCTAAAGCTATTAATATAAATTTTCTTATATTCGTTCCTCAACTGAGAGGACCTACAGATCGGCGTTTAAATTTTTTGATAAGTTTTGTTTAGGAGAGGGTTTTCTCCCTTTAACGTGTCAGGGAATATGGTAATGAACTATCTAGGCATCGTATCCCACGTCTAACTATAGTGCCCTTGCGACAACAAAAGCGGCTTTATGAAAGAATCAATTTAGGCCAGACGTATTATCATCAGATAAATTGTTGACCAGATTAATGTAGGTTCATTCAATTTAAATCCTCCATTACCTAAATATCCAAATACGTGGGATGTTAAAATGCTTTTTAATAAATTAAAAAGATTCAGGGTGTCCGGATAGTTTTATTATTTGAAATACTGGCAAAAAAGAACTTTACTTTATTAGCTTTGGCAAATATATTTAGAGCTAGTTCTTTAACTTTATTAAGTTCCAACTATAGAATAAATAGCGATTGATCTAAAGAGGGATTAATTTAGCAAGTTTTCTCAGGAGAGAGACTGGATCTAGTTAGGCATATGTAAATAGCACTAGAATTAAAAGATAAATTGTTCGTGACTTTGAGGGGGAATTGTTACCCCTTTGTAACTCAGACCGCTAGTGGATGGTTAAGAGAGATAATTCAAATGGCAGTTATTAATATTGAAGTTTTAAAGCTCATAGCCTAAGAGCCGCTGTTGAACCTTTAAAAAAAGCTAATGAAAGTTCAGTTCAGGAAGTTATTAAGCAAGGTTTTTGGTGTAAGGAGCTTTTCATTGGTTTTATAATGTTCTTATAAGGAAATAAATAATTTAAAATTGATAAAATATTAGTTTATTCCTTTCAGGGCTGTATTAAGATTCAAAGTTTAGAACGTATAGCTACACTATGACATGACATAATAGATATTAACTAATTTTACTGTATTAACGTCATATTTTATTAAAAGCTTAGCTATACATTTGTCAATTGTCCCTCCCGACATACCTTTTACTTGGTTGAAGTTACAGCAATCTGCAGAAAGAGGAAGAGGTAACAGAACATATCGTAGAGGTAGTGGGATTCAGGGTGACCAGATTGTTATTGTAAAGTTTTGGTGTCTTCTTCTATAATGGCCTGAGAAGAACGGAATTACAAATGTATAGCTACGTTTTTAATTAAATATGACACTATTGCAGTAGACTTAGTTAATGTCTACTATTTGGTTAGATCACAGATTTTTGTTTAAGTTAGAACATAAACATTACAAAAAAAAGGGGGGTGAAATTTCGATTATAAATTGATCTTAACTTTTTTAATATTAAAGCGTGAAGAGGCATGATTTTAGTATCAGAATGTCTTTTTTACCATTATCTATTGGATGAAACAGGTTTAGAAGGGGAAAAAGTGAATTTGATTTTTTTTTGTAATATACCTACATTATGTACTAATTTATTTAAATTCTTTGAGTATATTAAATATTTTTTTTTAGTATTTTACATTTTTGTAAAGAAAATACAACCAACATTAATTGTCTAATGTGTTATTGGGTTAATGTCTAATTTCATAATTGATATTATTTAGGGACGTACCGATAGCAATTAATCAGCCAATTCCGGTTCTGATATCAGATTTATGGACGATTCCAATTCCTTATTATGTATACAGGAATTTCACAAGCAAATGAGAAAATTGTGTACTTTTTTATTTATTTTACTTTTTATTAATTACGGATAAAAAAAAACACATAAATTTATCAATCTTAATTAGTTGTTAATAAATTTTAATTTTAAAAAGTTAATTGCTCTCCTTGCTCATGAGTCAATTAATTTCGGGTTGGCTCATATTAGGGAACTTGACGCCTTTCCGTTGTTAGATATTTAAGTCAGCCTCCTTGTTCCTCCGTCTTTGATCTAATTTCAACTGCCTCACTGCTAAAAAACTAACAAAAGGCTATTTTCTATTATTTTACTGGTTCGCCCCACATAAGATTTGAAGTGGTGTTCAACTGTCTTCAGTTCCTAACAGAGTTTTAAATGCTTTACCTACGAATTAAAATATGTATAAACCAGTGCTTGAGACCGGAATTGTATCTTTTTTAATATACCCTGGACGAATACTGATGACTTGAACTTGACACAGAACATATGGACTCGACATAATAAATTTTCTGTACAAACCTACAAATTTGTATAATCTTTTTATGTATCCCCCCTCCATTTTTTTTTTTTTTTTTTTTTTTTGAATTTGTCTGAACGACTTTGTCTAGTCCAGCTATTTTATATATTTTTAACCGTAATTTTGTCTCAAAAAATTAGCTCAAATAAGGTATATTATTACACTGGTCGACAAAATTTAATTTTTTTTTTTGCATGTACTTTGGCAACGGATTCTTATAGAATTTGGGCTGCTAATTCCGAATGTATGCTTAGATTTGCCACATCACATCAAGTTTTTTGTGACATGTGATATTTAATATCTGTGGATGTTTACATAAAAAAACCTATAATGATACCACGTGTTCCTGTTATGTATGTATCTTTCTCTCTCTTTGACTCGAGTACTTAACGTGTTTCAATATATATCTCAATGTGTGCCAGCTCTTCCTTTAGCAATCAATATATCCTTTATTTAACCCAATCTATACCAGTAAAACTCTCATTCGATATTATTTCTTGTGTTGCTCTCATTTGGATTTAGTAAATGTTGGAGATTATATATTAAATATTTTTTAAATCACCATCATAGCTGTTTACGAAATCCAAACACATCTGTATAAGTTTATAAGCTACCCATGTCTACATCCTCACGGAGAAGAAAGTGCTGTAGCGACCCAGATATATTCTGATATATCTGTGGATGCGTCACTTTATCACCTCAAAGACGGAACATAACTCACTTCGTTAAGAGTGTGTACCTTGCTTATTTTAAAGTACCGCTTGGAGACCAAAACAAAAAATGGGCACCTCACATAGTATGCACGACTTGTCTCCTCATTCGGACACAATAACGGATAAATAATGAAGCACATACTTCAGTCGATGATGATGATGATTCAGATGCAAATTACACACCATTGGGTTCATTGTTTGGTCAACTTCTTCTGTATAGTCAACCTGAATTGAATGACCTTATTCGAGATTTGAATTTACCTAAACAATCTGCTGAGTTTTTGGCTTCCAGACTGCAAGAGCGAAACATGCTTGCCCAGGGCACAAGTGTCACATTTTATCGTAACAGAGATGCAGACCTGAGAAAGTTCTTTGATTCCGACAATCACTTTGTATACTGCAGTGATATTGAAGTGCTTCTTGTGGCTATGGGATTATCTGCGTATCATTCAAGTGAGTGAATACTCTTTATTGATAGCTCAAAAGAAGTTTAAAGTGTGTTTTACTTCACAATGGTACCATATATGGATATATCCCTATTGGACACTCAGTCTCCATGAAGGAGGAGTATGGAAACATCAAAATAGTACTTTGTGGATTCAAAAATGGTGAGCTTCCTTTTGGGTCAACAAGGAGGTTACGCAAAATACCCTTGTTTCCTTTGCTACTGGGACAGTAGAGCTGACGAGGATCACTGGGTTAGAATGGAATGACCATTAATGTTGGTACCTGGAGAGAAGAATGTCATTAATGAACCACTAGTTGATCGAAAAAACATCCTCCTTCCACCATTGCATATCAAACTCGGTATTATGAAGCAGTTTGTAAAAGCTTTTGATCACAATGGTGATTGTTTTCAATACATATGTTCAACCTTTCCGAGTCTTAGTGATGCGAAGAAAAAGGGAGCGATATTCGACGGACCCCAAATCAGTACATTACTCAGGGACATACATTTCATTGAGAGGATGACCGCTGTCGAATCTCGAGCGTGGACTGCATTTACTAATGTGGTGCAGGGTTTTCTTGGGAACAAGAAAAACGACAATTACCAAGAGATTGTGGATGAACTTCTCCTTAGTCTACGAGAGCTCGGGTGCAGAATGAACATCAAACTGCACTACTTACACGGTCACCTGGACACGTTTCCAGACAACCTTGGAGATGTTAGCGACGAACAAGGTGAGAGGTTCCACCAAGACATTAAAGTCATGGAAGATAGATATGAAGGTCGTTGGGACTCGCATATGATGGCTGATTACTGCTGAAGTTTGATGAGGGATCATTCAGATGCTCTACATAAGAGGGCGTCATCAAAGAGGAAGTTTACCCAAAAAATGAAGTAATATGTTTGTCTACAAACAAAAATACACTGTTCCTGCATCTACTAGTTTGATAAAACATTCTATGTTTGTAATAATATTGAATTTTGTCAAATATGTGTTAGTTCTTTCATGTTTTGTATTTTTTTAGTTTTGTATGTTTAAACAAAATTAGATGGTTGTGTCTTGTATTGAAAAATAAAATAAAACCTTTTAATCAACCTATAGTTCAAAAACCTCATGTGATAACCAATAACTAGTGAAACATTGAAATCAGCAGCCAATTTGCAAATAAAATCACAGAAAACAAAAATAATGTATTATTTTTCTCGCGTAAATGAAGGATTTTTAGTATGTGTTGTAGTATTTTTTCATCACCCCGTTATTCAAAAACTTGATGTGATAGGCAAAAACTAATGACAGATTTGGAATTAACAGCCAAAATGGAGTTAGATTCACTTTAAGAACCCCATACAAGGAAAATTGTGTTGGCCAGTGTCTGCAAGTGGTGGGCTAGCGGGGCTTTAGCTCCCCAAAATTAAAGAATTTTGGCTTTTTACCAGATTTTTTTTTTTCAGAATAAAAAAAATTAACACGAAAAAAGTTGTAAAAATTGTTAAATTAAATATTTAATTTTTTTTTTTTCTAATGAATTTAATTTTAGGTGAACAGCTGTGGATTTTGAAATTTTTTAATCTTTTTGAACATTGACATGAATTTTTAAAATTTTTTTGTGAATAGCTGTGGATTTTTAAAATTTTTGCCCGTCGCTTTTTATATGATATTACTCAGTCATTTTTCTTATTGACGTAGACTGGTATAAAAAAAAAGAGGAATGAAGCACCTCACACTCTAAAATTGCTGTGGGGAAAGAATAAATTATTGTATTCTTTGATTTTTCCATTACTGAATATCCCACCAAAGAGAAGATGAGCTTTCAATTATACATCTATAATTTATTAATTGTTATTAGCACAGAAATTTATTGATGTAACCCTTTTCTTTCTTCCTCACACTCCGAATCCGTTTCTTTTCTTTTCAGTTCACACTCTCCATCCATCTTCTTATTTTCAGTTCATACTTCGAATCCATTTTCTTTTCAGTTCATCCCTTGCATTGTTTTCTCATCGTACTTTCTGCTACAACTTAATCAATATTATTGAAAATAACTCTGACTCATCATAGGAAGTTCATCAACATATCCAATCTCATATGGTCTCTCACTTTTTCTTTTAATTTTCTCAAGTTTAAAATGCTCTTATCTTTCAAAAACGGACTGTTAGCTTCTGACCCAAGCAAATTGCACTTGAAACACTAAATGAAGGGACTCAAACTAATCCTGTGAGGCGGGTAGGAGCGAGTGCTACGGCAACCCTAGCTCCTACTTCCATTACTTTATACTTATAATAAAAAAAAACAATAATGGTAGCAAGCTTGAAATATATATATATATATATAAAAATTACATTACCAACTACTAAAAATTTCACACTCAAGGAAAAGTTTAAGATTTATAACTCTTTATATATAACACCTATATAACAAGAGTCACCAAATTAAGGCAAACACAGAAATTCATCTGACTTACTAACATTGCCAGAATTATTTTTTTAAAACTTTGATAAATATGTACTTGTATTTTATAATATTTATTTATGTATTCATGCATAATTTTAAGAAACCCAATAAATATTCTCTTGTCATAATAGGGATCTTGCGAACATATAGGTAAATAAAAAAATACGTTGTATTTTGTTGCAAGTTCCCAATTTTTATATTTCTTTTTAGTGTTCTGAACGTAGATTGTTTGAATTCGAATTGAATTAACTTTTGCCGTAAGAAGAAGGACGGTATAATGTCATCACCTTCTCTAGAGACGACGCCAAGGACCATGATGGAGGAGCAGGGAGTTTACTTCAGGATAATCTTAGCATTGATCTTTGCTATCCCTCTGTCATTCATCTTGTTGCTGTGGGTGTGGACGGTGAAACTTTTTTCGTCCGATAAAAATATCAGAGTAGGAATTTAACCAATCTTCAGCTGTCTGAAGTTGCTGGTGCAGCGCTCCAGGTGCTTGGCTTTGTACTGGAGATAATGTATGATATCCAAGTCCCAGACTATCTTATTCACCTTCATCGTGCTCACAGATGAGTCCTTTGTCAGCTTCAACATTGGTTTCGTTGGATTTGCCTCAATTGACCTCTTCAGTCCGGTCTGGAATGTTGAGATTATCTTCTTATCACTTTGCAGCTTTTAGGGATTCCTTGTGACGTTGGCCGACTCATTTTGTTGCGTCTTGACGAGGGAGAGACACAATCTTATTTATAATAGGAGAGATCCAGGATGACCGGGAGAAATGAGGAGAAGAATGCACGTGGAGGAATGAAACTACACACTGTTTATACGCTCATGTGTATTCTAACTATACTCTAAATATATTTACAAGAGACGATACTATTTATAACACGTAAAACACAGTACTTATATAAGAAGATAACAACCAGAAAGGACATATTAAATACATAACATCACCCCCCAAGCACCAAATCCATGGCGGTGCTTAAACAGGTTCCTCTCAATGAACAGCAGCCTATAGATCCGCTCCATCCATGTCCAGGTGAGGACAAAGCATTCTTCCTTGTATTGCAAAAGTTTATCTCCATAGACGTGCCGTGCTCTCAGCACGCGCACCGGAGAAAGGAGGACAATACTCCTCATAAAGGTTTTAAGGACCCGAGCACCTTGCTCGTCCCTGGGAGAAATAACATTCACCCTTGTTGAGGTTTTAAGGACCCGAACACCCTGCTCGTCCCTGGGAGAAACAACACTCACCCTTGTTGAGGTTTTAAGGACCCGACCCTGAGCACCCTGCTGAGTCCCTGAGACATCTTGCTCGATGTACCCTCATCCAACTCGGGATGATCCACAAGAGAGACCGTTCCACATCCATCAACCAATGATGTGAACGGGAGAGTAGGAACAGTAGAGAACCAAAAGTGCGTAGGAACAAATCCATTTTTAATTATGTGGTCCCTCACCCGGACACACACTTCACTTCTTGAAAGTGACCAAGGTTCTCTTCCTTCCTCCACGAGGCCCAAACATAGGCACAGTCCATATTGCTCCGCCTTCCGCAGACGAACGAGCGTTCTCCCCATCGACGAAAAAGGGCTACCCAACTCCAACAGGGCTAGCTTCGCCGACAATCCCACAGCAGGGAGGTCACGTGATCCTGATCCCATTCTCGTCGCCAATGTTGCGTCTTGACGAGGGAGAGACACAATCTTATTTATAATAGGAGAGATCCAGGATGACCGGGAGAGATGAGAGGAAGAAGGACGTGGAGGAATGAAACTACACACTGTTTATACGCTCATGTGTATTCTAACTATACTCTAAATATATTTACAAGAGACGATACTATTTATAACACGTAAAACACAGTACTTATATAAGAAGATAACAACCAGAAAGGACATATTAAATACATAACACATTTATCCGCTTTACAACATAGTAGACTGTCGAACGGGGGTACCCTATTCGTCGATGATAGCCCTTGTGCCGTTTTCTGTTCTAGCTATTTCAGCAATAGTTGTGGTTAGCATCGCTTCTATGGTTGGTTTTGATACTTTCACGACAAAATAAGAGACAAAGGATTGCTAGACCTTCCAAACTCTCATATATGGCCGCTAACTTGACTACAATGTGCTCGTTATTCATCTTTGTGAACTCAATTTCTTGTGAGAATTTATCTACTAAAGCCTGTATATAAAATAATGAATGTGAATTTAGATGAGGGTTAACAAAGGTCGTGTATAGGTAAAGCACAGCCAGTGAGCGCTTTAGAGGCTAAAGTACTCATTAAAAGGATTAAATATTTTTTTTTGTTGTAAGAGCTACACTTCTCCCGATATCATTTATATGAATGTACATATGCACTTATACCTGTAGACACGCGATAGATGTGATTTTTTGGGTATTATCTTCTATATTAAGAAAGACAAGTTAGTCGACGCTTAATTACTCCGAGTGCTCCTTGTACACTCACTAGTACTATATCAATTCTAGAATCCTTCTAATGTAATTTAATTATGTACCTACACAAGTATATGTATGTATATAGTTTTAAATTAAAATTCCATGGGGAATATGAAGGCGCCATGATATGCATAGTATGTATTTGGAATGAACAAAATACCATCTTTTTCTCTTTAAAAATAAATACCTTTGCTTTTTTCCTATATACACACACACACACACACATTCACGTACATCCACTATGTGTGTGTGCTGTAGCCCTTATAATATTCATTTTACTACAAATTATATAACTAATGAAAATAAAGGGGGAAAAACCCTTTCAAGCAAATAATAGAATCGCAGAACATATGATGGTACTTGGATATAAAGGTCCTGGGAAGGGGGGCAGGAGGGGATTCAATGAAATCAATGTCTAAATTACATACACTGGCAAGAAAATGTTTGGAAAAAAAAATACTTTTTCGTCATTTTTATCAATGCTTATGACTTTATCAATATCTTTTAATTTAACCCGATGAAAATCATTATAGAAAATAGATCTATAAAACATTTGTTAATTATTTGTCTGTAAAAATCCAGGTATTTTGGACAGGCTTAATTTCATATGTAATGTTTATCTCTGGAAAGTATGAGAGATTGGTAGTTAATTTCTTCAGAATGGTTATCATTCTATCCTGAAGATACAAGTCATTCCTTCTGAACAGAGATTAATCGGAAGTAAGTTTGTTTTTCTACAAGACAACGAGCCAGAACATACATCCAAGCTCTGCCAAAACTTATTGGAATTGAAAGAAGCCTCTCATATCTGATCTATTATACAATGGTCAGCTCAATCTCCTGATTTGAACAAATAGAGCTATTGTGGGAACCCCTTGACAGAAAAGTGATAGAAAAGTACCCCACAAGTAAGAATGAGTTGTGAAAGATTTTGAAGAGTGCTTGGAAGGATATCACACCTGTCTACCTTGAAAAACTAACAGCAAGAATTCCAAAACCCTGTAAAACAGTTATAGCGACAACAAATATAATAAATACATTTTGAATTTATATTATATGGAATCTTAATTTTTCTTCATTTTAATAGCCTAATGATAAAGTCATAGGTAGTTCGAAAAATAAGTGAAATTCATTTTTTTAATAACTTTTTCCTGTCAGTATACATATATTCACACCCCACTAATTAGTTACATATACATACATATTTACGTAAGTAAAAATATTTCATCAATGACTCAAATGAAAAAGAAGAAGAAAAGTGCTGCTTTTTTGCAGAGTGCAAAAGCAAATATTTCCGTTGAGTAAAAGCAATACTTCATTTATAAACTGATTTGGTCAACAATATTTATCAAAATTGTTGACAAATCCCAAAGGCGTGATCTAATTCGATATGGACTTGATTAGAAGAAAAAAACGACTTAATACGGTTCCTGAAGATAGTACAGGCTTTTACAATTTTGTCCTCAGGGTAGTTGGCCTAGACCTTGGAGATTAATACTTTCATATCATTCACATTTGAGTGTGGCGTTGGATTTGTGATGCCCTCACGAGGGGTTCAAGTTGGGGGCCATGTGTTCTTGGACCACAAAACAGCAAAGTTTTGTGCACAGTACTCCACTTCCTTGGGCTCTGGACATCCTTTCGGCAATGTTCTTGGGAAAAGGATGGTCCTCACATTGAATGCGACGATGGAAGATATGCCTTTTTGGGCTATATGTAGTCAAGCAAGCAGGATACCAGACGTCTTTTCCCCACCTATTCAAGTATTTGGTGGCCAATTTCGAACAAAAACTGCATCAAAACAAAGGTTACTAAGGCAATTATATTATCTAAGAAATTATGCAACATTTTACTCAAAAAAGTAATTTAAATACTATTAAATTGGGGTGAAATTTTTTGCTCCCCACCCTTTACACAAATCAAACACAAAACGATAGCACTGCACCTGATGGATACTTATCAATTAATTTATTTTCAAAAATGGAGAAAATTGATCTCTACTTTAAAAAATCTCTACCTGCTCTTGAATTGCATGAATTTGTATTAGACCTATACAGGGTAGGGCAGCAAAACTTGTACTCGAGAGATGGATTTAGAAATACATCAATAATTTACTAGTTTCATTAATAGGCAAAAAAAAAAAAAAAAAAATGTTAACAAAACATGTAGATAAGGTTTTTGCAAAACTTTTTTCATTCATTATCAATCAGAGCCTTTATACGTCACCTGAAGGCCATGCAAGAGTTGATGACAAACTCCTCTGACAAGTTGTCACATGACAGCTGCATTTTTGCTTGTTGTTCGCTCATGATGATGAAATGACTCTATGATTAGTTTAGTTTGTTTACGTAAAAAGGACGGCAGAAACAGATTATCAAAAAATAATCACTCAATCTTTCAAAGTAATGAGAAAATAAACATGAATTAACAGTCACATTTTACTGCCCTATCCTGTATATGTATTTATATATGGGTATATACCGAGTGGTCCATTAAAATCTGAACACTTTGAATTTTAAACATCAACAAGATATAAATTATTAATTAGCAATATAATTTCAGCAAAATTAATACACTAAACAGATGTGTGTCTGAGCTCTCTTAATCATTAATGTAGCGGACCTTAGCGATAATGATGACTTTCAGGTGGCGGCAGAAGGCCTGGCACCCACTGCAGATGTAGTTATCTGTCATGGCGTCCCTCAAGGGGGGTCAAAAGTGCCTCAAAGCATTAATTTAAAACTAATTCAAAAGAATCTTGCAACAAAGGAGATGGGTTTCTTTCATTGGTGGTGTCAAAAGTGTTCTTTCTACCCCCAAAAAGCTGTTTCCACCCTCTTTTTTGATAATTCTCTGGGTAGTCTGGTGTGAACCCCTGAGATCTATTGCATGGGACCTCATGGACTTGGGTGGATCCGCCTGGGGTGTTTTTTTAACTCCTCCGGGTACAGTTTACCATTTTTTACAGAGCCCTTATTACTTTAGCGTTTCAGACTTGCTGACGGTGGTCATGGAGACGCCCAACTGCTTGGAGAGAGGGTATGTAAATTCTTCGATCCTGTTCAAGTATCACTTTTTCGACTTATACGTAAGCTAGAGATTTCAGGCTTTTTGGTTTGTTAAATGAATTTTTTAATAAAATAAATCCTGAAAAAAAAAAAAATCCAGAAATTTTTTTTTACAAAAAATTATTGATTATTCATCAAGTCAACAATTTATTGTTTTGGAATCAGCCCCTCCAGCCCCTAGACATCCCTTTTCAATATTAACAAACTAACCATTTATAAAATATTTTGTAAATAAGTTTCATTCTAAAATTACTTGTGGGTATATGAATTCATTTTAGAATACTATGAATTGATATTGTCTTTAATTTTATCAAGTTTTATTTTAGTCCAATTGGATTCATTTTTTGGCTCTAAACTTTATCTATAATATATTTAAATATGAGGGAAGTTTTATTTTTTGTTTTTATTTTAGAGATATTTCAATTTGAATAAGAAATTTAGTCTACAACAGAAATATTAAATTTGACATGTGCTAATTTAAAAGAAAATAATGAAATAATTGTTTTTATTAACATAATTTTGTATTTTTAATGTACCTATTTCCTTTCTAATTCAATTTGAACTCTCTTAAAAATATCATTTTTTATTTTTTCCCTATTTCTAAAGTTGTCAAAGTGAAAACCTTTGGGCGATTTGATGTGGAATTTCCCTTGTATTTACTTTGTTTCTTCAGCTTACTTCAAATGAATCTAAATTGAATTGTTTAATGAAGTTTTGATTGAATAAAAAAAAAAATAACATTTAAGCATTTGTGCAAAATAACCTTACTTATTTATTAATGACTAATAGTTAAAAATAATTCTATTTCATCCTAATTATTTAATGTTGCATTATAAGTAATGGTAATTGCCTGGACTAGAGAAATTTGAAAATAAGAACCTGTTTATAAATAGGTTAAAGTTCCATATGTCCAACAACTATAGTTTTTCATCAGGCAATTGCTAACATCTAAATGATTTTTAAAACAATGAATGTGGCAAAAGATTTAGAAAGTGCATGGAGATGGTTTTCATACAATTTATCTTTCTAAATATCTATTTTACATACATTTAGCTGTTGGAAAACTATGTCATTTTCTCCGATACAAATAATTTCAATCTAGGTAATATATGTGCTTAAGTACAAATTGTACCTTGCAAGAGCAGATTGTGCGAGTCCGCAGGATTTTATTTTGGGGTGGGCTTTTTTGAGAAGATACAAAAAGCTTTTTGAAAAAAATGTACGAATCTTTGACATTTATTTTTATGAAAAGGGAGAATTTATTTAGTGTTGCCGAAAAAAATAATTTATTTGCGGGAGGCTACAGCCCATCCAGCCAACCCCCTGCGGACGCCCCTGTATATTCTATTGCATCATCAGCAGTGATAAAAATCTTATTTTTAATGGGAATGTCAAAAAAAGAAACTGAAAATGAACATGTTAACCCTGACAAGTTGAAGAATATTTTGGAGGAGATCAGTTGTGACAAGGGAGAAGGGAAAGAAGGAAATAAAACAAGGAGATTGGCAAGAATGACTTCCATGTGGGTCATCAATTCCAACTAGGACTTACAACAATTATAACTCTGCAGCAAATATTTTGTAGTTACGCTCGTCTTTTATGAGCACACACGAATGTTTAGTCAGGCTCTGAAAAAAATAGGCCAGTTATATTTTTTGAGAAGATTTATATCACTAATCATTCAAATTACCAGCAATAAATTGATGCTATCATTTCATATTGATCTTTTAAAAAATACATGTTTATTATGTACCATAACTATGGTCATTAAAACTTTGTAATATGCCATTTGATAATTATACATTTGTAATTTGTATCAAAGTAGACAAAAAATTCAAACTAACATTCAACTTTTGCATTATCCTTGGCAAAAATATTCTTAATTATTCACTTTAAGTGTTTTTTTTTTGTTAGTTAAATATTTATAACTGCTTGCCATACATACATAAAATAAAAGTTTAACAATATAAGGCAACGAGCACAGCAACACAGCGGGGTATTTCTGCTACTGCAGAAGATTCTAAAGCCCAGTTTACATTAAAATTTTCTTCATAATATATTCACTATAAGTTATTTATCTCATTTTGTTTTCAATTTCTACAATTTGCCAATACAAGTTACAATTTGTAGAAAATCCCAACGCCATCTAAATTAAAAAACAAATGTTGCCTGTCAGTCTGTAGAATATATGAAAACAAGTCATCAGGTACAATATTTTTTGTGCTCAATGATGTATATAATAAATATATATTGATCTAAGAAATAACAATGTAGTCGTATTAGTGAAATATTACAGGCGTTTGTATGTAGCATCGAACGTGTATAAAAGGTGCACTGTATATAGTGATCCCTGATGTATATCATATAAATATTTTTTGATATAGGAAATTATAATGACGTCGTATTAATGAAATAATGCAGGCGTGAACATGTAATATCAAATATACAGCTCTTTCTGTTTGTTTTTTGTTAAGGCTCTCATATTCATATCATAATACTAATGCATTTTCAGTATATTTTAAGATTTGAATTACATATAAACGTTGGTATGTTCTAATCAATTTTGTTTATTTTTATTAGTGAGTACTCTTAAGACTAAAGTACTAATGCGTCATCCTTAGATATTAAGTCTTGTTTTTCAAACTTTAATTATTATTCTTTTATTCATGAGGACAGAATGAACCGTATGAATGGATATAAGTATTGAGTAGATACGTGCGATTGTGCTCACGAAAAGTGGAGGGTAACACTGGTGATTGATTACCTTGGGACTTATTAAAGAAAAAGTAGTCTTTAGGTCTACGCTTAATTACTCCGGGCAATACCGGGTATTACGCTGGTGTACAAATAAATCGAAATTGGTTCATCATATGAATTTTCTTAGGTCTTGAGATTTTTTGAGTCCAATGAGTCCTTTCGTAATAGTCTCAGGATCCCAGATTCACGATTCCTTACTCCTTATAAAGTATAAAAAGTAAACATTTCCTTCCTTATTATTATTTATAAAGTATTTCATCACTACATTTTTTCTTTTTTTTCTTCTTTTCTTTGATACAACAGTAAAGTTCGAACCGGAAATATCAAAACAAAAAAAGGGGAGAATATGTCATAAAAATCTCGTCGAGGCAAAATTACCTAGAGCCCAATGGGCATCAGTTCTTAGTATGTAGTATCCAGTCAAACGTGACCTTCCATGATGAGTTACTTTTTATGAGAGACTACATTTACATTTATTCACCATCTACATGGATATGTAGAGATAACAAGGATTAAGTATAATAATAACATATTTATAGATATCATATTAGTAAAGTATAATAAATAAATTATGTACAACTTTTGTATGCATGTATAAAAAAATTGATAGGCAATTCGGGAAAGACTTTCTTCTAATTAAAACAATATATTTACGGGCTGGGGATTTCAAATCCGGAACAGGTTGAGACCTAAATATCGCAGCAACCATAAGATCTATGTTTATGAAATTGTGCTCATCAAATTTATCAAACTAAACTGTAAAACACTTGGGATAGAAAAACTCGGGATTCGCATAGGGATGGCGCTATTACTTTTTTTTTTAAATTCACTTCAATTTCAGTTAGTAGCAATCTTCAAAAGACTGCTGTCAAAATTTCATGAAATTTGTTCATTAGTTTCTTAGTGTTCCTGGGTTTTGTCTGACGCTACTTTTGTTGTTTTCAAAACATTGGATGAAAAAAAGTTATTCTTTTAATTTTACACTGCTTTTTGATGGGGAAAAATATCCTTTAAGCTAAACAATGGCTTGAAAAGTGTAAAAGCGAAAAAAAAAATATTGCTTTCCTTGTTAAGCCCGGGACTTTCAGACCATGTGTTAAGTAAAAATACAAAATCCTTGAGATATCCTCCAAATACAAACCCCGTGCGGCTATTACAGTGTGGCTTCGTACCAGACGCACTCCCATGGAGGCTAATAACTCCATAGATAATTATACTAGAGAGGTTAAATTGATGTTTACCGATCCAATGTTATGCTAGAATTTTAATTAGGTGTAGTTTGTCTTAATTGGGTAATTGAAACCGGATTTATTCGGGAAAAATCATTATTTATAAGAGCTTTATATTTTGGACAAAGGAAATGTGGACTCTAAGCTGTCCAGATCTGAAGCCCTTTGGACTACTACAGGGGCGTACTCAGGGTCTCTGGTGGAGGGGCGGTAGCCCTTCCCCATGTATCCAAATTTCTATAAAAAAAATATCTAAAGAAATTTCCAAAAAATTTAAATTTTAAATTTTTTTTTCAAAAATATTAATTTTCTTTGAATAGCTATGGATTTTTGAATTTTTGTTTTTAAAATTAAAATCCAAAAACCAAGCCCTCCAGCCCCCCTCCCCAAAAAAAGAAAAAGAAATATAAGCCTGCGGATGGCCTTGTGTGGGATGTCAAATAAACTTGCTCATAAACACTGTCGACTCCTTGCGGCTTACATTTCTTAGGCAGTTGGTAACAGTGATAATAAGTTCCCATTCAAGTCTTGTGACAGGTTCAGGGCCAGCTTGTAGGCTGTAGTTGAAGCTCAAGGGCGTTGGTTTGAGGGATTTACTTTACTATGGAATTATTGCTGAATTAATTTAGGGAAAATAATTGTAATATATATTATCCTTAAATTTTCCCGATTGAAAATCCCCACCCTGAAGATGAATTTTGGTGGTATTTATGCAATGACCATATAGGGTACTCCTTCTTGGAATAACCAAATATGAACCCGACATATATCAAAGGGCGAATAATATTGAGATTCTTTCAATAATTATGCAATATTTGTAAATAGCTTATAATATATATGAATGTATACATAACGAGGAGGATAAGTTATAAATATACGTATATGATGAGGGTCTGGGTAGTATCAATCTCAATATAGGTAGATGATGATGATGATATAAGGGAGACACGTACACACAAAATTACAATGAAATACACACACAAACATTTTTAACAAAAAACAATAATACATATTTTTTAAGGTGATTTATTATTTTTTCTCTCTTCGATCTTTTTACTTTCATTTTCATCCCCTCTATTTTTCTCGTTCTTGACTGACTTGCTAGGAATATTTGTAGGACTGGATCCTCCATTTCCCAACTCTTCTGTCTCCGTTATAATAGTTCGAATATTTGCTTCCTCAGAGGACTGCTTCATGATATTCGAAAGTCCAGTTTTTAATCCGCAAACCCTATGATGACTCTCCCAATCCTTCAACTGGCAAAACTGACTACAGTAGCGTGCTTGATTACATCCAGAGCATGTCTCACTCGCGCTTCGTCCACAATTCCAACAGTTTGACTAAAATTGTAGATTGTACAATATTCTAACATTCAACATCAAGTACAAAATGACAACAGCAATAATTATACCCGAGACATAGAGGTTGATCCATCTGCATCGTCTTTATCCAGTTTGGGCTCATCTGGATTAATAAAGAAACCAACTTTATTCCGGAGTAAACCCTGCTCCGAAATTAACTTCTCCGTTTTGATCCTCTCTCCTGGTACAACAGACTCCATTGGGCGTCTCTCATCGAAGCAGACAACTCTTTGCAACTCTGATAGGGCGATTCGTTTGACCTAAGAAGAAGGTCAATCATTAATTCGTTCATAGAAACTAATGGATAAAATACTTCATTAACAGCTTCTTCAGCTCTTCGCCTCACTTCAACCACACGATCCTCTGTATTGCGTAGTGTGTTGGCCAAAAAATCTCCAACAGGTTGAGAATAATAAGGGTGATACCGACCCAGGACCTCCATCGTGTTATTATTATTCACTGATGGATTCCCATTACTGCTGTTGCTGCTATTGTTGTATAGAGAACTGTTACTGAAATTAGATCGAGTCATTCCACTCAAGGAATGAGAGTATTGGTGGGGTTTATTATTAGTAATGTTCCTTTGCTGGAGAATGGAAAGAGCTCTCTTTGTTTTCTCGACCATTCCCAATATACAGTTCAGCATCTGAAAAGTTAAAAGGATATAAAAAAAGAGTTCGGGAAAGGAAAAAAAAAAGAAGAGAGACTTACAACATAAATGTTCTTCCACTCATCATCCGCTTCACAGTTATTGCTCTGAATCGTGGCCGTGTTAGAGGCCCCACTATTACCTGCGTTGCTATTGCCGCTGTTATTACTATTATTAGTACTGAGATTACCATTATTGTTCATAGAGTGCATACTAAAGCCATCTGTGGGTCTCCACTGCTGCTGCTGGGGATAGACCCAATGTTGCTGCCGTCGATGTGAAGGTCCTAATATATAAGCCAGTGTGTTATAAAACTTAATCGTAAATGGGCAAATTAACTTACCGGACTTGCATGCACGTTTAAGAGGTGATAATAAGTCATTACTTTCATCCACAGAGGATGAAGACGACCCCCGCCGCTTTCGACCACTATTTGTCGCATATAAATTTGCTTCTGAATTGAAGATATCATTGATTTCTGCTGATGACTGACTCCCTGGAATTATAAGCACACGGAGTGCAAGAAATTAAAAACTGCAGATTCTTCCATACCTTGAAGATCAAATATTAAGTTGGGTTGGGATCGAATATATTGTAACAGAGATTTGGGTGGAACCATTTCTTCATTTGTAAAAGAGGCCCAAATTCGAGATACGTCCCGAATAAGTAAAGGCATATTCGATTTAAGAAAGGGAAGAACAAAGGGTCGTAGAGGGAAATTCGTGACTTCTTGTAGGACTTGATGAAATTCATTGATGGATATTGTGGATGCCTTAAAAAATAGATATAAATGATAATCAACTCCTTTTACCCAGATTTTATCTAATATGCAAGTACTTATTGTATTAATTAGTAAACTTACGACAAGGTTGAAAATAAGCTCCTTCACTTTATCCCCAGTCTCAACATTGATCTCCGTACCAAATTGAACCAGAGTAGACAAAAACCTTTTTATCTTGTATAAAATTCGATGTTCAGCTAAATCCAATGGAAAAGACTCATTGTAAAGACCTGGACTCCCGAGTCTAGGAGATACTCTTTGTGTAGCAGTGGGTGTTGAAGTTCTGGTATGAAAAGCAGTGGTAGGCTTTGTTAGTCCAATTCGAAGAGGTTCATTGTTTTTCAACATTTCCCGATCATCAACTAAGTATAAAAAGATTTATATATATTTAAGTCCACCCAAGATACAAAAACCTAGCATAAATATATATCGTAATAGCAATTCAATCATTATGTATATGCAATAATAAACAGCTGTATACATCATGAGTGTTGTGATTCAGACGTTACGTCTATTACAGAATAATCACATATTAATGGACATACTTAATAGTTTCATTTTAAACGATTTATTTGATATATATAAACTTTATAGTTGTATAAGTAAATATTCAATTCTCGGTCAGGCATGCATGTATGCAGTTACTTGAGTAATGACGAGGAGGGGACGGGTGGGCGCGCCCCTGCCTCAATTGTAATATAAGTATAAACATAATTGAAACTTTATACTACTAAAACATGAGAATTATGACCACATTATAAATTGTGGCACAAGGTAATTTCGCCTTAGTTAATTTGCCCCAGGACATTTTGCCTCAAGGATATTTCGCCATACTATCAAAATAAATGAGGTTTATACGACGTTATAAAATATTTTTGGTTAAAATTGTTGTTCCATTTGAATTTTTAAATATATATGTGTAATATTTATTACTTTAAAAAACATTCAATTGATTTTAATCCCTCTTGCTCGTTGAAACTCTGTTCTTTTTCAGCGAATCATGTTTCTATTAAAAGGAAATTGATCAATGTTCTGGTTCTTGACTGATAAAATAAATACAACTTTTTGATCTGAAACTTACTAATAGTAAAATAATATTTGTTTATTATATTATTTTATATTGTTTAGTCTGTTGTTCTCCATTGCCATAAATGACCTAAAATGTTATTTTTATAATAAAAATGACTCATACAAAATTTATTTTGTGAAATTTTTTCATTTTACCAAAAAAATCCGACATATTTTAGAAAATGTAGTTATAGAGTTATTTTTTTGCTAATTAAGCTCAGCAATGTCATTCAAATTTACACTTTTTTGCTTATATAAGTAAACAATATTTGTACAAATTTTTTGGCCGTAATACGCTACAGAACAGAGAGATAGGTGGAAAGCTACGATTCATGTCCGAACACTTATTGGAAACGTAGATACGGAATTCTTATAAAAAATTATACATATTTTTGGTAGAAATTTTGTTTATCTAAATTTGTTAAAGTACATAAAAATCCATTTTATGTACTTTAACTATGATATCAAAACAAAAATGCATTTTTTTTTCTAAAAAAGTGATTTTTTAGAAAACTTTAAGGCCTTTAAGATACCTCTAGTATCTTTCAAAAAAGTTCAAAGTTAGCAAATAATATTATCTATAGACTAAAATGAAAGTTTTGAGACACTAACGATCTCATATTCAGAACATCTAAAAAAATAAGGGCCCTCCCTCCTGAGAAATAAATAAATAGTCTTTTTAAAAATAAAATATAATTTCAAGCGTTGCTATTTTTTGAAAAAAAATTATTGTCATGGTAGTGAGCCCTTTTATAATTTGGAATGCTCATTCTTGGATATACAAAAGTTTGGAAATTAATATATTTGTATTTTGCGTGTCCAGGTCCTGGGTCAAAGATAGATAAAAAGGATCCCTTTTCTTTTTAACTTTCATTTTTTTTTAAATAATTTAAGAATCTTTTTTTTTTCAATTGATATTTGTTATAAATATTTTCTTTTTGTAAATGTGTTCTTTTTTAAAATTACTATTACATAGTTTTGTATTGTATCATGAGACTATACAATATCAAGCGATTCTTATTATTATGATATATCAATACTTATTAAAGTATCATAGATAGGGTTGAGTAGTTTGTAACCGATTAAATAATGAACAAAAAAGAAAAGAAGAAAAGCTCATACAACAACCGTTTTTCCTTTTTCTAATACTTAAAAGTACTTTTTTCATTACAAACCACACAACTCTAATCATATAATACGATCGTACAACCTGCACAAATTAATAGGATGGGTTAATTTTTACATTCCGAGTACACTCATTTTTCATTCTCTTATAATAAAGTTATACGAAATAGGATTAGAAAGGCGAAATGCGAGCATTCTAATTTATGTAGGTTATAAGGATACGATTGTATAATTTTATCCCTGATCAATTAAAAATCCGTACATTTTAACTTCTCTACATAGGACCTATGGGATCTATAGATAAGCAGAAATGAGTGCATTCCGCGCGTAGAAATTAACTCCTTCAATTAACTTGCACATTCAAATTTTTTCACAAAACCATTTTTAATACGTATCAATATTTTCTATTAGTATCAATACCACAATGTAGTAATACCTTATGTTATTGATATTTTTTGACAGCCTTACTATTACATAAATTTACAAATAAATTAAATAAATAACTAGAGGATTGCACTATACAAATAAAGTTAAACATTTTAGTTTAAAATGAGACCTCTAGAGATTGATGTATTCTTTCATCCTCGTGTTATGCCTTACTTGTAGAAAATTCTAAAAAAATATGAATTATTCACTGAACAGTACTGAAATAGGAAATCAAAAGATCCATAATGTTCCAAAAAAACATTAAATTAAATATCTACTATAAAGTTAACGATGAACGATGAAGCTTCCTAAAAATATTTACACTATGTTTTGAATTTTTCAAATGACATTCCGATTCAGAGGCTATCAACCTCACCATGTGAGAGGTAAAATCTCATAACTGTCCATAGAATCTCGGTATTTTTTACTAAAAACAGCGTATCTTGCTATTGTATCTATGTAACGAGCTTATATATATGAGTGTTGCTGCCATGATCACGTTGAGGTCAGAAACTTTTCCAACACCCCCCTTGTATTAAATGGGCTATAAAATTTTCTATTCTAATTGGCTCTCTCTATGTAAGTTTTTTTTGCACTATATATCTTCGAATTTAGGAGTCCAAATTAAAGTGTCTTTGTTTTTTGGAGCAAATTTCTTCTCTTAGCTAATCCAAAAAGAATAATGATGGCCGATAGATAGGTTGACTTTCTTTTTAAGGCCCTTCATATTTATAAATACAAATTGTCCAAGTATTTTTAGATGAGGGCACAGAGCGAATGCTTGGATGACTGAACTATACAACTTTCCTCTGTCTTTATATGCTTCGTAAAAGGAAATGTACCCTACCGAAAATTCACTTGTGGATATAGTATTTTTTTCATCCAGATTTCTGGTAGCTTTAGTCTAACATATACTTTGCCCACGCTATTGGGTTCGTTTATTATAGTTTCTCCATATATATATATATTCACAATCCCCAAGAATGGTTTGTTTTTATTGCTCCACTAGCTGATATTACGGGGGTGGGGGAAATTAGTAAATTATTTAGTAAGTGAATAGCACTTTTGCAGAAAGATGGAGTCATTTGCTTCAACAAGGCCAACTATGATCTCAGGAAGGTCTCAACCACCAAACAACTGCCTTCATTGATGATATTAGAAGTTGTAGCATCTATAGGGGACAAGATACTGCCAGTGGGATTCCCAAAAGACAAGCTGACTGTCGTGGACTACTTGGCGATTTTAGAGACACAGATCAAACCATAGGTATTTAAGATCACCGCGAAGTTTTTCTTTCAACAAGATGGAAGCCTGCTCAGTCCGCTATGAAGGTGAAGTCCTAGTTCACCGATTACATGTTCTTTTGGCTGAATAACTTCGCCCCTCTCCAAGGACAGACCTATATTCTCTGGTATACTGCATCTGGTCACATGTAGATTCTGATGCTTGCATAAATCGCCACAATAATATTTATTACCTCAAAGTCTCTGATGAAGAAGTATATCATCAACGAGTGCAAGGCTTTCAGGAACCGCCTGGAGCCTGTAAATGAAACCAATGGCACTGACCTTGATTAAATTATTTTGAAATATGTTCAATTGCTGTAAGTATTTGCAATAAACCTGTCAAACTTCACCAAGATCTCCATCATGAGCATGGCTTGTTACGTCACAAAAAGTGCAAAGACTTTTGAAAACCCCGGTACATAATTAAATGCAGGATTTCTCAGGAAACCCCGAGAAATCCCGGGATCTCGAGAGATTAACCCTTGTACTTAAACTATTTAAATAATGTAAAAGTGCATAAATAAGCCCTTTTAATATGGATAATGATGGGCTTTAAATTTTGGCAAATAACATCAAAACAAATATCAAAACAACTTCTTCAGCCACTTCACACAAATACTCTCTTTCACACACATACAAGAGGGTACTCGTTCATGATTTATTGGGGAGCTTGCTTGTGAGACCTATTAAGAACACATACACACAATTTATGTATGTTTTAGAATTATAGGACTTAATGTATTTATGTGGTTATGTATGTAGATAGTTAGAAAGTTCCCATATTATACAGTTAACTTTTTCCATCGTTTTTCATGTTCTGCAGGTATGTGCGTACGTGCGTGCGTGTGTGTGTGTGTTTCTTTTGTTGTTGTCAAACTTAAGTTTTATTCACTTAACTATTAAAAAAATAATAGATACACTTTTTGATCACAAGTGTTTTAAATGGGACAATTAATATAGACAAATCAATATTTTCTTCGTCTTTAGCTTAGAAATGAGACATTTTGGGATACTATTTAAAAAAAAAAAATTAAATTAACTAAATGATTTACTTATATATACAGGGTTATTAATAAGTTTTAAAGTAGTATCATGGAAATGCCCTAGCTCATGGACAAGGCTCTTGGGAGAAACTATTCTCTTGAACTTAATATTCGTAGGTTTGAGCCCAGGTGATTCCTAGAAAAAGAAATATACATTATGTATATGGACTTCACACAATACTAAAATGTTTACATATACTTAATCTGTGCAACTCCAACTAACCAATTAAAGGCACATTAAAAAAAATGAAGTATTATTTTATTATTCAGGGATAATTATATTCAGGAAACCGTAGAAATAAAAGATTTGGAACATATTTCTGAGATTATTTTACATTAATTACTTATAATTGCTGTTGTTAGCCAATACATCCGAGCAATGAGCATGCTGCGGAGAGATACCAAATTCTCATAGGAATCTTCATCTAAACTCAAAGAATACACTATCGATTTTTTCGCAAACTGGAATTGTTTATTTTTTTATTTTTATTTCTTCATTCCTAAGATTTTCTACCAGTATGAATTGGAGCTTCATCTTGCAGGAAGATGATTTTCTTGTTATCTGAGGAATGCTACCAAGGAAGAAAAGAAGGTTCCAAAATTTTTGGATGTAGTCTTTCTACTTCTTACAAAGACCGGTAGAAAAACCAAATGAATCTTATCTCTGAGCTTGAAACTCCGACCCAGACCATCAAAGATCGGCTGTTGACTGTACATGGGATCACTTTTTCGTCCATGGGAGTTTGTTGACAAGTTTTAGCCAAAATTATATTACTTTGCCTGTTTTGATTGATCCATATCCCATTTTTCCTCGTCGCAAATGACAATTCAATGATTTTGCGTACAAATGTACTACAATTTTTTGGACATTGACCATTAGGTGTTCCGATAAATTTTTAATAAAACATTTTTGATGCTTTGTGTCTTTGCTGAACTTTGACGGCCCCCTCTACGCTTTTTTTTACAGCAACCACTCCTACAAAACTTCCAGATCGAATATTTAATGATATCAAGTCACCTCGGCTCAAGTGAATTTGCAACGCCGTCCTCTCTTCATTGTAAAGAGCTTCTTCCACCATCATCCTTAATTTATACATGATGATTGTATGTGTGATTTTTTTGTTCACCCTTTCTATATATTTTTGTGGGTAAATCAGATGACAGATTAATGGATTAAATTTGCACCAATTAAGGAACCTTTACACACTTGATAAAAACATGATTTTTTCGTTGAAATGGTTCGTAAAGCCTTTGAAAGCTGCTAAATATTTATTCTTGTCTATTTTTATCGATTTTGAGAGCTTTAAGATAATGATTCAGTCTTTTTATGAGAAAATCGATATTTTATAACCAATTTTCAATTTTTTATTGGCTAAAAAATACAAAAAAAAACCTGAAGTTATTTATATAACAAAAGAATTTATTTATATTTTGAATGTCATTTTACAAGTTTTCTAAATTTTTCTCTCTATTCTTTAGAATTTACCAATCGATTTCAAATTTATTTTTTAATAGTTCTGTCTTAAATTGTTCTTTAAATCATATTTAAAGTAAATTAATCATATTTCTTCTCGGACTTCAAATCAGTACGCAGTATACACAGTACAGGCATAGCGTTTGCATAGTTACTATTATTCCTTTTTAAATACATAGGAAGGACCAATTTTTTAGGATTTATTTATGGCAGATTATTTGTAGTTCTACAAGATGAGTTTTTCGAAAAGTCGACCTATTACATCTCAAACTTCTTTTTTTAGCCAATAAAAATGTAGATAATTTGATAAAAAATATCCATTTCATCAAAAGTGGCAAAATAAATATTTTTGAAACTATTAAAATCAATAAACATAGACATTAAGAAATATTAAAAAACTTTCAAAAGTGTTGTGAACGATTTTGACAAAAAAAACCCAACCGTTTTTACATGAGCCTGTATATATAGTGCGTGGCCGTTATTTAACAACAGACCTTGTGCACCTGCACCCGCTACACATGCGGATGTAGGACGTTGTTTGTTGTTTTGAGGGCTAGCCAAAAGTGTTTGGCGTCAGTTTAAAAAAAAAGGCATGGATCAACGAATAATAGACTCCACAATTGTGGAAAAGGCAGTGTGTCATGGTTGCAATTTCCACCATGTAAGATACTGTTGATTTTTGCGAACTTCTTAAAACTGGACAGATCCTTTGTCTGGAGAGTCAGGAAGGAGCTGGAAGAGTCTGGAGGGGAGTATGAATCCACACTTCGGGGTGCTGATCACAAGGTGAGATTAAATTTTTTAAATTTGTTGGACCCAGTGTTTGGCCTCCAAACTCACTGGAAATCAACCCCAATCACTTATTTGTGTAGGACACAGTTGAGGAATAAACAAAAAACAACACAAAATTTGAGTTGATGTCCAGGATCTGGGAGGAGTTCTTGAATCTGGCAAATGAGACTACCATTAAGACCTGCTCCTGTTTCCGAGGTCAAGTCGAGGTCATTATTGACACCAAAGGTAATTAATTATATTGAATAATAATTCATTTTTTTTATATTCAGCTTTCATGTGTCATACGTTTTTATTAAATTGAAATTTTAGTTTAGGAGAATTTTTTTAAAGAAAACTCGTGATGGTTGTAAAATAGAAGTCACACTCTTTACACATATATACAATATATTTGTTATTTTATTTATTCAATTACTTCATCTTTTTCTTGATTTGTTTAGTTCTTTTAATAATTAGTATCCCTAAATTTCTGAATTGTTTCTAATCTACAGAAAAAAGTAGCTTCAGAATATGTATTTGTTTATATTTAATGTCCCATTTAAAACACCTGCGATTAAAAAGTATATTTACATATATATAAAGGAACACACCACGTAATCTTACTTGTATCAATTTAATGTATTTTAATTTATTTTTAAATGATATTAAACTTATCCGTCTTAAACTTCTTACATAGGTATATTTCATTAATAAATTATTATTATTATCAAGCAAAAAAAAAAAAAATAATAATAATACGTAGTGAATTAGAACCGTTTTATGTCATGTCTTATATTTTTTGTAATTCAGGATCAATTTTTTTTTATTAAAAGGATTTTAACATAAAAGAAGGACATTGAAGGATGAATTAGATCAGTGACTCTCAAAAATATGATGGACCACTGTTTTTACTGCAAAGTGGTCTTCCATAATAAGGTAATTGTTTTATTATATGAATCTAAATTATTAATCTTTTAATTATACTATTTATAACCACAATATAATATTCAAGAATTTTTAGTACAAGTGTCATACAAAATCTAAAATGGGCCACTCTTAGAAACTGAAGGACGGACAAAAAGCATAAGTTTTATTTGCTAAATTATAATTTGAAAGACTAAAGTGGCTCAAAAACTATCCATATTTAAAATATATAAGATGGACCACCCATGGGCTCCAGAAAATTAGGGATTGAATTTTTTCATTTATGGATAAGTCCAAATTATAGTTGTTTAATATAAAACTTTATAGTCTGTGGTTCAAGTATCTGAATAAACTTGAGAGCCAATGAATTATACTTTTTCATATGCTGTAAACTTTTTTTTATTATGATACGTTATAAAAAGTTTCTAAAAACATATGATAAAAAACCTATTGGTTCAGTAAGGAAAGTTTGAAAAAAGAAATGATTTGTTTTATTAGATAAGTCCAATTTTTTTTTGAGAAGAAAAATAACTTTAGGAGACTATCTATGAAGTACGTATCTCAATGAACCTGAGAGCCAATGAATTACACATTTCATTTGCTGTAAACATTTTTTTATAAATAAAATGCATTAAATGATCTTTGATAACCAAATGGCTCACCAAGATATAAGATGGGCTCTGGTATGAGGGTTTGAAAAAAGAAAAACATTTGTTGTATTAAATAAGTCCCCATTATTATTGTTTTTCTAGAAAACTTTTAAGAAGAGTATCTGTATGGAAAGTATATTAAAAAGGTTGAAAACCATTGTATTATCATGCTCATTATTTGTAAGGGACCTATTTAGAAGGTTTTCATATGGCATTGCTTAAAAAAACGATAGGAAACAGAGGAAGAAAAATAGACATAAGCCCCAAGGGAGTAATCAAGAGGCTTTCTTATTAGTTCATAATTAATTAGTACGACAAACATGCCATGTGCCGTTTATGTTCAGCAATAAAAAGAAAACCTAACTGCATATGTAAATAAGTACCTACATAATTCCTTTCCATAATTTAAAGACTGTTTCCTCGACAATCATCACTCACTCAAGTGAGAAAGGATGGAGCTCTATATACAATCTGTGAGAGTTTTTTTAAGACTCTGATGCAAAACAGATGAGAAGAACATTGAAAAAAGAAGGAAAAAAGGAAACAGTAAAAATAAGAAGAAGAAGAAGAAGAAGAAAAAGAAGGGGAGAGGAGAAAAAAAAAAAAACCAATTTAAAACAAATGCCGTCATCATTAATCCCAGCCATTTAGGATTGTAATGGCCATCGATACCATTATCGAAAACCTATTATACACAGATTTTTTTAGTTAAATACATATACATGTATTTAATCTTATATATATGTAACGGAAGGCATTAATTTATGAACGAACATTCTGTTGTATTTTACATTAATTTTCTTTTGATATCTAAATAATAAAAATGATCAATTCTCCCTCTACCTTTATTGTATCATCACGCAACCTTTCTTTCGAAAAGAACCCCCCCCAAAAAAAAAAAAAAGCTCCAAAAATACTAGGTAGTCAGCCAATCCCTTCCAACTATGAAGCTATTATCCAATAACTGTTGAATAGGGCTCACAGTCTAACAAAGTCTAATTATAAATCTACCAATCAACGTTCAGAACATTGATTAGGAAAAAGTAACAAAAAATTGACAGTTATAAAAAAAAAAAAAAAGAGTGTACATCTGTGTGTTAGTGAGATAACGCCACACAAAATCAATTAGTAGTGGGCTAATTCTTTCCAACTATTGAACTTTTATTCAAAAATTGGGTAAAAGGTTCACAGATTAACGAGGGCTAATTCTAATTCAGCCAATCAACGTCTTGAACACAAACAGCTATAAAAAAATACAGTTTACATTTTTGTATTAGTAAGGTAACGCCGTATGTCAAGTCGAGTGTACACACTTTTTGGAAATTTTTGATATTGTCATCACGGATTTTGAATTTTTTAGTCAGGGTCTTTTTCTAAAAAAAAAAAAAAAAAAAACTATGCCTTATTGTCCAATAATCCCCCAAAAGTCTACTTAAAGACTCAATGACAAACAATTCTTATAATTGGAAAAGTTCCATAGGCCAATGAGGCATTGCTTTACTTTAGTCGTGGCTTTACCAAAAATCGACCTTATGTCTAAATTTTTGAAATTGTCTTAAAGTGTGGCCCTTGTCGAAGGATTCTCGAAATTCAGTGGAACATAACTCCACTCAGAGTAAATTGAGTTCAAAAATGTTTGCCACAAATTAATATCAAGGGCAAAGGGGTTTAATTATATTTTATTAAAAAAATAACATTTGTGCAAAACTATCATGAACATGTTATTGATAAATATTAAAAATGGTGCTCCAGTGAGACTTAATTGGAATCATTTTGATGTTATAGGACTGCTCTTTCTCATCAAACTACAAAATTGGAGTACATCTTAAAATATGTTCTCCATTCAATCCCTTTCTAAAAAGAAAAGCACCTTAGTTTTTTAAAAATAATAATGATTATATTTATTATATATAATCATTCAATTTGCACTTGAAAAAAACAAAATGGAAAAAAAAAAAATTATCCCCCCTCCTCCAAAAACCGTGTTCTTTTTTAGTGACTACCATTCCCCCCTTTTTTTTTCTTTTCCCTTCGTGTATAGTACCACCAAGTGTATTTGACAACGATAGCAAATATATATATATTTATAATCATAAACAGATGGCTGGTTTTGAAGTCACTTATCTTGGTTTTGTCATTTAAGCTAAGCAACATATTTATATTAATAACTTAACAAATACATAATATATACCTATCTAGGTCCCAGGTATAGACATATAAAAAAATGACTTTTTTTCCCTCGATTAAATAAAATCTTTTTATCGTAGAAATGAATGAAAAAAACTATCGATAACGAAATCAAAAATAATTATTTAGAAGGACACAAACAATCATAAAATTGAAGATTTATTATTATGTAGTTACTCGTATTATAGAGGGTGCTTAGAAAGCCTTTGGATCCTTGCCTCAAGGTGATTGCTGAGGGCAATGGGGATCAAATTAAAAATATTTTACATATACATAATATAAAATAAATTTCTATAAAAAACAAAACTCTTTTGACAAAATGGCGTCACGTTTTAAAAGACTTTGAAGCACCCCCATTAAGAACATGAAAGCCCCTAGCTACACTATTGCTTCGTGGTAACAAAATAAGTTATTAAAAATGTATATAATATATATTGAATTGAGCATTTTATTTAAATATATATATAAAGCTGTTGCTCACAGACTTTATAATTACTTTTGTTTTTGACAAATTTTTAATGTTTTTTTCTTTTCCTTTCTATGGTAAACTTAATGATGTATTTACTTAACCAGAATAAGACATACCATTTGGAAAGAGAGGGAAGGGGGCTATACAGGAAAGTTCATTAATTACCTTTATTTTTACTTGAAGGAAAGGGATTCCCAGACGCTGAGTCTGCCATCATGAAATTATTCTCACTTCCATTCAATCCCAGAATGTGTTGCTCACCATTATTCTTTGGAGATTCATTCCCCAAATGTGGAGGAGAGGAGGGTTCTTCTGTTTTGATTATCCCTTTGAGTGGAAGAGGGTTATTATTAGAGACTTGGCCACTCGTGTTTCCACCACCTCCAGAAATGCTGTTGTTATTAGGCATGCTGAAACAGATATAATACATATTTTTATCAAATTATTACTGTTGTTCTCTTTAGATATATCCATGTACACATATCAATGGATGTAACAACTGTTAACTATACTCCTCATCTGATGAACACCCTGTAAAATAAGTGAACGAGATAATATACACATGTTTGTCTATAGGTGTCTCCGACAATCATATTTTTTTATTCCCTAAAATTCTGATTAGTCAGAAAATACATAGTATCAATTCAATATCTATTTGTATTCGTTCCAATCTTTTTTAATTCCCTGTTTTTTTTTACTATATGGTACAGCTATGTTATATATTTAATGCTGTAAGAAGAGTTTTTTAACACAGCTGTTGCATACTATACTAAAACAGCACCCACACCAGATGCTTTCATATAAGAGCTGCTAAATGCATATGTCACTCATATATATATTAAATAAATATATTCCAAATTAATATCAGAGTAAGGAATACACTACTTATTTTCTCAATTATTATACTACGTTTGTGACTAAACTGAGGAGAGTTGACTTTGGTGAATCTATGGGCAAATAATAACTTTTTACTGATTTTTTTTTTCTTGAAAAATGAAAATAAGAAAAAGCAAACTCCAGATGTATTATTATTGTCGTTGTCGTTCTTATTAATACCCCAGATGGCTCTTCAAATTTTTTTTTTCCGAAATTGCTTGCTTTCATTTTGACAATGAAAGCACCTGGTCCTAAATTATTATTTTTATTATATTATTTCCCCCAAAGAATGACGATTAAATGTATCATCATCCAAAACGGATGCTTAAAAATAGTTAGAGTGTGTAATCGTTAGATTACGAGGATAAAATTTGTGCCTCTTGCTGAATGTCCTTGTTATTTAATGGAATATGTTCAAGAGTTTAGTTTTCTTGAACTTTATACACTTTGTCAAAAAAAAAAAAGAAGATTTATTTTGAAAAGCCATTGAATTCAGGTGGTTTATGTACAACTTTATTTTTAATTAATATTTCAATTATTATATAATACTATCAAAGAACCCATTTACTAATTTTTTTTTTAGTTTAAGTCGTCTCTATGTACTATCTTATTATACAACAGGCCAGATAAACGCCTCTTGTAAAGTTGTATTCAAAAAATACAGGCGGCGTAGAAAAAGAGTTCCCTTTGCTTTCTTAAAGTGAAATGAATGAAGGGAACTAAATAAAAGTTGACTTACGTATTTCTTATTTTCTACAAATCCGGATCCTTTTCTGGACTAAAGCAAAAACGTCTTTGATGTCTCAAGATATATCAAAATTTGAAGTGAGATTATTTGTTCTTCTTTACAAATACAGGTGCTACGCATTCGGATGTGTATTTCCGAATGACGGGAAAATATCAGCTGTTCCCTTCTTTTTTTTCGCGCCGTTTCTGTTATTATTGAAAAAGTATATATATATAATGTGTTTGTTTGTATGAATATATGGAAGTCGGTGTGGAGGAGAGAGGAAGGAAGAAAGAGAGAGGAATAGAAAAGTTTTTTTTTTTTCACTCTTTCTTTTGCTCTCACTCCGTTCTTAAAGGTTATATAGCATCTGTGAGTCCACGACGACTTTGATATGATCCGACACTCACTTGTATCTTTCAATATATTCAAATTATTTTCAGAATTATTATTTATTTGCATACATATAAAACACATCAAAATGATCTCTAAAATATTAATGTTATTTACTTATAATATAAATAGTGTTAGTACCCGGCATTGCCCAGAGTAATAAGGCAGCCCCTAATAGACAAATTTTGCTTTAATAATATAAAAGATAACTTCACAAAAGATGCTCAGTGTTACTATCGTTTTATATGACACACTCACACGTAGCTCCTCAATACTAATATCAATTCATTTGACGTGTTCTAAGGACAAATTTTACTTTAATAATATAAAATAAAACTCCTCAAGAAATCCTTATCTAGTATTTTTGATGAGGTCGCTCATATCTAACTATAGAATACTTATATCCAAAAGTGTTAATAATTCTCATGACGCTTCATTAGATCAGCTACAATCAGCTGTGATAAGAGAGGAAGGAAATTTTTTGCTAGAATTACTCCAATTTTAATCTCCAATTCTACTCTAAGTCGAACAAGGACAATTATAACTCTGCAAAAAATCCTCAGGGTCTTTTATGAGCAAAAATTAATGGGCCAGCTTAAAAGCACACCTGATTTACATGTCTGCTTATATCAATTCATATGACGTGCTCTAAAGGCAATTTTTTGCTTTAATAATATAAAAGATAACTTCTCAAGAAATTACTCTCTTTTTTTCATGAGCAATCTCACACGTAATTACTCAATACTCAAATGAATTCATATGATGGGTTCTCTCCTCAAGTATGAAAGAATAACAAACAGAGTTTGAATTTTTTTTAATAGGATGGGATAACCATGTGTTTTTGAGTCACTAGAGCACTCACTAATAAAAACAAATAAATCCGTCATCCACGTATGCTACATACAAAACGCCTGCGAGAGTTAATTCATGTTTACATAGCAGCGCTTATATTTGATTCCAATATTATCTTATACTGTAAATGCATATGAATTATGATATACATCAGAGAGCAATAAAAACAACTAGCAGAAACACCTGCATATTTGATGAAAATAGAAAAAAAAACCCAGATATATAAGTTATATCAATTGTTCTTGATAAAATTTGTCGTCATTTCAGCTAAAGCTTAAGCATGGCCGATTTCAAGGACGTGGCTCAAATACGCAAAGAAGTTTCTTGCAATTTAATTAATTGAAATGTTTTCTGGAGGCTAAAATATTTATGAGAGTTTCCATACCTAATTGACGTCACTATATGAATACAAAAATTATATTGTAATGACATATTACTAACCCTGAATGACTTTTTTTTAAAAGTATGTATTTTCTTATTTTTCAATATAAATTCCTGATTCAGCTTCGTTGTTCTGTTTCTGGAGGAGGTGTATAAAATATGTCATAGAAAGTGGGAACGACTTTTTCTGGTTGGCAGTCTGAAAAGGGTTTTTCATTTTCCAAATCTGTTATTATTAATATTTTATTCTTGAAGAGAGAACAATAAGTATAAAGTAATCACTAGTAAATAAATGAAGAAGAGTAATTCTGAGGATTTGTTGTTTACTTATAAGTGTACATATGTTCTTGCTGGACTCAGAGTAGAATTGAGGATCGACATCAGAGTAATTCCTGATTATAACCTTGCTATATGCGGATTTAAATGTGTCCTTATTTTCTTCATCTTATAGCTATGAGATGAAAAATTAGGACATCTAAGCAGCTCTCTTCAAAAACATTTTTCAAAATAGTGATGTAAATTGTGTACATTTTTTTTAGCTGGACTTTTTTTTTTTTTTTTAATTGGACATCTGAAGAATGAATTTTCGTTTCTTTAGTTAGAGGTCAATATTTTTCTCGAGTAGAGAAATTCCTATCATACTAGATGGAATTATATTAAAAAAACTTGAACATTCATGTGTGCTCATAAAAGACCGAGAGTAACCTGGAGGATTTGTTGCGAAATTATGTAAGTTGTAAGTACCTGTTTGGCTCAGAGTAGAATGAGGATTGAGATTGGATTAATTCTTGCCATGTGCATGAGTTTTTATTCTTCTCCCTGTCCTCCCTTGCTACAGCTGATTTTAGCTGATCTAGTGAAATGTCATGACAGCTTTGTTCTAAAACCTTCTTCAAACAGTCATTTTTGGACATGCCAAAATACACACGATTTTTAATGCATAACACATTTAATAATAGATATACAATTGTATATGGATAGAAAACACTGCAATTTTTCAGATGAAAAGTTGACAATATCCAGATTTTCTTATATCTGAAGCATATAGAAAAAGACCTCGCGAATCATCACCAGAAGGCTCAAGAATACATAATTACTCCAGATCTTCCATAAAATCATCTTATACTTTTGACAGATCTATACGAACTCAGGAGTTTCATAAAGAGACAGAATAATCCAATCAAAGGCCGAATAAAGAACGGAGATAGTTTTCATCCTCCATCCACAACTCCTTCCTAGAAATTATTGGGTTCATCCCTCCTTAAGTCAACTCTGCTTCATCTCCTACTCTATGAAAACTATTTCATTAGTAAGAGTAATTTAGTATCCTTTATACATATAACGCATACGGCATGAATCTCTATTACAATCATATCAATTTAATTAATCGAATTTGCGCAGTAGTGTCTTAAGCAAACAATTATACATTATAAATAACCAAAGTTCAGTTTATTGGATATAAAAAATGTCATTGCATCTGATAATGATGGTGAAAGATATCCTTCAAAAGAAAAACAATAACATGTAACTTTAACATCCGAACCAAGAGGTTCATATATGGTCATCTTGCTCTTGAAGGAAAATATGCCAAATCAATAGCTAGTTCTATATTTTCATTTTTATCCAAACATGGAATTGATCAAACATTGCGCTATATTGAACGAGACTCGATTGTTGTAAATACAGGGGCTCATGGTGGTATCATTGAACTAATAAAGAAACATTTGAGCCATAGACTTGTTCGAATAGTGTGTGAACGTCATACCAAGTAATTATCACTATGACATATAATAAGATAGCTCAATGGTACCACAAATGGATCTAATTTGTTTTCAGGTGTACTAGTTTGTGGGAAGAAGTAATTTGGTATTTTTTACTTAATATCAATCCTATATAAAAAGTGTTACAATCATTCGATTTAAGCCAAGTATGTCAGGCTCTGTTCAAAACTGGTTGCCAATCAGAATCCAACTCCATATAGGCCTTCTCGTAGAAGCCCTTGTCCCTAATGCTAAAAAAACTTGTCTAATCAATGTTGCCAGGCGTCTATTGAGACCAAATTTGTACCCCTGAGCGCTTTGACCATAGATTAGAACAGGTGGTAGTCACTTGGTCAGGACTGTAGAGGGTGGATGCAAAAGAACTTCCCATGAAGAACCTGTTCTTATGGAAACAGAACATATGTAAAACTGTATTTTGCTTAGTAATATTTTATTTAAAACATAGCTATACATTAGTATTTGTGTATGATAGCTAAAATTTGTCTATAGAAATCTTAAATTGGCCAATCTATGTTATGTATACGACGAGGAATTAACATGAAATTATATTCCTGGTCTTTTAGAAATGGATCATAAGTATAAAATAAATTACATGTTACTTTGTTTATTCATCAAAAAGAATCAATGAGGAAAAAACCTTGTATTATCAAGTGAGACGAGGGAATCGATAGCTCACAACAAAATACATGGGGTAATTTTGTGTTAGCGAGGTAACACCGTGTCATATAAATGTATTCAGTTTTATCATCTGAAAAATAGATGCGATACAAAGTTGAAAAATCTACAAACTCTTGATTAATACACAAACATGGAAAATAAATATCCTCTAAGGATTTTTTATTTTAAATGACTATAATATCATGTTTTTGTGTAGATGTGCTTAAAAACCTCTACAAAAATGTATTGAAGGGAAAGTAACGGAGCGTTACAAATTATATAGTAAAGTCATTAATTTAAAGAAAAAAACCATTGTTGTAAAGTAATTACGGTTCTACTAAATTAGTTTTTGAATCAATTAGTCAATCATGTAGACGAATATAATTTTCTTTAATTGTGCAATTGTGTTAGTATGATTATTCACCGTGAAAAAAATATGACAAAACTTTCGAATATAAAGGGCATTGCAAATAAATTCGGAATTCATTCTCAGGCAATTTTACCATTTATAGTATGGTAATTTATTGATCAAATTTCATGAAAATTTGTGAAGTTGTTCCTAGTAATCTTGTGTTTTGATTTATTCAATGTGTCCTCCAGATTCAATAACCTCTATAATACTTGGTACGAATCGTACTGCAACCTTGATTACAGGATGAGCAGGGATAATCATGTAAATCTTTTGGTGTATTAACACTACAGTCAAAGCGTTTGTTAACCTGTTATTGGAGGATTCTCCACAGATAGTAATTGAGAATATTCAAATTTGTATTATTGCTAGGTTAGATTTCAGCCTTCGCGAAAAACGGGACCCTCTTATATAGGAATGACCTAGTTGCCTTCGAGGTATGGTACGGCGCAGAGTCCTGCACAAGATCCACATTATTCAGAGCAAACTTCTCCTCCATCTAGGGTAGTGAGACATCCTTCAGTATGTTCACGTACTCAACATGTGTTTATCATAAATTCAGCCTAAATGGAATGTGATGGTATGATGGAATCCTCGTTGGCCAAAGCTCCATAAATCTTGACTCCGGCTGGATTCTTAGACTTCAAAACTGGTGGGACTTCAATCGGATCACAGACTGAAGTTTTTGTAATTTAGGCGTCTAATTTCTCCGTCAACCCCAAAAAATTTTGATCGACGTGCATAATGACTTTTTAAGCCCCTTGTGCTTCAGGTTGTTCAAAAGCTTTGGATAGGGATCAGCTCTTATAGCTTTGTCCTTCTCTATAGTATTTGTATACCGCTGTTGTTGTATTTATGTAGGTGTTACAAAGTAATCATTCCTCAATAAAAATTATGTTGAGTTTCGTGAGAAGAAATGTTGATCACTTTCCTCAAATACGTGTCAATGAGTAATTGATGAAATGTAGATTCGTATAATCTTGAAAGATCCTGATCCAAAAGGATGATAACTCTTCGTTACCTTGACGAGTCAGTCTACGGTCACAAATTCCGAGGATTGAACTTCGTTGACATAATCATCTAAATGAGGATAAGGCGAGCCAGTCTATACTTATCTAAAAACTCTTTGCCAAGAAACTTGGACAACTAAGAATAGAGGTTTCTTATTTCTTCAAAAGAGTAAGTTCTATCTTTCAAATTCATATTTGGAAGAACTACTTTACGTCATTGAGTACTTTTAATTTAATCACTATTTAATAATAATTAATAACACTTTCATAACGTCTGTTAATAATAATGAGTAATGAAATGAAAGGACTTTTAACAACTGGCGACTCAATTATTTCGTCTTATGTCCTTCGCTAGCTCGATGTACTTGGCCTAATAATTATAATTATTATTCAGAGAGTTGTATTATTTTTCCACAATACGCCGTTTCTCACTGTCGCCTTTTTTTTACAAACTAATATATGTAAACAATACTCATGACCTATTATTTAATTGTTTTAAAAATAAAAAAGATTTTAGTGAAGTTACCCTTGGAAATAATTTAAATGTTAGAAAATATGAGTTTCTTACTTTGATAAGGCCCTACTATCTAATGGGGGAAAACAATGTTGAAGCAATGGGTCAATAAAGGTTTCTTCGATAATGCTTGGCTAGAAATGAGGGCTCAAAGGAAGTATATTAACTCTAAAGTGAATTTACAGATACAAATGATACTCAATATGTACTTAGATCCCCACAATTTGGAAAATTTCCCAAAGATACTTATTTGAACATTTTTTAAGCTGAATTTGAATCAAAAGCTGTATCAAGTATCAAAGGAGTTGAAGAAGTTGGAAGCAGGATTGCCAGTGAACTTTTGAACAAAATCCCAGACATAGTTATTGAGTTCCAAGATTAAAAAAAAAAAAAAAAAAAAAAATAGGCTACAAAAATATTAATATAATGGTTTATTTTCTTATCTTTATTCAAAAAATGTCTGTAGCAAATATTCAGCTTAATATGGAAAAGAGAGAGTGAGAGAATTGTATTCCAAATAATCGCTACTTTTGGTCTTATGGAAAGACTATGTACTTATATTAAATGTATTTCAAACTTCTACCACGCATACAACTAACTCTCCACTTCTGACAATCACTTACTCCATTTTAAAAGAATGCTCAAATATATTGTAGTTTATATAATATCAATTAAAAAATTGATATCAGAAACTCGATACATATTTCAGTACAAAAAATATATCGAATAATTGAAGGAACTATGTTGAAGAATAAAATTCAATCCTATTTAATATTTATTCTTTTATTAATTAGACTGAAAACTTACTGAATGATGTGTTACTAAGACAAAATAATGCATACACTATGAAATTGTAGTCAATGTAAATACATTTATATAATTAAATTGTGATCAGCCATTAAATGCTTTCATTTACAAATTAATAGGTCAAGACAATGATCATAATTTATTCATAATTTGGATTATTTTTAATACAACAATACTACATTAATAGTTTTTCCAAATATATCTCAACAAATGTTTATTTCAATAAGCTGGATAAAAATCAAATATACGTTGTTTTTTTTTTTAATGTTCCATCAATTAGTCAGATGGAGTTGGACTGATGAAGTATAAGTAAGCATTATAGAATTTGATTTACTAAATCCGACTAAGTAATTTTCTTTGAATTCCATATACAGTAAATATAATTTCCTTTTCTAGGAACTACCAAAACATGAACCTACGCATATTGAGTTCAAGGGAATAATTTCTCCCGTGCGTGTTGTCTATCGAGCTACGTTGTTCCATCAACATTTTTATTCTAATTGATTAACCGTATCATATAGGGGTAGTAACAAGAATTTTTTTTTTTCCAACAAATGGCTTTAGTAATGTCAGTCTTGCATTGTATAAGTGTGATGGGTTTACGCTAAATGTTGTTATAAAGAAAAAATTTAGTACTAAAGAACTTATAAGATAGTTTTATGATTGTTTGAGCACATCAAAGATGGACACCAGCAAAAGGAAAATATGTCATATTTTACAGTTTTTCTTCGATAAATGCGAAAAGACAAGCCAGGCTACTGAAAATGTGCATAGTGTTTATGATTCTGATACTATAACACCAATCACACGCAATTTCGATTTTGTTAATTGCGTCCCAGTAATTTTGATGTTAAATATGGATCAAACTCTGGAAGGACAATTGTGGAAAATATTGATAAAATAATGAAAATCATCGAGTCTGATCGTCATGTTAACATTGTTTAGATTTCACAGGAGCTAAACATTATATAGAAACCGTTTTGAACCACTTGAATAAGGCTGAATGCAAAAAGGATGCCGAATGAGTTAGTACAAAAAAAAATCCTATGGACCAAATTTCCATCTGCAAATCGCTGCTGAATTGTAACTAAATCGACTCATTTCTCCAATACATGGTGATTGTGGATTGGTCACGTACTACAACATCAAGCGAAAACTCTGGAAATGCGGTGAGGCGGAGCAAGAGGTGTCCAAACTAGAATTGACGGTCAGGACGGCTTTGGCATGTATTTGGTGGGATTGGAAGGGCAACATTCACTATGAGCTGATCCCCTGTAGCCAAACTCTTAATTTGGACATGTACTGTCAGCAATTGGACATTTTGAAGGAATCCATCCCCCAGAAGGTGCCAGCATTTGTAAGTTATAAAGAAATTATGTTCCATCAAGACAGCACCATAGGCAACACATAGATAGTGACTCGCTAGAAGCTGTTTGGAAGGTTCCTATGCATTCACCTTATAGTGAAGACCTCCTGGCACCAAGTGATAACCACCTGTTCCTGTCTATGGCGAAAGATTGTCCAGGTGTAAAATTCGCCTAAATAGAACCTTATGAAAATCAACTATCTCAGTTTTTAGCTAAAAGGAATAAGGGTTTCTACATATAAGAGAGACATAATTTTTAGAATAGATCTTCTTTCTTTTTTTTTTTTTTACTTTTAAATTTGTGTGTCTGTGAGATGAGTTCAAGTATCAAAATACATACATACAAAAACACATCTCCCCTCTTTCATGAGTTGTAACATATGTTTTTAAGGGGACTGACACAACATATGATCAATCAGAAATTTAAATATTTTTATACATTAGAGTGTACCGTAATGACAAAAGTTCGTCATTTGGTATCATACTATATTTTTTATTTTTCAATTGATTCATCGAAACAAGAAGTTAACATTCAAACGTTTGAAAAAGAAGTCATCCATGGACGCGTTTTGATTTGAAAAACCGTAAAATATTTTTTTCATGGTCGGCTTTTTAAATTATGGAATTGCGGCGAGATAGAGGATTCTATGTAACTTAAATATTGGAGATACGAAGTATACATTTCAACAATATTTGTACAAAATTGTTCTAATTTACATCAAATTATGAGTATTTTAGTCCTATAGATGTCGCTGTTAAATAAATATGTTTTTGGTACCGCTTATAACGCGCATATATATTTATTATTTTTATTCATTTTTACTAATCAAGTCTTGTTTTTTGATAGTTATTGTCTTATATATTATACCTCAACATACTTCCAGGGTTCAATTATGCATCTATTATATATATTTATTTATCGTTTTGCACTTAAGAAAACAAAAAACAGTCTTTTAAATCCTTAATATACGACATATTATTTCTTCTCTCTTCATTAATACGGTTTGACGATTTACATAGTCTTTCAAAAAAGAGTTGTGAATGAATAACTTGCTTCTTTCTTTCATTAATAGGGATTTCTAATTTTCTCCTCCTTCCCAACTTTTGTCATTATAGTACACTCCAATGTCCTATTGTTTGAAAAAACTTTATTCGTTTTAAATCGAATTCAAGTGTATAATATAATTATTTACACTTGGTCAATGTTGTAATTTTTTTAAACTTTTAAGTCGAGATTATAAATATATTTAATTGATGTACATACATAGTATACATTAACTCAAACTTAAGGTGTTTTTTAACTACATAGCTCCTTAATCCAAAACTTTATGAACTTCCCCCAAATTGTTTATTAAATATATATTAGGGCAAATGCGGTACGGAGATTTTTTCGTAGTATGGTTCTGTAAGACCCTTCCGTTCAATACATTTTTACCTTTGGTGCGGTACGACGGTACGTATATATATAATCTACTTTAACATATTATTATAGTGGTATGATGTAGCCGGGATTTTTATTATCTTTATCATTATTAATAATTTTTTTTCAAAAAATCTTATATTCAAATTTTATTTGGAAATTATTTTGAGAACAGCTGGGGATTTTTGAAATCTCCTTTTCCAAAGGAAATATAATATTTAGTGAACACATGTAGATTTTGGAAATTTTTCTCCAAAAAATTTAATTTTTTATTAATTAGTGTAGGTTTTTTAAATTTTTTATACATAGGTGTGGATTTTTCAAATTTTTTTTGAACATCTGTGGATTTATTAAATCTTTTTCAATAAAAATTAATTTTTTAGAAAAGTTTTGAATTTTTTGAAAAAATTTTGAATGTCAAATTGTGTCTTTGAATTGTTTTTCCAACAAAATTAATATCAATAATAAATTAATAGCCAAGCCCCCCTAAAAAAATCCTATAATAATGTCTAATGCAGGAGTGTTATTTTAGATAGATTTTGAATAATGAGCAACATATCGAATGAAGTTGTATTTTCTATTTAACCTTGGACAAGCTCGTATCTCACATTGCTCGTAGGTAATATACATGGTACCAGGTAACTTTTATAAAACATATTCGTATAAGAACATTTTGTATAAAACATTTTTGTACAAAAACAATTTCGTATAAAAACATTTTGTATAAATTTATAAGGAAACTTTAATAGACTTTGTGAATTATCATTTGTATCCCGAATGTTGGGGGTGTTTTTGGGTACAGCTGATACTTAAGTAAATACAAAATGCCTAAAAAAAACCACCAATTGTACCCCGAATGTTGAGGGTGTTTTCGGATAACACCGGGTTCCAAAATAGGATTAAACCCACAGCCGATACTAGAAGTAACTACTAAGAACCCCTCACAATCCCCAATCGTACCCCGAAAGTTGGCAGTGTTTTCGGGTAACCCCGGATCCCAAAACAGGATGCAACTCACCGCTGATACTTGAAGTAACTACTAAGAGCCCCTCACAACCGTCTAATTAAACCCCGAATGTTTTTATGTACCGTCGGCTCACAAAATAGGATGCAACCCACCACCAATATATCAACCCTGTAATTGTACACAAAATGTTGGGGGTATTTTCGGCTACTACCCGTTCCCAAACTGGGATGTAACCCACCGCTGATACTTGAAGAAATTACTAAGAACCCCTCACAACCCAAACACATAGGAGGAACATATAGCAGATTATAATTTTAAGCCAATAAGAATTGAGAACTATTAAACACAGAAAACAACCCCTCATTCGGGGTACAAATGTGTGTTCGTGAGGGTCTCTTAGCTGTTTCTTCAAGTATTGGTGGTAAATTGTATTCCGGGTTGAGACCCAGCGGTACCCGAAATTACCCCAACATTCGAGGTTCAAATAAGTGAGGGTTGTAAGGGGCTCTTAGTAGTTTCTTCAAGTATCGGCGGTGGGTTGCATTTAGAAATTTAATTTAATTTTTCAAATTTTTTTTGCAAAAAAATCATTCAGGACTCGATCAGATACATAAAAGCTCCAACAGGTTCGATATCAACGATATTTGCATTCGCCATTGAATCTCAATCATTGATCAATTTATCAACTTCTTCCCTTTTAATTCATTTAGTTGTATTATTTAGCCACTAGACGGCGCCACTCTGTCTCGCTTTGCTTACAAACTAATATATGTAAACAAAGTTCATGCCCAATTAAAAGTCATATCGACAGGGTATCAAAAAGTGTTTAATATGTATAAGATCTTACGAATATTAGTTTCCTTTCACAAAAGCTGTTTCGACTTGACTTTTGGATCAAAAACTAGGATGGTCAGGAAATTGAACACAAATTAGCGACTGAACCTAAATTGTTCTTCTCTTTTACAAAGTTTTTGCATTTCAGCTAGTATGCTTTCAAAGTGATGGTCCGCTTGAAAGTTATCTCGGAACATAGACTTTCCATATTTACTAAGATACAGTCAGCTTAAAGATAAAATAAATTATACAGCAAGTATTTGATTTGTCTTCAAAAAATTTAACTGTTCTATCAAGTTACTTTGGATTTAGTTTTCTATTTTTAATAGATAGAGCTTGTTTCAAATTAATTGTCATTGAGCAACTCATTATTCTGTGAGATATGTAGAGTAACTAAAATTATACCTTCACTAATTGCTCTCAGCTTATCTTCACATTGACTCCAATTGCTCAACAGTTTCAAGGCCTCAATAATCTGTTCTAGGGATGCTGAATCTTCAAATGATATGCGACATCAGCTCTTTCCAAAAAATAATGGATGGCATCAGGTGCAAAAATTTCTGAAACATTTCAAAGCAGCGTTTTCAACGGGGTTGACAATCCAATGTTAGAACCAGGCTTTACATATTTGGATCAGACTGAACCTCTCTTTTAACGTTCGTAAATCACAATGTACATGACTTTTTTCCTGAGATTGTCTAGATCACTGATGTTTTTCCTTTCAGCATGAGCTACTAAATTCAGCAAATGAGTTTTATGCCCATTTCAATGTCTTGAATGGCTCTTTTTATCGCAGGTGCATTATGGTTTGACATAAAAATTTGACATGCGAAGCATAGGTACATTATTTGCATCAATTCGTGTTTTGGCATTGCTGTAATAAAGACAAATATACTCGACATTGTTGATGGAGGTCCATATAGTATTGGTAAGCGATACATATTTGGCATTTTTAAGTTCATCCATCTGTCGGGTTTTCATATAATTAAATTTTATAGGAAATAACTTGTTAGATAAGATTTTTCTAGACGGTAAAGTGTAAGACGGGCCTAAGCCATCCTGAAGGTCTTTATATCCAGAATCATCAACACAAAAGAGAGGTCGAGGATCTTTAATAAGCTTATTCAATACCAAATCATTTAGCCTCTTCTGATTTGAAGTAGACGTGTTGGTTATCTAGATAAAAAGTAATTAGAAATATTCTGATTATGGGATGGTCAGCAATATATTTTTTTTTTTTCTTATATAACTACTTTATTCGTTTAGCGAAGTTACATTTATAAAAACATATATAAATAAAATTTAAGTTTATAATTAAAACCCTAAACTAAAGTAGTTACAACAGTTAATTAGCACGGTGAATCAAACGATAATTAAAATACTCTGTAGTAGTTTATCACATTTCATAAAATCTTCAATAAAATTAGTAAAATGATCAGGTAGAAAATAAATGAATAAAAATTATCAAAATCATACAACTAAAAAAAAACGTAGGATGGAGACAAAAAGACAACAATTAAGCATTGGATGCACTAAACTTTTTTAAACCGTACGTGGATGTGTATTAGACCGGCGAAGAAACGTCATATTGTCTTTCAAACTATATGGGTAATAGCGTATCAAATTCCCCGTGTACTTTCACGTTAGATTAGAAGAATCTGGGATTTTAACGGCAAGGGCAGAGTATCTTGCAGCAGTTGAAATAAAAACAGCTCTAAATTCTTCATATAAGATAGAGACGCCTTCTGTCAGCTTCTCTGCTATCCTACTTCTACAGCTTGAGAGAGCCAACTCTATGGCACGAGTTTGTGAAGGAGCGCTCGACATATTTGAAGTGAGCCCGAATAAAAGAATAGTAGTCACGAATTTATCACTTATTCCTGCTATGTTAAGCAATATGAATTTTTTCAGTGTATGTAGTGAAGGACAGTCAGCAAAAGTATGAATAACTGTTTTAAACACAGTCCTTGCAAAGAGCATTGAAGAATATACATCCTGAAGATATTTGAAGTTGCAAAGTGAATCGCTTTCCATTTTTTACTTTTAACATTGAACCCATGATTCTCTTCTTCCATGACATGGACAGGCCCAATATTTTAAAAAACTTGTCGCAAATTTTGTCAGCTTCCTCCTTATAATTGAATGCAAAAGTCATTCTCAAATGCCATGGAATAGGCATCATGTGATTGTCTGCAGCTCTCTCTAGTGGATAAAAATTTTTCACACAGTTGAACATTGAGTCGTTGCTCAAATCGTGAAAGGAGATAATGACCCTCGATAAGGCTAACTATTCTAACTGTTTTGGTTCCACGAGGTTTTTAAAATAAAACTTCTTTTTAGAATTCTGTCGCACCACAAGGGGATGAAAATGACAGTCTACCTTTCCAAATAATCCTACCATAATTTGATTGGGCCCCATATGAGTCATTAATAGAAGGATCATTTGATTCAAGGGAAATAATTGAGTTTGAAGAGGATTGTTCGCTAAAATAGAGTAAGCTATGAACATAAACATAGAAAATCTATATGGATTGCCAACGTAAAAACAATGGAAACCCGAGATGTTATTCCTTTTCAAACACAACCCATAAAATATGGTGTTTTTTTAAACATTTAAATTGTATTTTCTTAGGATTGGATAGACAAATATAAAATAAAAGCACATATTTAAAATCAACATAAAAATTAGAAAAAAATATAAACAACTAATTTTTATGTAATTTTTTATTTTAAAAGTGGGCCCAAACCTACATATAAAAGAGGTAAAAATACTCAAAACATTAAATCAAAAATTCGAAAAAACTAATGACAGAGACGTAATCAACGCGTTAAGCACTACCATAATTAAATATAGAATTCAAAAGAATTTTTTTTCTTGACTTTTATCATTATTATACAAAATAGTGAAAGCTGGATCCTGAATAATGAAACTTGGGATATTCCAAAGGGATTATATATAATATACTACCAATTATGACCAAAACCATTATGCAAAGGGGTAGTCTATATTTTTACAAGCCCTGTGAAATATTTACAAGCCCAGAATACCACAAATATTAAATCATTTTTATATTAGTATATAGTTACTTTTGTTTTAAATAATGTAAGTTTTGGGAGTACAAAGAAAAACGAATATTTTCGATGAAACACGATTTATATTTAATAAAAAGCACAACTAAAAATTAAACTTGCAATATGACAATTACTATAGTAGATTTGCCCGGGGTTGCCAGAGACATTAAGAAATTAAAATGAACTCCTCTGCTTCATATAAAACAAAAAATAAAAACCGTAAAATTAAAAAAAAAGTATTCTCACCCCATGATTAAATGTATCTTACAACTTAATGGTCTTTATTTTTCTTTTATATGACAAGGTTGTTTGTAGAAAATGCTATTTTATGTCTAATTTTTACCCGCTTTTTTTTTTGTGACTTATTTGAGGAGTCCATTAAAAACCAGATAGCTGCGGGTACCCACTCATGATTTAAAAAAAATGGAGAATCGAACATTTTTATACATATTTTACTCGTCACAAGTTATTAGCTACTTGGTACCCGTACTTATGGGTAGAATGCGGGTATTTTTTGTTCTTTAGTTTCGAGTAGTTCCTATTTCTAAATATCATATTTAATACAGAAATAGCTACATTATCCCATGTATGATCATAAATGGCTTAAGATGATGGTCATAACCGTATTTTAAATCCTTCATTTTCATTGATAATTGAAAAAAAAAATTAACTAATAAATAAATATTTGAAATGTGAGAAAAAAAACCTAATCGACATTGTTTTTTCTTCTTTTATTCAGAGGATAGAATTGCATCTTTCAAAATGCTATATATAATCATCGATAATTAATTAGCTATGTATAATGAATTTCTTTTTTGTAAAAAAACTCTGACAATGAAAAAAATAAGGATGTATGCAAAAGTTTATTCAAATTGAGTAATATTTAACGAGTTTTTTATTTTAATTAGTCATTAAGTAAATGGATAAATACTGGAATTCATACATTCAGAAGAAGTTTAAATAAAATTTGCACGGTCTTGTATGGTATTTATTTATGCCCTACTGTAATCATTATCCATATAATTAATAGAAGGTGTTCCTGCAGAACCATTATATAGTAAATAGGCCTATACCTAGATATATTTTTAATAACACGTCAACTAACAAGAGGAGTTATAAATTCATGTTTGAAGGATTATGTATATACCCAGATTAAATATATAGCAGTAAATTGTAATTAAAAAAAGATAATCATGGAGCAACAGCATAGCTTCTTTTTTCCAAAAGGCAATAAACAAGTTTTATAAACCAAAAAAGTTTTCGTTTTGTTTCAAAACGATAGTAAATTTAAAGTTTTGCTTTACACAGTTTAGAAAACTATATCAGATAGGTAAATACACTGAATAATCTTTATAACATGTGATTTTTTTAATTTTTTCGTTTTTCTTTATTACTTATTCAATATAATCCATGAGATCTGACAAACGAGATAGTGGAAAGAGTTGTATGGTGTACGGATGTAGGTATTTTCCGCCTAAATCCACTTCTTCGATGGGATTGAAGATATATACCCAATTCTGATAGGAATATACATTAACTTTTGACTCTAGAATCTAAATAATCATAAACAAATAGGGCTTGAGATCTGGTCTCGAGGGAAGCCATATCAATTTTTTCACAAAATATATTTCTTTCTTTCAGTCGTTCTTTCGTTTTTGGAGCTCCAAATAGCTCAAAAAAGATTTCCTTGTTATCTGAGGAATGTTACTTATACCAAGGAAAAACAATCGGTTCCAAATTTTTGAGATGTACTCTTCATGTTTCCCCTGAAGACCTTCCCACGGAAAAACCAAACGATGCTTGGGAGTTGAAATTCCTGTCCACACCATCAAAAATTCGTAGTTGTCTTAACATGGGATCACTTTTTGGTCCAAGGAGATTTGTTTGGAAGTTTTAGCCAAAATTCGATCATTTTTGTACTTTTTTTTCCCGTAAACAATTACACTAATGCTATTTTGAATGTAGAAGGCTCTCTTCTCTAACAGCTGAAATTCATTTCCTCCCCATCCTCCAAAAAATCATATAACAGGCAGCTAATATTAACAATGGTCTTAATATCATATGTATCACTCCTGCCTTCCTTCGTGCTCTTACACAAATCCCATCTCTAGTCATAACACCATATTAATATATTTTTTCTCAAGCTGATTATTATTATTCTTTCACTCTTGAAGAGAGAACATCCGTTCATTGAGAAATTACGTGTGAGTGTGCTCATGCAAAATACTGAGGATTTCTTGGGTAGTTTTTTTTGTTGCAACATTTGTCTGTTCCACGACGCTCAATAACTCCAAGGCAGACCGTGTACTACAACCAGTTATTCTTTAAACACGAGGATATCTTTTATTTATCATCATTTCTATAATATGCTATTTAGAGGGAAAATCATATTGGCCTGTTCCGAAATGATAAAGATTAGTTTGAAGGGAAATGAGAAGAGTTAGCTACAAAATTCTACCAGCATCCATTTTCTCATAAATTTTATGCTGGAAAAACTTTTCATAGTTATTCATAGAGTAAATAGCTAATGCCTACGCCCCACCACATGTTTCTCCATTCGTCGCTGAGCATGGATACTCACAATTTTCGCTCATATTTTTTGATACTCTTCAAACTGAACAAAATAGTGTTCTTATATCCACACCGATCTCACTATCGTTTACTTTTATGCCTGTCCTAATCGTACAGCCATCTTTTTTTTTTTTTTTTTTTTGGGGGTACTTTTAAGCTCGAGAAAGGTGTCTCATCAGGACCTCCCCAGGAGATAAGGCCACTAGCAACATCGCCAAAGTCAAGGACTTGGTAAAAAAAAACAAAAAAAAAACCATTGAGCGTTTGAGAGGTCTCAACAGAGCTTTCCCTATCATCCACAGCAGTTTCCCTACTTAAAGAACAACAAAACTCACTTGAAGGAGCTTCTGCTCATGTGGGACAACGGCTTTCCCCACAAAACCAACGACGACAGGCAGTTCTTATGGCGAAGAAAGTTGAAAACGATCAAACAAAGTCCTTACAGTCCAAATCTTAAGGACTGGGATCGATTTCTCTTCTGTAAACTGAAGCACTTCCTCAGGAATTACGATTTTGATAGCCATAAAGATCTCAAGCGTGGTGGTGAAGTTAGTGAACGAATAGGAGCTGTCCAGGCAGTTGTGGGAGTTGGAGAACTATTGCCACAAAGTTATCCGAGCTGATAGAAACTATGTGACATGATTAAGGGATTTTTTAAACTTTTGAATGTAGTTCCTTGACTTACTGTGGCAGTTTAAATGAACAGCCTAATATAAAGAGACAAAACAAATTCATTTTCGATTGGTGGAAAATTCAACATAGATGGATCCGTTTTTAGCAAAACTTGTCTTTACATAATAAGCTAAATAACTAATTTGATTTTCATACACTATCAGTGTCTGCTTATTAAATAAAATATCTTTAACAAAACGAAAGTCGAAATTCCTGATCTCAAGAAGGACGAACTCTATTTAAATGAATAAATATATTTATGTTCAAAATATGATAAAGAGAAAATGTCTGTTTTATATCCATCTATTAATTTATTTGAGGAGTACCAGAGCAAAACTTTAAAAAAATTATCTTGAGAACCTTTCATCTTCTCCTTCAACAATAATAACCCATGTTTATTACATACACAAACACACACAACTCTACTTTCATTAGAAGGGCGAATATTAATAGTTTTAGATGAGAAGAAAAAAGTTTTCTTTGATTAAAGATGTGCGCATAAACTACTAACCAAAAAAAAATAAAAATAAAATACATTTAGCTCTCGAAAAAAAAACGAAGAAAAAAAAACTGAACAACAGCTGAGTCAAATGTTGTGAGACGGCTGTTGTTTCTAATGGCTTTAATATTGCACCGTGTGACAAATTAAAAGAAAATATATACATTATTTTTTGGTACTATTAAATATATATATACATATATTTGCTTTTAGTCGTCTTTCTAAAGGAATATCTCAATCATGGACTTGAAAGTTGTTTTAAAGTATGTAAGATGTAATTAAATATTGACTCAATGGTGGATATTTATATTTTGGATTTGAAGAGACAACTCGTAGAGGGCTCCATCTGTTGTGTCCAATTGAAAACATTAATTTTATCAGAATGTTCTGTATTACATATTCATTATAATTTTAAATATTAATCTGGGTTAAAAAAAATGGGTTTAACTTGCTTGTATTTGCCTCATACACGGCGTTACCTCACTAACACAAAAATATACAATGTGTTATGTTGTCAATTGTGGATGTTTCTGCTTCTTTTTTCCAAATAGTTTATCTGAACGTTGATTGGTTGAATGATTGAAAATTGAACTTTTGTTTCCATCAATCTAAAAGGAATTTTCATTAAGGGAATTTGGGGATTTCATTTTGTGACATTGAGATACGATTTGATTATAATTTGACTAAATCGAGTGGAAAATGTGTTTTTTTTTTGCTGAAAATCTTGGTAATTGTCTTCCAAAAGTTTTCAAAAAGTAATATTAATTCAACTTGTGAGCTATCTTACGAGTAAAATATAAGTATGTATATCTGAAATTTAAAAAAAAACAAAGAAGTCACCGCGTGCACTGTATAAAGTGTTTCCTTATGTATATCATAATATACCAATCATATACCAATACAGTATAAATAAGAAAAAAAGGTAGAAAGGAATAGTCTATAAAATGAATTAAATCTTGCAGGCGTTTAGTTTAACTCATATTAAAAAGAAAAAAAGGGGAGAACATTATATAAAAAAAAAAATGAAAATTCCTTTAGATGCAGTTTAGAAACAAGCTAAAGCACACCCCAGCTCATCAAATTATATTATATTTTTATCTCAAGCTGCCATTATTATTTGTTTAATCTTGAGGACAGAACGTCCCAGGATTGAGTGAGTAGCTAGTGTGAGTGTCCTCATGAAAAGCGGAAGGTAACACAAGGGATTTATTGTGAAGTTATCTACTAAAATATTTTGAGACATTTTGTATGTTGCTCGACGCCTAATAACTCCGGGCATGTCGTGTAGTACCGCTATTTGAACAAAAATCCACTGTAAAGAAATATTTGTCAATTACCAACTGATTTTGGGCCTTTTTATATTTCTTTTCGGGGGAAAGGTTACATGATACAATAAAGCTAACTACGTCTATCAGGGGAGTCCACATTATTTTTTTTTTTTGAAAGGGGAGGCTTTGTTTTTTTAATTTTTCTTTTTTGGAAAAAAAGTTCAAAAATCTACAACTATTTACATAAAATTATATTTTTTGGAAAAAATGTCAAAAATTTCTAGTAAAAACCAAAAATTCCTTAATGGGGCGGGGGTGCTACAACCCACCCCCTGTAGATGCCTCTGTTTATACAGCTACCTGCTAATTTTTTTCAGCATGCTTTGGAGATACTTCAATAAATGATTTAAACCTATCCGAAATTTTGTTGATCTTGATGGATAAGATTTTGAAAAATAATGAAGGGAAATTCGATTCACCATTTGTTTTTTCACTATTGAGCTTAAATATAAATAATATGTACAGTATGGGGTTATCCCGCTGTTTGGTTTGGTATGATCCTTACTGTTCGGTACGTTTTTACTCTGGTTGGGGTACATATATAAATGATCACATATTCAATATATTTTGATATTACATAATTTTGGTTATTTTTATAAATTTTTGTTTATTTATAGATTTTAGACAGCTGAAGATATTGTGACTCCGGATGGCTCTACTTTATTACTGGAAAATCTACAGAAGCTCATTTTTTTGAGAAAAAAATTTATAAATAATACTATTATATCAGCTGTGTATATTTTATAGCACCCTTTCTTTTTTTAAAGAGAATTTAAGTATATTTAGGAATATTTTATTTGTACAAAAAATAAACTATTAAAGAATAAAATATCGAAATAATTTGAAAAACTACATTAATTCTATTAAAAAGAAATAATTGAATATTATATCCTACCGGAATGCGTACCTTGAAGGTTGAAATGCGGTTCGAACCGAACCATGGGGTTAGCGTACCTTCCATAGCCTAATAAATTGCAAACCTCTTTTTATGTAATTAAAATATATATGAAAGTACTTTTCACATAATATTTAAGGTATGATTAAATAGGCATTTAAATTAATAAAATAAGAATTTAACATGGGACAAAACTTTGTTTTGTTATCATTAAAAGGTCTACATTCTATTTTTACTAAGTGATTAAATGATATTTGTTAGCATATTTCTCAAATCAATAATAGCGAGTATTATTGGTTACTTATAAAATCATCATAATAAAGAATATAAAAGCTACAAGTCAACAAAAATGGGGTTCTTTCTGGAATTTCCAATCATTTTTCTGACATTAAGAAAGGATACAAATAGATATATTATTTTTTTTAAATCTAGAAACATTTTAATAGGAGTTTTATTTTTTTAGTTTGTATTCTATTTGCTTTCTACAAAACACAACATAACTCTGAACTATACTTACTTACATGACCAGTTCTTGAAAGAATTTAATTATATAAATAGCTGAATAAATAGAAAATCCATAATATTTTATTTATATTTGTAGGCGATCTATAATTACTTCACGAGTTTTTATTTATAAAATCGACAACATCATAAAGTCAAAAAAATTACTAGCAAATTAAAAAAAAAAGTCAAATAAGTTTGTCTTTTCTTATGCCTTAATTATAATTGGATTTTTTTTCTTTTTTTAATTTGACCTTATTTTAAAGTACTTCGGAAACGCTGAAACTTTGACCGGATGTAGGGTAACAGTTTTTGATGGCACAGAAAAAATGATTTAGGATGTCATTACCAAAATTTAAACACATCACGTGATCCATGATAATTTTGAATTGGGTCAACTTTAAAAAATAGCGAGCACTCTAGAGAGGAGCATAGTTGTCATGACGTTTCATTAGCTCAGCTACAAGCAGCCTTGACGAGGAGGAGAAGGAAATAAAAAAGGACATAGGGAAGAATTACTCCAATACCGATACTCAATTCTACTCTGAGTTCGATAGGGACTTACAATTATAACTCCGGAACAAATTCTCAGGCTTACTTTGCATCTTTTATGAGTACACTCAATTGTTCAATCCAGTTTCGTACCCACAAAACTTTTTCTTTTTGATATTACTATAAAAAAAAGACAGATGAATATTTTTCGATAATTTTTATTTTATTTGAAAGCCTCAATATTGATAAAATATGGATGAAACACCACTTCATTCATATGGCCGCCGTGGGTGCCCTTACAGTAGCCCATTCTGTCGACCCAATTTTTCAATACATTTTCGATTGTATGATCATCAATAGCTGCAATGGCGACTCCAATTTCTTGTTTCAAATCGTCAATCGTCTCTAGATGGTTGGCGTAATCTTTATCCTTGACGTTTCCCCACAATAAATAGTCCAACAGAGTCCAATCGCAGCTACGAGGTGGCCAGTTGACGTTGCCGTTTCGGCTTATGATGTGATTGTCGAAGACAGTGCGAAAAAGATCCACTGTAACGTTGGCTGTGTGGCACGTAGCGCCATCTTGTTGGAACCAAATGTCGTCAATGTCTTCCTTTTCCATTTGGGGAAATAAAAAAATCTTCCAACATGGCCCGATAGCGCTTACTATTGACCGTAACGGCAGCTCCTTGCTCGTTTTCTCGTTTTTTCTCTTTCGGCAACAGCAGCAATGTTTTCGATTGAGTGCACTGGACGAACACGGGAACGCGTTGTTTTATCCATTAACGAACCAGTTTTGCGCACAAGCTTCACAAATTTAGCCCCAAACTTTCGACCAACGTAATTTTCTTGCGGTTTTGTTTGAAGAATCTCCATTTTGGAAGTAAGTCTTCGGTATTTTCCAATTTTTTTTAGCGTAAACTTAACCATTTCGTAAGCCAGATACCTTTTACAAAATATTAGACACTATGAGAATGTTACTACATCTGTCAAACGTCAAAAAAGTGGTCGTTTAAAATGCAACCGCTAGATGGGCCCCCATTAGTATAAATAGAAGTTCACTTCTCCTGAATTAAGTTATAATGACATCAGCTTTTGTTATCTTAAAAAAACATTAAAAAAACAGACGTGCTAAGATTTAGAGCCGATTTTCATAATTATTAATGACTATTTTTGAGAAAACAAAGAAAACGAAATTTTGAAGCATTTAGGCATATAAGTTTTTGACGGTTTCACGTATCACAACTCATTAGGAAGTAGCGGCAATAGATACAACTTCTATATAAACTCAAAATTGGTCCAGAATGTTGTAAATGAAAACTTGCAATAAAAAATCAAAGGTATCAATTATAGAAAGGAGAATTTTTAAATCATTCTTCCCTAAGCAATTTAGAACAAATGGAGGTTTAATTTTTTTAGGGGCAGGGAGCATCTGTTACAATTTTAGGGATCTTTCTCAAAAAACCTCCATCTTGGCTGGGTTTGTTCCTGTTTCTTTTCCAGTAGTCAGTGTTCTCAATGTTGATTGAAAGAATTCGGATAAACTCTAGTTATTGGTTCACAACCAATATCTACTGTAATTAAACAACAATTTCCTAATTGGGAAGACTTGGCTAATTACCAACCTATTTGGGGCTTTTTCTGTTTCTATTAAGAGGAAAGGTTGTTAAAAGAAAAGGTAACAACGTGGTAGGGAAAAATAGTAATAATACGATTGAGAGCAAGAAGTATAAATCAAAAAGTTTGAAAAGCACTAAACTATAGCAAAGTGCAAGTAACCATTAAAATAATGAATATCAAAGTTCAAATGTCTTCGTAATTAATAGTGATGCGACGATTAATCAGAATTGTGAATCGGAGAATCAGGTTTTTTTTCTGGAATTCGAATCGAAATCGGCATGGGGAAAATAATGTTTTATTTGCAATTGCGATTCTTTTTTATTACTGGTATTGAACTATTTATTACTTTTTAAAGTTATGACAAAAATAACTCTCCATCCCGAACTTTTTCTAAAAAATCTTATATTAGAAATTTAATTTTTGAGTTTTTTTTTCAAAAACTTTAAAATTGATTTTTTTCCCAATTTTTTTTTCTGAACAGCTGTTGATTTTGGAAATTTTTCTTTAAAAAATAATTTTTTTACGAACAACTGTGAATCTTTTAACCTTTTCTGAAATGCAGTGGATTTTGAAAATTAATTTTTCAAAAAAAAAAAAAAAAAAGTCCCACTCCCTCCCTCCCCCCATTTAAATCTTGTGCACGCCCCTGATAAAAAAATTGTATTTCTTAACTATTTTTTAAAATTTTAAAGAATCGGATATTTATTTGGAATCGGCTCATCACTAGTAATTATTAAGTATGTACCATCCGTATGAATACAAAAAATAGTTGCATAAAAAATCACTAGATTTATTACTTTTCTTTCTTCGTATTTAATATTATTACATATTTTGTTACACTCTAGAGATGTTGTTGATATGAAGGAATATATTTGTAAATTCAAAATACTTCTTAGTGTCATAGTTTTTTGTTGTTGAAAATCGGAATAGTGTGTATGGTGTCAGAGAAAAATGGAAACTGAAAAATGACAAGAAAATAATGGCAGTGGAAAAAATGGCTAGACAAAAAATTAAAATTGTCTAAATGGAAAAAATGGCAAGATTCTTTTAAACTGATTTAATAACTATAACCAATATACTATATATTAGGATAAAAGAAAACTAAACAAAAACGACAGCAGTTCCTATGAAAGTTCCAATGGTTTATTCAAATTCGACAAGATCCTTGGATTGAGGGGCAAACATTTGCATAATAGTACGCAAGAGCAGTGATTTCCACTTCGTTATGATCCAGGATGTGCCAGAAGAAGAGGTAGCTGGCTATGAGACGACTAACCACACAGAGGATTCGGGTAGGTAGTCAAAGGTGGAGTCATTGGAGAGTGTGAGGAAAACTGTAAAGCTCAGTACAGTTGTAGTAATCTGAAATTGCAATAGAACAATGGTCTTCGTCTCTTTATAAACCTTATTTCTTGTCCAAAAAGAGCGAAACAGGATGCATTAAGTAGTTACCTATAGGACTTCAATTGTCGAAGCCGTTTATCGAGGACTCTGAATTTATATTTCCAATGTATCAAGCCATGTATCAGAACCATAAAAAGTGACTTATAGGCTCTTTCAACTAATTTGTATGTGTACTTTTCTAGATAATACAAAGAAATTCAAATATTATTTTTGATAGAAAAAAAGGTCAAAAATCCAAAGTTCTGCAGAGAAAATTATTTTTTTGGAAATTTTCTTTAAATATTAAATATTTTGCTCTACTGCATAATTTGCCAGAATGACTTTAGAGTCAGAAATTTTCCCAAAAACAAAAATTAACCCCTATTGTCGAGTAAAAAATGTTCATCCTAACCAATAAAAAAATTCTAGTGAAAAGTAAAAAAAAAATAATTTGGGGAGTGGGGCTACAGCCTCTCCAGCCTATCCCTTGAGGACGCTTGGAAGCAGCTTTGAGATAAAGGAAATAAACAGGAGTCCCAATCTATCAAATAGAAAAAAGAACGAAAAATACATGATATCCCTGACTGTTTGAGTAATATTGAGAGACGTTAAGCTATCAAGGCATTAAATTATATTAGTTACAGACAGATTTAAAATGAAGTAAATAGACATATATTCCTTTATGACATTGATGTTCAATTCTTCTCCTAATTCAACAAGGACTTAGACTTTTAACTCATACAAAATCCAAACGTTACTTCCTGTCATTCATGAGCTCACACACCTTCAGTTATTTAAATGTTCTCTCCTCAAGACCATTATTATTTATTACTAACGTAGTTACATATTCAAATATATTATGTATTATTTGACAGCTTTTCACAAAAAATTAAATTAATTTTTCAAATTTTTTTCCAATAAATTAAATTTTCTGTGTATAGCTATAAATTTTTGAACTTTTTTCAGCTGTTCATAAAATATTACATTTTTTAGAAAAAAAATTAATGTTTGAATTTTTTTCCGAAAAATTAAATATTTGAATTTTTTTTTCCCCCAAAAATTTAATATTTGAATTTTTTTCCAAAAAAGTATTAAATTTTTTAGGAATAGCAGTGAATTTTCGAAAAAATTTCAAAAAAAAATTATTTTTTTGGAAAAAAAGTTCAAAAATTAAATTAATATTTGAAATTTTTTCCCGATTAAGTTAATATTTGAAATTTTTTGTGAACAGCTGTGGATTTTTGGAAAAATTTGCTTTTTTTTTGTGAATAACTGTGTAAAGAAAAAGCCGGTTATACATATAATCCAGAGGACTAACTAATATAATTAAACGCCATGACAGCTATATCCTATATGACCTCTCCTACGAAACATCTTTCAAATTGATGTCATTTTCTGTGGTGGATTCTTTACTCTATAAACGTATACATTTTTTAACATATTTTAATATTTTATAAAAGAAAGCTAATTCATTCAATAGCATTAAAAAGGAAATCTTTTACCTAATTTGTCAATTAATTATTGATTTCCCTCTATATTTAGATATATATTTGCATATTTGGTCGACCAAAAAAGGATTCTTCCTCTCGTTTGAAACAAAATAAGAACGATAACAAGAAAAAAAATATTGTAAAGAAAGCATTTTTCTTTATTCGTGGAAAAACCGTCATATGTTGCCTGATGTTGCTTCTTCTTCTGCCACTGACGTGTTTTCTTGAAGCAAGACAACTAATATATATTAGAAACAAAACAATATGGTATTAAAACACAACAGATACAAGTAAGAAAAAGTTATATTTTAATAATCCATCAATTCATTTTTGAAATCTTAAGGTCATATTCTAGTGCTGGGGTTTGCCAATATTTCCATTATTCAGGTAAATTAAACAGCAGCAGAGCAAAAAGTTTTATAGTATAAATTTTTTCTAAAAAATTTATTCTGAATAGTTATGGATTTTTGAAAAAATTTCGACGAAATTTAATATTTGAAATTATTTTAACAAGTTTAATAGTTGAAATTTCCTTTTTCAATTTTTTATGAAAAGAAATATTTATTTTTTTGTTTGTTTTTTCCATAAAATATATTTTTTATAAATATCATTTGATTTTTGAAATTTTTTTTTAGTTTTTTGTGATTACATATGAATTTTTGAAATTTTTTCCTAAAAAATTTAATATTTTAAATTTAATTTTGATTTTTTTTTTAAAAGTTAATAGTTGAAATTTCATTTTTCAAATTTTTTTTCCAAAAAATTTTATTTTTCGTAAAAAACTACTGATTTTTGAGTTTTTTTCTATAAAATTTATTTTTTGAAAATAGCAATTGATTTTTGAAATTTTTTCCCAAAAAATTTAATTTCTTGTGAATAGCTGCAGATTAATTTTTTTCAAAAAAAAATTAAATTTTTTGTGATTACCTATGGATTTTTAAATTGTTTATCAAAACAATTCAATATTTGAAATTTAATTTTGAATTTTCTTTTTAAAGTTTAATAGTTGAAATTTAATTTTTCAAATTTTTTTGCAAAAATTTAATATTTGAAAGTTTTTCGAAAAAATTTAATTTCTTGTCAATAGCTATTGATTGTTTTTTTCAAAAATCTATAAGCCAAGCCCCCTTCAAAATATAATCCTGATATTAGATATAATATTGTAATCCACAATCTATTGTACATACACGCACAGATGACAATTCTATTAAATAAATAAATAAGTACACACGTGTGTACAAGGTACACATCTGAGAGATAGGCTACAAAAATTGAAAAGTGTGAAGAGAAATCGGTCTGTGTATTCCTTAGAACATGAATGATGAAGGCATTTCTCCTTTTCTTAGAAGAAGAAGAAAAAAAAAAACACCTCGAAAAATGTATAAAAATAAAAGAATTAGCTGAAGGGAATAAATGGAATGGAGAGAAGTTGAACACCTGCTATCTAAAAAACAAAGAAATAAGAACAATATGTATGAAAAAAGAAAAAAAAAAAAAATGGTAAATCCAAAGGTAGAAAGGGAAAAAAAGCAAACAAGCATAGAACCATAATTTCTTTAATATACATACATACCTTGCAATTTGAATGATGATTATCACTCTAAAACATACATAATACCTCAAATAGTGTTGTGTTCGTCCTTATTTAGGATTGAAGACTAGAGTCCCATCCAGTTCAGTCTCAGTCCGGCCAAGCTCAGTCCTAAAACCTATTAAGTTTCGTCCTAGATGACATCACTCAACTTCATTGATTCTTTTTTTAATCAGTTCTAGTACTGACAGTATGAAGAACCAGTCTCAAGAACTAATAGGATCCGTCCCTAAACTGGACTGGACGGAAAAAATAAGGACTGACTCAACACTAACCACAAGTTAAATTGAAAAACTACCACAGTCGTCATATTGACAGTTTATTTTGTTATATTTCCAAACAAACTCATTTGTTAATATAACAGTCAACATCCGTACATTAGACCAATGCTTCTCAAATGAGGGTATGCGTACTCCTCGGGGCGTTTGGAGACACTCCAGTGAGTACTTGAGATTATGAAGAATACATATATTTAAAAAATAGAATCAATTCAAAAGTATGATGTTCAAAGATCCAGGATCTGACTCTCCCGCCATCTATCGAGAGAAAAGAGAGTTACGAGAAAGAAGAATAATAAGTAAAGTTTAATAAGTCATGAGCAAATTAAATATATATTTATTCTCCGCAAGGTTGTGTGACTGTACTTGGGTCAAAATATATATTACGGGCGGTATATCTTTGCATTAGACTCTACTTTAGTGACATAAGTTTGGAATTTGGTATCGAAATATACTTTCATTTTGTATTTTAGGCATTTAAACAAGAAAATCACCTTTAATCCTAAAAAAAAGGTTGATCATAAACTTGCTTTAAAAAACCATAGAATATCAAAAAAATGATTTTCTTTCGATTTTATTGCCTTATCAAGTTAAATCGAGATATAAAAGCAATATTCCTCTAATTTGCCTCACATTGTGAGTATTTTAGTCCTAAAGATGTTGCGAGTAAATATATATTATCTTTTGATACCACGTATTACGCGCAATCCCTTTTATTTGTTTCTTCCTTTTTACTAATCAAATCTCGGTTTTTTTGCTAAATATTCAATATATTATTATCAAATATACTTCTTGAGTTCATATTTGCAAATAAGAAACACTAATATTCTTATTTATAATTTTGGATTTTGGTCTTTTAATTTCTTAAAATTATGTACGTCCTTTTTTTTATGTATTTAATATAGACGATAGTTTTTAAATAATTAACAACTGTTCCATTAAATAGTTCAATGTACATTGAAAATACGTATGAGTTCTATACTTTTGACTTATCCTAAATCATTCAGCTTTTTAACCTTAAATATTGAAATGAAAAAAAGAAAAAAAAAACAACTGTCATGTTGGAAAGTAATAATTAGGCCTATCATTATACATGGAATGACTACTATTGTCCTACAAAGTATTTTTTTTTTGGTACATTTAACACTATAAGGAGTGCTTTAGAGTTAATACATTTGGGTTAATCAGATGAAAACTAAAGGAAAAGTACAATCATAAAAGAATGATCTTATAAAAGCAAAGGTTTTGACAAATTCTGTCTTATAATCTTTGTATATAACACTTGATGTTGTACCCGGCATTATCTGCAGTTATTAGGCGTTAAAGAACAGATACACTTTGTTTCATTTATAAAGAAGATCAATCCCCTAGAAATCCACAGTGTCACTCTTAGTTTTTTATGATCACCCTTACACGTAGCTACTCAATACTTAAATGATCTCCCCTTATTATTTTATAATAATAACAACAGCTCATGAAAAAATAGATATATATGATGTTATGAGCCAGGGAGTACTTTAGTCTCTATAACACTACCTAGCTGAGCTTTAGCTAAACATACTCGTTAGTAGACATCATTTAAAGTTACTTTCTTGTAACATTTTATTTTATACAATGTTCTTCTTTTCTTTTCTTATTTAATGTGAGGTTAAGCCCTACACAGATTACTTTGTTCAAAATGAGTTCTTAATTTATATTTTATACAATAGAGTTGTATAAAAAAGGAATAGACCTAAACGTCTTTTGATTTCCTTACTTTATAGATACAGTTCAGATACAATTCTAGACATGGATATTTTTATTTTATTTTTTAGTATGAGGTGTACACTTGATGTTACAGACAAAACGTCTGCGAGATTTGATGAATATGTCTACATTAATATTTAATTGGACAAAAATGACTATACAGACTAAAAATACAAACCGACAAACTTTGATTTATTAAAATAAATCATACAAAAACCTAGTTAAAAAACTTTAAAAAATATATTGGAAAAATAATAATTAATCAAACATCATTTCGCCTAATAATAAACTCCACTGTAATACAAAATTTGACCAAATTGTTAGCTCTCAAAATCAGGGCAATGGTTGTGTTAGTTAGGGACATTAAAACTATTTTCTTAGAAGGCATGCGTAATAATAGGTAGCATCCAAGGTTGAAGCCTGTTCAGGGTCAGCGATGTTATCGGTCCTGGTCTCGGTTATTTTATTTCAACGGTTTCGGTGTCAGTTCAGCTTCATCGGCCTCGGTTCAAATCTTCGGTCACTGTTCTTTTTTATATAGCCTCAGTTTTGGTAAGAGGTATTTAAAACAAGGGGTGTCGCTAGGAGATTCGAGCCCAGGAAATAATATGATATACAACAGGGGTGCAGCTACCTTATAAGGAGAGTGTGTAATGTCCTAATTTCCAGCATGGGCCCTGAAAACTAATGTTCCTTAAGGTAATAGTTTTCAAAGTGGGGAGAGTAAGGGAAGGCAGAATTTAGGATTGTTTACAGTCTACACGTACATATAATACATTTGTTACGTATAAAGGGAGCCTCAGCTAAAATTGTATTAGTGTAGGGGGGTCTTGGCATAGTAAAGTTTGGGAAACCCTGGATTAAGAAATATTATAGTTATCATATTATAAGGACCCGGAATTCTTAGTTACAGACCTGGATCCATAATCTACGCCACCCCTTCCCTTTTTTATTAAACTTTTTGGTGCCTTTAATCACTTTTCCAGATCCATAAGAAGCCCACAGGTATTTTGAACGTTAGTAGTTATGGGGAAATATTTATTTAAAAGATGAAACTTGTAGATTTACCTACAAAAGTAATGTCCTTTGTTCAAAGAGATAAAAATCTATTTTTAAATTCACTCAGCCTTTCATTCACTAAAAGAAATATTTCATCAAATCAAAATTTGTACAAATTGACGATAATTCATTTCAAATAATAATAAATTAAAATAAATATTCCGAAAAAAAAAAAAACATCTGACAAGTTTCTCATATGTTGTCTATTTTTTTTTTTTGTTTTTGAAATATTTATTGCAAAAAGTCCTTGTGGTTAGCAAGGAATTTTTTCAAGAAATCATTTTGTTTTAATGTACATGTGTATTTACATAAAAGGGAAAATATAATCTTTTGGCTGGATAAGTCATTTTATGATAATTAAATGATTTAATAAATATCACTGAATAAATAATTATTTATTTACATTTGAAGGAGCAAAAGTTGATTAAATCCCAAATCGTTTTAAAGCTAAAATTAGAAAATTAAATTTTTTGGGAAAAAATTTCAAAAATTAAAATTTGTAGTAACAAACTATTAATTCCTTAATTGGGAGGGGGGCTACATCCCCTCTAGCCCATCCCATGCGGTTATCCCCAAGAAATACACTTTTTCAACGTGTTGGAGTCCTTACGGGTACTACTTTTTTTGCAGTTCTACTTCTATCGAAAGTCGTATCAAGAAGCCTCTTTATGTTTGGAACGGTCCAATAATGATGACGACTGATTATTATCTTATATACACAATTATATTATATTATAACACTCTAATAATCAATACATTTAATATACAATGTCATTGTCAATCCCATATTAACAATTATTCTCTTCTCCCAGCTTGGAAGAAAATCGGCCAGGAGGCCCTACTGAGGTTCACCGTACTGCCATGGCTCAAGGCCACTTACTCAAACGACAACTATGTGGGGACCCGAGATGGTGCACCCTCAGACACATCCGCCAAATGCCAGAAGTTCTACGCCGACAACATTGCTAATTTTTGGCCCAAGGCTAGCATCTTCGTCTGATTGGAACCCGTTGGACTTTGCTGTGTGGGACACTTTGGAGAGGAAGACTAACCGGACATCTCACCCGAACGTGGACTCCGTGAAGGCCGCCATTGTGAAGGAGTGGAACAACTTGTTCGAGAAGTTCATCATCAACTCCTGCAAGGCTTTTCGCCGCCATGTGGAGGGTATGATTGCTGCTGAGGACGGCCTCATTGAATGAACATATTCACAAAGGTCGTGTCTTAAAGTTTTGTTAAAAAAAATTTCAAAATTATTTATCAAAAAATAAAATTATTGACATTTTTCTAAAATCAGTTATTCAGTCCACGCTTTGCTTCCGAACCCTGTATATGATCTTTTTTTTTTTTTATAAACAATGATCTTTGATTCTTTTAAAAATAACATGACAATTTTTTTTTATGTGTCAAACGATTTCTTATGGTTCTAGGATGTTTCTGATGAGTTTCCCTCTTCTTGAAGTAATTTGTAATGAATTGTTTCATTGATTAGCGTAAACTGAGCTTGAGGTGACCATCATTTCCCTGACATGTTTATTGAGTTTTTATCTCGAGTCGGAGTTACAAAATTCATTAAGGTTAAATAAGCACCATTGACAGTAATTATTCAAATTTGTTTGTTTGTCCTCTTTCTTCCTCTTTTCTTTGAGTAAAAGTACACCGAAACCCCCCGGTTCGAACTCATCGTAATAATAAACAGCACTATGATATGTTTACTTACAAATTGAATTAAAATGCCTTGCTTTCACGTTATTTCATATAAAAAAAATGAATTAAAAATTACTTTAAGTGAAGGAAGACCCATTTAAGCGCCAAGATACATTTATGCCATAATATAAATATGAATGCGAAACTTCACATGGCAAAAATTCCTGAACCTTATCTTCTGGTTACAATTACTTATGTGCATCAATAATTTTTATAGTTTTTGGAGTTCAAGCCCATCTCAAATTCAAAAAATTAGATCAACCTTTAAAACACAATAAACTTTTAAAATATGAAGGATTCATTTTACAAATTTAGCATATATAGGTAATGTACATAAATTATGTATTTACTGTAAATTAAATTTTGTTGTATAGTTAATTAACTTATTATTGAATTAACAACTTCTTAATTGAATATATTAGGATATATGTGCAGTGCTATTCACTAAGTTTATTCTATCAGGCAATGAAAAATTGCCACTTTGTCGCACTTTTAAATAACAGAAATTATATTTAATGGTCCCTTACATTTATTTTCATTGTCACGTAAATAAATTATTTTCACATTTCTTACAAATGTTATCAATAATACCTTTGATAACGTTCAAAAGATAAATTTTAAATTAATATTCCTTACTGAACCTTTTTTTATGAACCTTCATCAATTGGTCTATGATGTTGTGAGTAAAGATATGACGTATCTACATTTTTTTGGATCTGGGTCGGTTCGGATCTTTAGACGTAAATATTTGAGTAAATTTCGGGTAACCGAACTTTTAGATCCAAATCTGAAAATAAAATTAGACAAATACTTATCTCGAATTTTGTAAGCATTTACCTGAAGTTCGGTCCTAAATCAAATAGGATCAGGATTGAAGTTACATTTTTACTATTTTCGAAACAACGAATACCCCAATGTTATTACTATTTGAACATAATTAGTATTATTAATATAATAATATTAGACTCGTCGTTCCCAATACTATATCTAACAGCCTCTCCTCTGAAAAGAAACAGAAAACAGATCCAAAAACATGTGGCAGTTAGGCAATTCTTCCAATTATCAACTATTATTCAATAATGGTTGATAATTGTTCACAGCTTAATAAGAACTAAATCGAATCCATCCAATCAATATTAAGAGCACTGCTTAAGCCCGGGAGTGATTTAGTTTTTAAAGTGGTCACTGGCTGTGTTTTACCTCGCAACTAAAGTTCATTTCATTTCCCATTGAGTATTTTTTTATATGACAAAAAGAAACAAAAATAGTGATCCTTGTATACATGGACACACCTGAGAAAATATAACTACATTGTTATTTCTTAGATCAAAATATGCTTATGCTATACATCAGGGAGCACTATGAGCAGTGCACTCTATATACATGCTCGATACTACATACACACATCTACAATATTTATTAATAACGCTAAAATATTACTTCTTAAATTAAAAGTACGCCTTTTATACATGTTCGATCCTCCAATATGCTATACTACTTTGAGAGATACATAGACTACATTGTTATGTCTTAGATCAAAAATGTCTTGATTAGGTTCAAAGATTCATGCATACATACAGATAATGTTTTGTCAGCCCTTATTTAGGTCCAGTCCAGTCTTAGAACTAGTCCTATTAGTCTATGGGACCGGCCCATTGGACTGTCAGTACTAAAAATGACTTTAAAAAAGTTTAGTGACGTCATCAAGAACATAACTTTAAATTTTTTTAGGACTGAACTGGACCGGACTGCAGTCTACATTCTTCAATAAGGACTGACCCTATACTACATACAGATACACTTTGTTTTGTCGACTATAATATAACATTATAGTTGTGTGCCCGCTGATAAAAACTTATAGGGTATTTATACCAAAAACGGAGACAGATACATGCTTTAGTTACAAAATAAAAGTTGTTCAGAACTCTGTGTTACCTACATATGCCATGTTTCATTCTGATTACACCAGATTCCTGGGCTCTTGAGGGCAAGTTTATTTTTTCAATAATAAATTGATTTTACTTTTTTATAAAACAAGAACGATTCCCCATGTATCAAAGTTTTTTGTTAAATATGGGTTGTCGATTCAAAAATCCACCAAAAAAATAAAAAAATCCCAAAAACGAATTGAGTACGAATTAAAAAAGGGGAAGAAGAGGATTAGCAAGTCAGTTTTACTATGTATCTTCATTATGTGTGAAGAAGGAACATAATTCCCAATATGTTGTATATCAACAAGTTATTCTAAATTCTGGAGTTATTTTAAAGCAATAATAGAATAATTCGAAATAAAATATATAATAATAGGTAATGATAATAGAAGATATAATTGAAATTCAGATATTTGTATTATTTTGCTGCAAGAGAGTGCCACTACTTTATGTCACTTTGTTTACAAACACAATGATTTGAATGTACTTTTATAATAAAATAATAGTTGAAAAATCTTTGTCAACTGAAGCGTACTTATATTTAGTATTAATTATATTTGACACTTATAACAATACCTAGTGTATGTATATAGTGATATTTGAAGGAAATGACAACAACTACGTTACACATACATCCAAATGATGTCCCTTCATGGAAGAACAAACACCATCAAATAAGACGCTCTATTTAATCAGTGATATACAGAATGATTATGAATGTCTTTATACTGTTATGATTGTATGTACAATGTACTTAGTCAGACAGAGGGAAATGGTTAAAAAGATGTTATAAACAAGGTAGGGGCGCGTGCACAGGAAGGCAGACAGGACTGTAACCCCCCCCAAAAAAAAAAAAGCATAAGAATTTTTTATTCTTACAAGAAAATGTGATATTTTTAATTTTTTTTTTCCAAAAAAATAAATATTTGCAATTTTTTGAGAATATCTATGGATTTTTGAAATTTTTTTTGCACTAAATTTGATTTTTTGTTAATAGTTATGAATTTTGAAATTTTTCTCCGAAAAATTAAATAACTGCCATTTTTTAAATAGAAAAGCTTTCTATTTGAAATTAAATTTCGTAAATTATTCACCAAAAATATAGCAATGGATTTTTGAAATTTTTAAAAAATAAGTTTGATATTCGAAAAAAAAGATTCTAAAAATTTAACATTTAAAATATAATTTTGGAAATTTTTTCCCAAAAAATTCATGAATTTTCTAAAAAAAATTAATTTTTCAATTTTTTGTTCAGAAAAATTGGTATTTTTTTTCAAAAAATCCAAAATAAAGCCCCTCTTCCCCTCAAAAAAAAAATTATTATATATATAATCCTGGAGACGCCCCTAAAAGGAAATCTAAGAAACGAACGTATATCTTTAAATATCAAGTAAATTTAGTATGAAAAGGTGATCTCCCTTCTTTCTTTCTCTCAATCCTTCAGATAATAATTATTATTCATGATCATTTACATCTGACTCATACCTAACGATCTACAAACATTTGATGTACATGTGTTATATAAAGTCTAAAGAGTCAGTATAATTAACATGGATTATCAACTGGATAAAAGTTCTATACTCATGTTTTTCATAGCATGCTCAGTTTTTTACAAATAACTTTTTTGTCTTAAGGTCTTTTTTAATATAAGGTGACCATATTTTATTTTCTTTCAACAAAGGTGACAAATTGGCAAGGGTGTCTACAGGGGCCTGTAGGTTCTATAGCCCCCCTTCTTCCCCCTCCTAAATAAAGCAATTTTTGTTTTAACTAGGAAATTTAATATTTAAAATTTTTTATGAAAAACCGTGGATTTTCGATTTTTTTACAAAAAATTACTTCATTTTTTTTTTTAAAAATTCCCAAAAATTTAATACTTGAAACTTAACTTTTGTATATTTTAAAATGTTTTCCTAAAAAAAAATTTTTTATATTAAAATGTTTTCCTAAAAAAAAAATTTTATATTTTAAAATGTTTTCCTAAAAAATAAATTAGTTTCTAAAAAAATTAATTTGTTTCTAAAAAAACTAATTTTGTTACAAAAATTATTTTTTTAAGAATAGGTACGTATTTTTGAATTTTTTCCCCACAAATTTAATTTTTCCGAACTGCTGCGAATTTTTCAATTTTTTTTTTTTTTTTTTTTAAATCCAAAAACCAAGCCCTCCCTCTCCAGAATATAATCCTGCGGGGACGCCCCCGATTGTAGGGTAGATCTGTGTACTATTCAAATTGTCTGGCCTTCTCTTATCCCTTATGTTTCTAGTTTATGACTACTTTTCCAATAAATGAACAAACGACTAATTATGTTAGATAAGTTCTAAAAACAGTTTCGCGTACCACAAAAGACATTAAATATTAATCACTAAATATATTTGTGTATATCAGAACAGGTTTCTCAACCTGTGGGACACACAAACACTTATAGATGGGTCACGGAGAGTTAATCACAAAAGTTTATAATCTTAAATTTTCATATCTGATAATAATGAAGGACCATCACAACCTCGAAGTTCATTTGTTTAAGACATTTTTTATTAAAAATCAAACTTATTATGTTATTGGGTGATACCTGCAAATGAGATTCTTGTAACGATTAAAAGTAGGACTATCACTAAATGATCTACTAAAACTTTGCTTGGATTGAAAGACAATAAAAAGGAGTCACACTCTAATGATCACTAGTAATTTGTCTCTAAGTGCGATCTAACCTGTTAATAGCACATGTTTTAGACTTGTCGTTACCTTTATTGTATCATATAACATTTACTCGAAAAAGAAACAGAAAAGGGTCATTTATTGTAGCCTTGATTTTTTATACCATAAAAAAATATTAAACACATTTTTTTCACAAATAAATGCTTTAAAAAGCGTTCAAAGTTCATATTGCTTCAAGTGCGAATGAAAATAATGGTTTCCTTTTCCTCCCTTTCGATTAACATTTAGTTAATAACATTTTTTACATGAGCAAATAAAAAGTACTAGAACTTTAAAAGTGATCCATTTTATGGCAAAATACTCGCAGTTTAAATGGTATTTACCTTGGCACAAATTTTGCTAACATGGATTTGGGATTGATACTTATAAAATATATGTTGTAGAGAAAAAGAAAATAAAACTACAAATGGGATACAGTTTAATGCACATTGTATATATCATATACAAATTTAGAATCATAATAGCAGACATCTTTTTTCTCCTTAGATTTAGTAAATTTGAACGTGTTATGAAGAGGTTTTTTGAAAACATGATTGATAGGAGGCAAAGCAGACGAGTTTTCAATAGTGGAAATAAGCGAATTGCTAAGTTCTTGGACTGTGACATACAATTGCTTCAACTGAATGGGACTGTGCTCTCAAGTACCCTTGCTGGTCTTTCGGCATATTTGGATGAGGGTCTCCCATAGTAAATGATGAAACAAGTCATGATATGTATTACTCTTCAAGGAGACGTTCAACTTCATCCATAACTTCCCCAGGGGAAAATCCCGATGAATCTGCACAGCATATCAGAATTTTTTTTTGCTCTATCTGAAGGTGAAAAACTATGTTTCTGTAAAAGTTTTAATGTGTCAACGAACAGACAAACCTTGCTTTAATAACATAAATGATGGGACATTTCCTAGAATTACTCTGATGTCGGAATTCTACTTTGAGTCCAATAAGGACTTACAATTATACCTCAGCAACAAATCCTCTGGGTCTTTCATGAGCATACAAAAAGGTTTTGAATATAATTGAACTTATATAGGAGAGGATGTTCACTACTCAGGAATTAATTATTAATGACAATTGCTAAGGAAATTAATTTTTATTCTTCAGACTACCAATTACAAAAAACAGGGCAGCTAAAAAATATTGAGGATTTTCATCATTGGATATATAGTAGGCAGCACTATATAAAGTGCACCACCCTATTACTGTTTTTCATACATATATTTGAGGCTGTATTAACACAGATATAAAAGTATGAAGCAAAAAGAGCTTATGAAGAATGCCTGCAAAAGAAAACCTAAAATCCCAAACAAAGAACTTTCAACCTTTGATTACATCTTTACCAAAAAAAAGGGAAAAGAAAATGAAAACATTTCTCATGAACATAGATATTATACAACACACATACATATACAGATATATCATCTCCTCTTACTACATAAAGCACGGCTGTATGGATTCCCATGTACGAAAATATTAGTGTTTGAAAAAAAAAAGTTTTTAAAGGTCTCAAAAATAAGAGAGAAAATATTGAAGAAAAGAAAAGTAGTTGTGGTCTAATAATAGTGGTGTGAGAAACCAACGGCTGACAAGAACCTAAATGGATGGTTTCACATGAAGTTCTTCGCAAAAATACATCCATATTTGAAGTATATATACATATAGATATATATATATTATAAAATATATATAGGGACTAGCATAAGATATGAAGAAAGAGGAAAAAATATGTACAAGAAAAGAGAGCTTAAGACGAGGAGTGAAGAAATTTGTTCTTCCATAATTCAATGGAGTGAAAGCAGTGAATGGCAATAGTTAGTGTTGTGTCTTAGGACCGGTCCTTCGGAGAGTCGGTACAAATATTGTTGAATGACTTCATCAAGTACCAAACTTTATAAGTTTTAGAACTAATGTGCAGGCCTTAAAAAACAGACCAATACTGAACTGTACAGGACTTTAGTCCTACACAAGAACCGACACAACACTAGTTGTAGTAAGTACCTAAGTAAATACAGGGTGCGGATTTTCAATCCGCAAAATATAAGGATAATATATTTTACAATTTATTTCCGAGCATTAATTCAGCAATTCACAAATCTTTTGCCCTTGAATGACAGGGTCGATTATATTGAAGTCACTCACTCAAACCAACCACCTCCAGCTTCAACTACAGCCTACTACAATCTGGCTCTAAGCCTAGTACAACCTTTGATGAGGAACTCCTTGTCCATGTTGGCCACTGCCTAGAGAATGGAAGCCCACAGGAAGTCAACAGTGTGTTGTGCACGTTTATTAGACTCTATCTCTAAAACGCCCCACATAAAGCAGGAGTGTCCGCAGGATTATATATATTTTTTTAAGGGGATTAAAAACAAATAAGGGGTTCAAAAATCCACAGGTATTCACAACAAGTTACAATATTAGATTTTTTAGAAAAAAGTTTCCAAAAATCCATAGTTATTTTGAATAGATTAAATTTCAAATATTAAAAATTTCCAAACATCCATAGATACTCTCAAAAAATTAAGCCTTAAAAATCCGGTTCCAATTATGCAATATAGACAAACTGCACCAATTTAAAATTATAGCATGACACCAGATCTGTTAACAACAATTTCAGCTCTCGGGCATAATTATCTATGGAATTATTAGCGTCCATGGGTGTGCATCTGTTATGAAGCCACACAATAATGGCCGCACTCGGAGGAAATCTTAAGGATTTTGTATTTTTTCTTATACAGTTTTGTGGGGACACTTTCATAAACATAGAATTCAGGGTTGCCAAAATGATATTGAGGTTTAAACTTGTTTCGAATTTAAAATCCCCACCCTTTATATATGTATTGATCTCAATAATTACTTTGAAGAACAAAAACTATTTGTACAATTGACTAAAAGAAGATTCCTACATATGTAGCATGAAATGCGTTATCATAATTGTACAAAGCCCTACATAGTTATACTAGGCAGCCTTGAGCTGGGTATCTAAAACTATATCTATTCTCACTATTGTTCCATTATTTAATAAATGTTGACAAAGGATGACTTTGTCCTTGATTATTATTATTAGGACACATACATAAAAACATCATATTTCACTTTAAATAATAAATCATCACACTTAAGTATGAATTTGCTAAATAATGAAAAAGTTTTTTTTTCTTCATAAAAAATTACTTCCTATTTGGATAATACTTGTAGGGTTCATTGTTGATGAAGGGTTGCTTCTTCTTTTTTGGATCACTTTGATGTTGAAATGGATCATAAATCAAGGGTCTCTGATTTTGGATTATGGAATAATAATTTCTAAGAGGCTCTGTAGGTGAGAGCTTACTGTATCTATAATGTTTTTCTGACTTGGATACCTCATTATTGGTAATATGATCTTGATCATTTAAGGAGCTGATGAAAATCGGTGAATTGCCAGGGCGCTTATAAATCATTTTGAAAGGAGTATTTAATACATTGAGTTTGTAGGATACGACTGTTGTATTTTTATCTTCAGGGAGCTTCAAGTTTGAAGTATCCTCTTCTATAAAACAAATAATTATATAGCTAAGTAAGCAATTTCAAAGGATTAAAAACCTTTTTCATCAGTCAGATTGTTTAAATTTTCATTCATCCCTTTCCTGTAACTAATTAAGGAGCGGGGTTTCGTGTCTTCTTTCAATAAGGCATTAGGACATGACTCTAAGGAGTTTTGCAACAGCTCAGGTATGAGTTCATTCCAAAAAGTACAAGACTTTTTACTTTCGTCAGATACAATTTTGAGCATATCTTGATTGAGAATCATTTTATAGTTTGTGGGTTCTTTGTATTTAGGCCAGCCGATTAAAGAGTTTTGCGATAAATCAATAGTTGGATCCCTAAAATATATAATATTGAATTGTCGTTCTTTAATTCAGTATAAATAGGACTCTTACCCGTATTTAATGAAATGTGACCAAGCAGACGTCATGAATGTATTTAAAGTATCTTCATTACTTAAAGATTGATCCTTTGCTGAAAAAATGAAAGACGACTCCCCACCATATTTAGTTCCCGTCAAAAACGTATATCTATACACGGGAAATTTGAAGGACATTATATTTGCAAAGGAATCTACAGGGCATTTATATTTTGCATCAGTTATTACTTTCATTATTGATTCCAAATAGTCATTCTTGATAGTACTTTGATTTGTGTAAAAATAACTGATAACACTTTGAATCTGTAATAAACATGTGAATATTTGAAGTTAAGTGCAAAAATATGATATTAATTAATTACTTTTAGTGCAAGGACTTTTACGTTAAAAATGACTACCTTAAGTTAGAATATTAAGTTGTGTTGGATCGGTCTAAAAAATTAAAAAGACTGTAGTCTTATCAGTTCGTTCCTATTTAAATTTCTCAGTCCTAACTCCTAGGATGGATCCAAGATCTGTCTTTTATGGTAATAAAGGCAAAATCAATAAATTAAATGGATTTCAATAGAATTAATTTTTACATCCCTCAGATAGTAAAAATTAGTTGATTATAATATTTGAACAACTCTGGAGCTTTTGGTTGGATTCCATTGAGCACGTTGATCAACAACTTAATTATATTTATGTCTTTTCTAAAAGTAAACATTTTCATAGACGAGAAGCCTGGAAACCGTAGCTGATGTATTTTTATAATACACAAAAAATTTGACATGACCATTATGAAAAATATATTAGAATTATTGACTGATTATAAGAAATAATTAAATTTAGGGAACAAAATAGTAAATATAACCCCCTCCAAGACCTTTCAAGTATGGATTATGGGAGCTGACAATTTTAAACCAATCAGTGACGAGAAGGAAAAAACATGTTCTTCTTCTACTAATTGTTCGCTCTTTCCCTCGAGTCCTTAACAAGGACCGATCCAACACTAATACTTAAGTCATTAAAATAACCGTAATAACATTTTTTTAAATTTCATAAACAATTAGGTGTTTAATTAAAACTAAAAAAAAAATGAAACTGAATTTTTAATAGTAATTTAGATAATATTGAACTATTAAACATAATTAAATTCGGAAGAAGTTTGGACTTTATATATATATATTATAAAATATATGTACTTCTATCTTCAATCAAAAGAAAAATGATAGAAAAAAATAAATGTATATAACATGCAAATAAACTTACTGTTGGTGAATATTTCGGAAATAACTTGTATATTATTTGCTCATACAAAGCTGATGTGATTTCAAGGTCATGAAAATTATCTTCCGAAAGATACATCTTTAATTGAGAATTGATATCTAAATTTTCGTCATACTTTGTATCACCAATAAGAAGAGCAAACTCATCTCTAAACTTATTTTTGTAAAATGATCTTTCGAGGCTCGCAAAAGAATCCTTGACTGGAATAAAACTTAAATCACTCCCTAGTATTTCATCAACTGATTTTGAGGATAAACAACTCTTCAAGTCTTGACGTGTCGGACAGGATAAACGTTCCCCTAGTTCTTTCATGTTATCGATAGCTGTCTTTTTTTCAGTCGAAACCCAAGGGGTTTCCGCTATGCCCGAAGATGAAATAATTAAGCCAGAATAATCACCATTTAGTGTTAGTCGAGCTGCAGAATAACCTCCAGCTCCAGATCCTCCTAGAATGATTCGTTCAGGATTACCTCCAAATCTTTTAATATTTCTCTGGATCCACTTGAGTGCAAGTGCTTGATCTAAAAAGCCAATGTTGATTGTATCCTCACTTTCGAATGTACCAAATCCAAATGGACCTAATCTGTATTGAATCAATACGATCACAATTCCTGTTTGTGATATTTTTTTTGGATTTCCTTCCACAGAAATTGAGCCTTTCGAAAAATCCCCTCCATGAATCCAGACCCAAACTGGATAATTTGATTTTGCTCCCAACTTTGGTGTATAGATGCTAAGATAAAGACAGTCCTCGGAAGAGTGTTTATCACCTATTTGGGAGCATGCAGGAGGAATTGTAGTAGAATTTTTCACTCCTGTCCATGCTGATCGTAATTTAGGTGGTTGGAATCTATATGGAGGATCTGCATATGGAACTCCTTCGAACACAAAGGATTGTGAACTTTCTTTTCTTCCTCGAATAATACCTTTGTCCGTACGAATGAGTACATAGTCACCGAATACGATTGTCAAATAAGACAACACCACTATTATCAGAACCATTATACACTGATGTTAACTGTAATAAGTAACTTTTTTACGGGTCTGTGATCTAGAGCTTCCTTAATAAAGGAGAAATCCAAGGGGAAATGACGAGGGTGGATGAACAATTGTTTCATGACCATGGATTTTTTTAAATGTTACAATTGCCTTGCGCTGGCGCGAATCTTACAGCCACATTTCCCGCAAATATATAAAATAAGTACATTGTTCCTATACTTTTTGATATTATAAGGTTAAAGTAAATTCCCATCAAGCGCAAATATAATTGATGATTGAATAAGTACCCAATATATACACGTCGATTAAGTCCTTAACCAAATATTTTGCAATTACACATTTATAAATAAGTATTTATGATCTATTAATAAACAGTAATTATAATTAAAAGTATTTACCATAAAGTTAAGTTAAAAAAAATATAAATAATGTAATATCAAGTTCGTAAATATATTCTATTATTGAAGAATTTTTTTATTTCCCTCTAATCATTATTTTCACTTGTTTCTTATCCCGTCGTAACTTTTATTGTATATCGCAACCTTTCTTACGACAAGAAACAAACACAAAAGAACCCTAAATAAGATAGGAGTTACTAATTACTAACTACTGGCTAACTAATAATTAGGATATTTTTACCAACTCTGCAGAGTTGTTATTCAAATTTGTTTAAAAATGTTCACAGCTAAAGTACACCTTATTAGAATTAAACTTATCAACGTTCAGAACACCGATAAAGGGAAAATAAATTGAAAAATTTACAACTGACAACAAAATACATATTAAATTTTTATATAAAATATGGTTGGGGCTATATAAAGGGGTGCCTACAACTTATTTTTGATTTCTGAAACCTTTAGACGTGTGTAGGTATGAAATTGAAATTCATTTATTTAGCTAAAGGATAAGAAAAGATTTGGAACTGTGTGGAAATATAGTTCATTCATTGTGATTTGAATGGATCTTTCGTACAAAGAATTTCTTATCCCTCTTTAAGTTAAGCACTCTACTTCTTGACATCCTGGAGAGGCCTTCTCCATTTTTTTTTTTTTTTTTTCATCTTGGCAAACTTAAAAACCAGGCTCCTAGAACACTAAAGAATGTCCAATATCTTCATTATATCAACTCCAGCCAATATGAGATCTGAGATACGCTGCCTTTTTGCTTGTTACTCGCTCATGATGATGAAATGACTAAATGATTAGTATAGTTTATTTATGTCAAAAGGAACGCAGTAACCAAATATCAGAAAATAATCATCAAACCTTTCCATAGTAGTGAGAAAATAAACATTAATTAACAGTCCATGTTTTGCTGCCCTATCCTGTATATACATATATATCTTTTTTTTTCGGGGGGACTTATAGAACTTAAAAATGTAAAGTTATCTAACTATATTGTTTTTATCCAATTGACTCTCTTCCTTGGTTTATCAAATCAACATAAAACTCAGGCTACTTAATGCTTACAATTATAGAGAAGCACACGATTTGATATATTTCTATTATAAAGCATGAGATTTTCATTTTGTTAATTTAAATGTCATAGTCTAGCATGTTGTTCAATTAATTAACATGTTTGTAACGTATTATTAGTTTCAATATTCAGGTCACATCATTTATTCTGATTCCAACAGTATGAAGGAGACTTGTTACATCCCATTTCAATTTTATATATGGTATATAAATATATTAAGTTTTGTTTTTTTGTGTAATTTCATGTTATACTTTAATTATCAATCACAAAAAATAATATATATTTTTGTATTATTAACTATGCTTTATTTCTGTAAATGTTTTATTTATTTATCTAATATATATAATTATAAGTATTTACTATTTACTGACAAACTGTGATAAAAAGTATATATATGCTTGAATATAACAAATCCCAGTTTTTACATGTTTTTCCCTGTTGTAAACTGTCTAATCCTACCCTGTATCATGTCTTTTCCTGGTGTATCATGTATCCTACTTTTCGTTAGTTTCAAAAACACTAATAAATGGCTATTAATTATTACACTAACTTTGGAATTATTTGTCATAGGTATATAGGCTATATTATGTTTGAGTTATCTTTTAAATTGTGAAACTTATGATAGTTAAAAAAATTGATTTTTTATATCATGTATCCACACTCTCCCCTACTTATATAATCTGAACACTTCAAGCTTACCCTTGATTTCTGTATTACTTGTGAGTTTCTTTTGTCATCAGAAAACAGGTGTAAGATTATTCTACACTCTTAAAGATAATGTGATACTCTTTTCTCAATATTTTTGTCTGCAATAGTTATTCTATTCTGTTATTACATATAAATAGTTATTTGGAACTGTCAAATGATTATAAGTTGAAAAATATATATATTTATGTGACATCATCACTTCTGTAGACTTCTATTGGAATATCTGAATGTCATTGCAATTCCCAAATTTAATGAGTAGGCAATCCTCTTGTAAAAAGCTAAATTGATTGTCGCCATATTTGAATATTACTCTTACGAAGATCTAGGATCTCCACACAAATTTATTAATTACAGATAATTATGAACTGTTTGCCAAACAAACCTTCATCAATAAAATAAAATATAATTAGATAAGAAATAAAGGAGAACTCGTAAATAACGAATTTTTATTTGATGTTTATTTTTTTTGCATTTTTCTAATCAATACTAAAGCAATTGTATTATTATTTTGTTACATTTTAACTTTTCCCTTCAATAAAACAACTTATAAGTTAAAAAATTTAAATTTCCTATTCAAGAATTCCCGTTACTTAATTTTTGTATCTTATTATAAGTTGTTTTGTTGAAGAAAAATGTAAAAATTTAATAAATAATAATAATATTTATAATTCTTTAGATTTTTTAAAAAAATAGAACATAAATTTTAAAATTAAAGTTCCTATTTATGAGTTATCCGTGATTAATTATTTAACCTTAATAATTCCTTTGGCTTTATTTTGGATATACAAATTCTATTTCTTAATTTTGATTGTTTTCAGACGAGAAGAGGTTTCAAAATCCTTCCAATTATCAGTTGTAGGTCTGTTATTGTTCTATATTACAAACTATTCAAATATGTAATATAAAAATAAAGATTCTTAAAAAATAGATTCCCCGAGCATCATTTAAATATTTACTAAAATGCGTATCTGAAAACAATCATTTTCGATTAATATAAGAGAATTACATTAAATTCTATACTTATTACATTCAAGATAGGTGACGAATTAAGATTATATTGTTGCTTCATGCTTTTCACATTATCATTTCATGTTTAATACATAATATCCACTTATTCTTAATATATTATTGATTTTCCCGCTATTATTAAGTTTTTTTTTTGTTTTTTTTTTGCAGTAAAAATTACCTAATACTAAAACAACGATATATATCTCGTATCCAAAGAAAATGTATTAAAAAATGTACATAAATAACTTAGATGCGGTCGTTCAAAGTTGCAAAGTAACCAAATGTAGTCTATTGTATTAACAAACGTAGCCATACTCCTAGATAGTATTGTATAAATCCTTATTTGATCGGTCTAGTTCAATTCAGTCTTAGGACCAGTGCTATCGGTCTTTGATATTGGTCCTTAAGATTGTCTGTCCATTAGGCTTGATAATACTACCACTGATTAAACAAAAAGAAATAGAGTTGAGTAATATCATGAAGGGCTGAACTTTATAAGGTTTTAGGACTGAACAGGATCCCACCGAGACTGAGCTCCAGCTTTCAGTCCTAAATAAGGTCAAAAACAACACTATTAGCAGATGTTCACCTTTTTTTCTTTTTAAAATCTACACGCGTATAGTATGGAAAGAAGGTCCAAGTCCCCTTTTATATAGTCACAGGATATGATAGCCCTACTCAAAATTAATATTTTCTTCAATTCAATTCTTAATATGCTCATTGAGAAGTGTATCAATTTTTGTTATTCCATTTGTATCAAGGTTGCGTGATAGTGCCTTGTAAAAAGTTGCGTCATATTGGATTAACTTCTTTTTGAGTTAAGCTAGTTAGAACTAATAGATAATGTGTATTATTTTTAAAAAATTGAATCATTACTATGACGGGAAACATAGTTAATAGCCTAATTTAAATGTTGAATAATAAACAAGTTTTTTAATGGAATAATAATGATCGCTTATATATATATATATTTATATAAAATGTTTTTACAGCTGTAATACTATACACTATGACTATTAGAATTAAAGAGAAAAAGTGTAACATTTTCTATATTAAAAATAACGAAGAAAATTAAATGACGACAGGTAACAATGAAACAAAGGAATTGTCTTCTTTTTTTTTTTTAATGGCGAATATTGGTATATAAAAGAATTTTCTTTTTAAATTAAGATGAAGCAGATTAACAATAATGTACATCGTTAATAAAAAAATAGGGCACTAAGGAGAATGATTTAACACTTTTCCCCTATAAAGAGAACAAGATTAAAAGAAACAAAGACAATTGATTAACAAAAAAAAAAAAATCATAGTATTTTTTAGAGCCAGGAATTAGCACAAAAAGATATTTTGGGTTTTAATAATAATCATGGTTTGTGGGCTCTATTAAACCCATGGCAATAATAAAATACAACTCAAATAAGTAATAAAATTGACTAGAAGTTTAAAGTTGGCCCATGATTAGCGTGAAATAGTATGTAAATTGCATTATTCAAATATATAAAAAAAAACACAATGAGTGGTCATTTATGAGTGCATAATATATCAATTTTTGATGCTCCAATTGTCTACAGGATTTTCTATATTATTCAACTTATCCATCATTAATTTTTGTCTCTCTTCACTTTTAAGAAGTAAATCCATTATGGAGTTTACTTTGGACGATAATTCACTCAATTCCACAGTCTGTTCCTTGAATTTTTTGCTGAGCACGATTTTCTTTGCTGATGAAATAATACTCCGATCCATGCTATGAATCTTTAATAAAAATATATAATGAAATGAGTAATAAATAACAACATTCCTAATTCGATTAACATACTTTAAAACAAGGGCATCCATTTAATTTTTCATTTGGCTTAATTGTCAACTTTTTATCAGGTAGAAAACTATAAAAAAGTAATATGCCCGTAGCTCCAGTAACTCTATGGAAAAACTTTTGAAGGTATTTATTTCTGTACATTTGTCGCAGAAAGGAAATACTTGGAATACTTCGTATCCACCCTATTTTTGGCCAATTTGACAAGAAATCAAATGGATCTCCCAGAAGAACAGACTCCGTATATGAAATAGTTTCTACACGAGAAACATATCCGACTGTTTCAGCCTTTTCTTGTATTATACCAGTGTCACTCACAGCCAAACCATTCAAGAGATTCATTAGGACAACCACAATTAGGAACACAAAGGATATAAAAAATCCATAGCTGAATGTACTGTAGGGCCCGTCAATATCAATAGGAATATCAGAAAACTCCAATTCCCCAACGAACATTGTTGATGTCTTAAAAATAGAAGAAATTATTATTTCTTTAATTAAAATGGAGTTAATTATATGAATATACCTTGATCATGGAGAGGAGAGGAGTATCAAAGAATACATATGAATCTTCACCCTCTCGGTTCTCCTTATGAAGTATGATGTAGAATCCCAATCCAAAAGCAATGATGAAAAGTGCATACCAAATTAAGAAATAAAAGAAAGTTTTCATGACTTTGTAGAACATGGTGACGTAGACATTATATCTCATAAGTTTTGGATGTTTTCCGATCAAGGTAACTAAGGAGGCCCAACTCAATACAATTGTGGTTCCGGCTATATGTCGATGTAGACTTTCATGCTTCTCAGTTCTCCTGGGATCAAACAATAATACTGACATGAAAATGATGAGCAAAACCTGTACCAAGTTCTCAGGAGATAGAATGTATCTTTTTATGGATACAGCAAGATTCAAAAGTTCACGAAATAAAAGACATACAAGTATAATAAATAGGGCTTTGGTCAAAAAAGGCTCTCCAAGGATTACAATAGTATAAATTACTATTAGTAAACCAATTTCAAACCAACTAGAGAGCAGAACAGATAAACAGTTCCTTCCAGTCGAACCATTTTTCATATTGGCCATCATATCATTTATGTCGCTGTTTAAGTCTCGAAATATAAATCCAGTGATACATCCCGTGAAAACAATATACACTAAGTAGCAAAACGTTATATAATTTTGTTCATTTTTAATTTTGGATCCTCCATAGTTTTCGAAAATGAACCATGTTGTCAAGAAAACAAAAGTCATGAAGAATCTTAAATTTCTATTGAAATACGGGCGTATGCGTCCCCATTTACACCATAAAAAACTAGTGATGACCGGATGTTTGAGTAAATGCCTATGCTCCTTTGATTCCGCCATTATCCACAAAGAATTCATTTCTGGAAGTGCACTCTTGTAAGGGATTTTCAAATCACTAGGTTTGATATGAATCATGCTCTCATCGTCATCGTGGGGACTCAGACCATACAAAAGATCTTCATAAGGCGGAGCAAGAAAACTATAATCAAATTCCAACTCAAAATCATCGTGATTGACGTCACCTTTAGATAAGAGGCAATCCTCATTCAAGAACTCTTCCATTGTGGATGGTAAAATATTTGTCACTGGCATTTCATTATAAATATTCTTCATTCCAATATTTGCTCCTAGTTGGAGTAATCTTTTAACAACCTCTTGGTCCTGTCTCTGAGCTGCCAGATGAAGTGCTGTATTTCCGAGCATGTCCTTTTTATTCATGATGGACCTGATTTGCTGTTCAATTTCAGGATCATTCAAAATGAACTTTAAGGCATCATGCGATCGTTTATTACCCTCCTTAAGCAGAATGTGCAAAATTGTCTCGGATGAGTGAGTATTCATTGTTGTAAAGTCTGCTTTTTTATCAGCAAGAATTTGCAGAATTGGACGAGACATTCTTTGTGCAGCGATGCAAACAGGAGAGAGGCCCTCTGAGGTAAAATCTGGACTCATATTGGGAAAATTGTTGAAGAGGTATTTCAAACAATCTTCTATATTTTGATCACAAATTTTTTGTACCAAATTCATATTACCAGGAAATCTGTAGTCTGCAATTTCTTCCTCTTTATATTGTATTAATCCATATTGGAATTCATTTAGCAGCTGGTAATAATTTCCTTGACCAAGACCTAACTTTTCTACAATTTCGCCCAAGCGCTGAATAGAAACACCTTGTTTCGAACTACTTTCAGGTGGTGATGAATTATCTTCATCAAGGACAATATCATAATTTCGATTAATGAGATCTCGTGCAGTTTTCGATCCAAGGCATTTTAAATCCGGATCTGCTCCATACTTGAGTAATGATCGAATTATAGAAGAATCCGCTCGCTTAAAAGCTGCCAGGAACAAAGGAGTTTGTCCACCCTTTTTATCTTTGATATCTACTTTTGGTTTTTGTCGAAGTAAGTACTCTACACCCTCCACAAAATTATTTTCAGCCATAAGATGTAATGGAGTTCTTCCATTTATACGCATGACTGAGTTTGGATCAGCAGAGTTAATAAGATAACGAAATAATAATTTAAGTGATTCCAAATCTCCATTTCGTGAGGGTATATGAATCGGATATAATCCATAGGATTCATTAAAATGATCCGCCCTTGCACCGAACTTAAGAAGGAGTGCAACAAATTCCGAGTATTTCTTTTCCAACGCAATAATCATCAAGGATTTTCCATCCTCTGATTCGATAGGTGAATTGATCCAGTGATCCGGCTGTAGAGGAAAGTCCTCTTTTCCAGCTATAGAATCGACAAGAGAGTCGGAGAAGGACGTCAAGTTGCATGTATTTATACATTCTAAGAGATTAATCTGTAAAAGAAAAGATGTTACAAGTTAGGCTCAAGGAGAAGGAAACTCCAACTTACTCGTGTATCTCCAAGACAACTTCCTGATCTTCCACTAGACTCTAAAAGAGGTCTTTTTGCGGATTTCAAGGGAATGTTATTCATTTTTCAAGCTCATAAGGCGTAGTTCTTTTCAGCCTTTGTTTTTTTTTATTCTCTCCTTTTGCTCTGCAATAATTTTCTCTCTATTTTCTGTGTACTCTTGTTATTAATAATGACTTTTTCCTCTCTCCCTTCAGTTCGCTTAGCCATTCAACAACTAGTTAGTTATCAAGTATTACAGAGAAGCTCCTGGAGTTCCGCGAAGTTAAATATGAACTAAAAAACACAGTGAAAACTTATTAAAGCGATGATGGGGGAAGTGACGACGTTTCTTCAGTCGATGCGCTGATGTCCATAACGCCGTAAAAAATTCTAAACGAGGAGACAAAAATATTATTCGTTTGCGCGTAAAGGTAGAATTAACCTCCGCACCTGCGTGTCTTTAAGTAACCTATTCATGCAATTTATTTTGGTATAAGTATATATTATTTTCCAAGCAAATAAAAAGGGAGGAGGGGGGGGGGCAAAATGTCAACTTCCTCCGATTTCCAAGTCAAAACTTCATTTTCAGAAACATAAACAATGAATATACCTACTACTACAGGAAATGCGAGTGGAAACTTAAATAAACTTATAAACATATATTTGGCTCCACTCTCGTCCCGATATATTTTTTGAAAAAAAAAAGTATCATCTATCCACCCTCTAATATCATACATATTTTCAAGTTCCATTAGTGTGCTGGAAATATGCTACACACTCTTAGAGAGGTTAAAGAGTTCAAGGCTGAGTGATGATTTTAATCTTTTTAAAAAGAATAACAATCATTATTTTATGAAGGATTTTTCATCACTTTTTACGAATTAAAATTCCATAGATTCATATCTAGAGGTACCATATAACTTCTAAGTCATTCTCAAAAAGTATTAAAAATATTTATGATAACAAATGATTCACAAAGACCCAGTGAAATTTACATACATGACTTGATAATTTCTATGCACAATAGAACCATTATTATCAACCACATAATCATTTTTGTACAGCCACAAAAATAAAAAATAAGAAAAACACACGTTAAAAGGGGAAATTGTGATAAATACTCTTTCAAATAAAAATCTAACCTTTGCATTTCAATTCCTTTCCAAAGCGTATTTTGAAAATGTATTATTAGGTGGTTTGTTTCTCAACTTATTTCGAATTTTGATTACGGCTAGTGTGGAAAAGTAGTTATCACGGAGTAAACAAATAACCCATGGAACATCTCATTGACCTACCATGTCATCGATTTGAAAAATTTGAAAAAAGGCAAAAAGTTCTTAATTTAGTCAATAAAGATTAAAGTAAAGGATTATTTTTTATTTTACATATAATAAAATTTGATAGACATATTTCTCACCTATAAAACATATTATTAAATTTATTTCGAAAGTCATTCTATGAAGCAAAAAAGGGAATAACGTAAAATAATTCCGATATATGTAGTGCATATCTATTTTTTTTCATACATATTCAGTGAGGAAAGATCAAAACATTTGTCTCAATTTCCTTAAGTGTTTATCTCTTTTTGAATAATATAACATTGTAGAATAATGAAATTTGGCAATTTGTAAAGTATTTGGATATACTGACAAGGGATTGAACAGCAGAAATAAACAAATAAATTAGTCGTCATAACAAATGTAGCTACTTATACTAAATAAATTATAGATTGATTTCGAAATTTGAATATTTAGGACACTTTTCCAGAAATGAGATCAATAGTAAGGTGAATAATGATTTATAACAGATAAAAAAATATAAATGACTAAAAAACTTCTAAAATAACATTCATAACAAAAGAATTATTAATATTAGACTTACATGTAGCGTGTCCCGGTGAACTCTTTCTTAATATTTTGCCGATTTTTTCCCTAATATCAACTGGTAGAGCAATAAAAAAAAACAATTATTGTGAAACAAATTTCTTCATCAGGAAAAGGACAACTGAGATGGAGGGCAAAAGAAATTGTATGTCAGAGCTTCTTGACGCTGGAATGAGTTATGGCGTGATATTCTGCATGCATCGGATGCTTCAAGAGTCTCATTACCAAGATTAAAAAGCTGAAGAACGACAACAAGTGTCTTAAGAGGAACCATAAGGCCAAAAAAACTCAAGGAATGTGTATAGACAACTCAGCGAATTTCTGGGCCTGGTCAATGTGGCCTCTGTCCTCTACAAATTGCAACCCTATTGACTATAAGATCTGGAGGTCCATAAAAGAAGGCCTGTGCCATCTACTATGTGATTGTAGATGTCCTACAGGATTCCGTGGAGAAGGAATGAGCTAACATGTCGGAGGAATGCATGAACAATACCTGCAAGGCCTTCAGACCTATAATGGAGGCTGTGGTGTAGGAGGGGTAAATTTGGGATTTAATTGTTTATATAAAGTAAAATAGAAATATATAATGTCTTACTGCTTGTCAAGATTTGAGAATCTTGATAGAGTTGAGCTTGGGAAAATTCATTCACGATTCGCAGGGACACACTGTATTTAGTATTGGCATCATTAAATAAAGATTTATTGCTTTCCAAAATTATAATTAATATTTTTGGAGTGTATCGTTTTCCAAATTTCTTTGTAGAAATTACTTACAAAATAACTACCCTATAAGAGGTCTAGAACGGCGCATAGACGCAACTTATAGTACATCTTTTAAGTAATTCAGTACTATAGATTTCTTGGTATTTGAGGAATAACTAAAATCAGCCCTAACTTTTTCAATGAGCTTGATCCATTTATCTCTTTCCTTGAGATGAAAATAAATTTCAAATAACCAGTTTTACATACTGGAGCAAATGATATAATGGTCACATCCTCAGGGAACCTGCATGATTTATTTTTTTGCCCATTTGGCCTTTATTGAAGATTTTGGAAGAATTTTTTGATTTTTATCAAAGGCAAATTTGACAAATAAGTTTCGAGAGTTAAAGTTTTTGGAAAGAGACTAATTTTGAACAAATAAACTTTTTTGATTGTAATAACTATAAAATCTTTACTACAATATCTTGCCCTCTATGGTTCCTTTGCCACTCTTACGGGGCAATGCAACGATCATGGATTCTCACAATAATTAAAGTTTAATAAATTTTTAGAGTGAAACAGATTTAAAAAATAATATAATAGCATAGCCATTCATAGTACATTCAAGGGAGTCAGTTTGTGTGTGACATATATTAAGTTATAGAATAGAAAAAGGGACCAATATGACGACTAATGTATAGAGCGCAGACAAATATTTACTCTATTTCCTATCCTTCTCTTGTGTGTAATAACTTCATATAGTATATGTAGTTGTGATAATGAAGGACTCACTTAAACTACATCCTTTATTTGTTCAAATGCGAATCTTTTTTACCCTTGTGAACTTTGTCTTTAGATTTTCAGTATTATTACTATCAGGGAAAATAAAAAGACTCGACTTCCTCAGTCTTACTTTACGTAGAGCTGAAATTAAATATGTATATTGTACGTATATGTATATAGAAAGAGAGAACTCGACGCTATCTCATCCTTCATGACTGTAGTATGTATATCTATTTGAAGAAAATAAATATCATCTCTTTACATAATAAATATGTATGATACTTGAACAATAGAATAATTCACTTTTGTCAACATTAAAAGGGACCCTCCTGAATACAAATGAGTTTCAGTTATGACAAATGGTATATAAGCTCTGCTAATAAAAAGGAGTCGACCCTAGGAAGGTGCATTGAATCTTTTTTTTTTTTTCTTCTCTTTTATAAAATAAAATATGAAAGATTCATCAAATAATCTGATCTAGGGATTTGTAGAGAAAAGTTTTTGTCTATCTATGTAGAATTTTTAAAATCTTTTGTGAACATATAACAAAAAAAGATTTCTCATTACATGACTCTGGTGGTGGTATGTACGTACAATGTACATATTATTAAAGGTGGAAGACAAGAACTCAGGTCCCCCCCCCCTTCACTTTACCTTCATTGAAGTATGCCCTTTTTGACCTCAAATAAATGCCAAGCCTATAATACTTTTACTTTATTTATATTTTGCTGAAAGACGAAGGTACAAAAATAAATAGTAAAAACAACACATTCTTAACTTTCAATCGTCTAGAACGAAGAAATGATGGTGTAGCAAGCGTTTACTTATTTGTTTATACAAAAATCGTCTTGTTAACGATACCTATGATACATACTTAGGGATTGTTAACAAGGAATATATGTAGGAAAAATATTTTCCGATTCGGTCTTAAGTGATTTTTTCTTGACCGATTTGGACCGATATGTCTTTCCAAACCCCCACGATCCCAGACCGTATATATGAGATACAATCGCTTAGAAATAGTGGACTAATTATTTTTTAGCACAATCTACGGACCAAATTTTTTTGGTCACAATCTATGTACCAATTTCCTTCCCCATACGGATTTTTGATTCGTTAAAATATTATTGAAGCAACACATTTAGCTTCATATGACGTAGGTCGAGTCTCACAATTTTGAAACAAACATCACGCCATCAACTATTCAACTATAGAGTCGGTCAAGACCGAATTTTAATTCAGGCCCATTTTTTTGTAAGAACGATCTAGACTGAGTTTTTCTTTGATACCGGTCCGGACCGAACTTTTTTTAAAGACCAGATTAGTTTCGCCTACTAAAAATCATAACGGTTTGGACTGTTATGATTTTTTGGGCCGAAATATAATACTAGAAGGTGAATAGGCAATTTACTTACATATATGTTAGCTCTAGTCTTGAGACTAGGCCTTGGTTTTTTGGCTCGGCCTTAGATGATTTTATCTATTTTATATTTTGGTCCAAGACTATTTTTTTTTTTTCGGTTCCGTCTTAAGAAATTTTTTCTATACCAATCTGGACCAATATTTCGGACCAGACAGCTATCTTAGACCGTAGATCGAAATAGGATCGTTTTAAAATCGTAAACAGATTTTTTTCAGTCTCATTCAATGGATTGATTCTTTGCCCCACTCTGATTTATGAATTGTCCAAATATAATTTATGCAATATATTTAACCTCATATGATGTTATTGTGTCAATATTCACAATTATAAAATACCCATGACGTCATTTATAATTCGTCTATAGTATTGGTCTTGATCCAGTTTTAAATGAGACAAATCCAGACCAAAATTTTATAAGACCGAATTTTCCTTTGCGACGGGTCCAGACCGAACTTCCTGAGAGGACCGAGTTTGTTCGGTCCACTAATAACCATAACGGTGTCAGACCGGTCTAGGTTTTCAGACCGAACCCCAGGTCTAGTTAGCTGACCAAAGTAAGGAATTCCCATCCATATTTGTAAATAATATGCATACAATCATCAATTAAGTTTTGATCCCATGCTATTCAACCTCTGTTCCTTATATATTTATACCTATGCATGAATTTATTTTTTAACTTATTCATTCAACCCTCGTTCTGTCATTAATTCATCATACGTTTTTTTAATAGCCACTTGATATGAATGCTTGACGACGAATGTACAATATTGGAGGTACAATATGTATATAAATAATATTGAAAGATCAGTTTCCTGCTCTGATGATCCCTTGCTTAAATATGTAGGAACAAACATTCTTACATAGATTCGAGGGAAATTGTTTATCTGGATTGAAAATTATTATTAATGTTCTTTAATCATAAAGTAAATTATACGCAGATCAATATCTTTAGTATTTAATTTATTGGAACAAAGACCTTCCAATCCTCTACTTTGTAAACAGTGGGACCTCTAACTACAAGTTTCATGTCCGAACATAACATATTTGCTGAAAACAGGGTTCCTTTTTCGTTCAAAATTGACTTTTTTTTAAATAATACAGAATAGGGCAAAGTCCCCATAACTCCTTTCAAACCATTGTTTCTTTTTGCCTGGAAGAGAGGGGGTGGGGAAGAAGCCCATTTAAGAGGTGGCAAATTGAAAAAGGCAATAGAAAATTTTTAATTTTTATAAAAAAAAAAGGTCAAGAATTCATCTTTCATAAAAATGAAAAATCAATTTAAAAAATGATAACTTTTCAGTGGCGACAATATTTACCAAGACTCCCTTCTGTGAGACAGACCACCATTGGTAAGAAATAACATTTCACTTGGATCTGCTAACAATTTATAACCATACCTTTGCTAATTCTACACTCAACGATAAATATAATTACTCGCATTAAATTGTTATTTGTTGAGTGGTGAAGATCCCCTGTCTATAATTTTTGCTAAGAGGTCCATAAACTAGTTATATCAAAGTGTTATTGTACCTTTTTGGTGTACGAAAAGTGGGCATGTTTGATACAAAAAAATAATATCGATTCATAAACGATCATACACTTTCTCAGCATTCAAAATTGTGGTACTTGCATATGAATTATGTTTTTTTACAATACTCCATGATTGTGTACATTGTATAAGATTGATCGAACGTCATACTTTATCTTTCTACCTCCAAATTGGAGACAACAATGGGGAATAGTTGAAATTCACTTATTGCAACATTTTCATAATAAGGAAATAACTTGGCAAAGCGAAGAATATATCATTGGATTGGGGTCTGGACTTTTTCCAGATATTCAGTCAATTATAAATTTGGAGGATATTGAAAGTAAAAGGAAGGTCTCATTATGAGGAAGAGATTGTGAGCTTGTCTCTTATAAAGTATTCCAGAGGATGGGAGGGACTCGGAGTAGATCCGTGGACTAAGGGAAGAGGCATTTAGTAAAGCACTACAACTTTTTTTTGTATCTACCAATGTCCTATTACAGTATAGTTACAATATGAACATAATAGATATCATGGAGAGGATCTTCTATGTCATTAAATCCATTAACTCTTGAAAAAGAAATAGAAATATACCATACAAACTCCAATGATTGTCTAATCCTCCGTAGAAACTAATTATAGCAATTGTGAACGAATGAGACGAAATTTCTCTAAAATAATCATTCTTCCCATTGTGATTTTATTTCCGTATTATTAAAAGGTTGCGATTCTTGAAAGTCAGCTGTCTCCAATTTCGAGATAGAAAAAGAAAGTATGCCGTGCAGGCAAACGTATACATACAATAATATACCCGACATATTTTGTTCCATGAACCATTGGAACAATACATTACCATGACGATGCATCTAAATGTATTGTCAAATGTACACTCCTGTCTAATTAAATAAAACTAACGTTTTTTTTATTAAATGTGCAAATGAGGATAGGATAGGATGGACATGGACTTATTACGTGTAATGAAAACGATCTCCAGAATTTGCTCTTAATTGGCCCATTGTTTTCATATTCTTTTTCTTTTGTTAGTTGTCCTCCACATAATAAATATATTTTATTCGTTTTGAAAGGACCCAAAATCCCTTTACACAAACCCTCAAATCCATCAAGAGCACAATTAAAAATGTACTTATTTTTTTCTGTCAAATGTAGTAAATAGTCTATAATTTTTACAGGGCAGATGTATTTTTATTCATGTATTCATTCGGGTGCTCACAGCTCTTGTACTTATAATATAATATGTATCTCCATCTCTCTGGGCTATAATTAAAAATTATATGAACATAGGTAGTAGGTAATGTTTAAACACAAATTTATATTTATTTATGTACTATGTCTCCTAACTGAGCTAAGTGTCGGATTCCTTTGAGTAAAGGCTACTAATTTGTCGTCCAATTAGCCAATGTGAGCTGTGAAATTTATGTTCTTTAAACTGGAATGTTAAGAGAAGAAGAAAAAACACGTTCCATATATAATTATAATTATACGGATGAAATTTATTCTAAGGTTGTTTTTGCAGAGGAAACCATTCCAAAGGTAAATAATCCCTCTTCCCAAATCCGATTCGAATGAGTATTTCTGTATAATAAAATATACATATATAGTGTCTATGTACAGCGGCGTCAGCAGGATTATATATATATATATATTTTTTTTTTTTTTTTTTTTTTTTTTGGGGTCGTTTTTTTGGATTTTTTCAAAAAAAAAATCCAAAAATTTAAATTTTTTGAAACAAATTTGAAAAATCCATAGCTATTCACAAAAAATTAAGTTTTTTCGGGAAAAAAAATCAAAAATATACAACTATTCACAAAAAAAATATTTTTTTTGAAAAAAAAACTAAAAAATCCATAGGTACTGTCAAAAAATTAAATTTTTTGGAAAAAAATTTGAAAAATTGACAGTTGTAAGAAAAAAATTAAATTTTTTTTTAAAAATAAAAATAAATTTTAAATTTTTTGAAGAAAAATCCATAAATATTCATAGGAAATGAAAAAAATTTTTACAAATTATAATTTGAAAATTGAATTAAATTTGAAAAAATAAATTTTCTATTAAAAAATTCTTTTATTTTTTGGGGAAGGAAGGTAGTCTACAACCCCTCCAACCTATCCCCTGTGGACGCCCCTGATATACATCTGTCAAAGAATTTCAAGAATATATGAGTAATTAGACTTCATCACGCAATTATAAATATATATAATCTATAAAAATAGATTTAATTATATGAAAGCAGTTTTTTGTCCCTTGCTCTTTGTGTATCAATTCCCTTCCTCTACGTTTGGATATTGATTTCCCATCAAAATCATTATCTGGGAAGTTTATCTCACAATGTCAACAACACAAATTTGTCTATCCAATAAATCAAAACGTATATTTAAACATATAAAAAACATGACTAAGATTAACCATAAAATATTTTGTACCATTAATCATAATATATTTTTTATTATAGTGTGCATTTAACAGACAATGCATGGCAAATTAAGTCATGTAAAATATTTACAAGTTTCAAAAAATTTATAAAAAAATCATGCACTACAATTATTGAAGTGCCGTAAGCAGAATTTTGTTGTGGGGCCTAATAGGAGCACCGGCGTCGAATGTATTTTCAAGGGAAGAGGGCGGTTGGTGACGTCAAAATTATACAATTGTGACGTCATCTGTGATTGAGCTATTAGGCAATTTTGACTCTTATGAATTTTGTGTTTTTTATAAATGTCAAATTTTTAGAAAAGACAAAAAAAAATAATGTCAAAATTGTCAAAAAGCCCAGCCTTGATGATGTCACTATTATAGAAACATTTAAAAAAAAAACTTTTTTCAGAACGAATAGAACTTTAAAAAAAAAGAAATGGATTTTTTTTCTCGAAAAATATGACATTAAAAATTTTTTTAGACAAGGGGAATTCTTTTTTTGTGATAGCTATAAATTCAATTTTGTTGTGGAACCTGATTGGAGGATCGGCGCCGGAGTGTATTTTCAAGGGAAGCAAATTATCGGATGGTTGAGTCATCATTTGCAGAGCTGTTGTGCTATTTTGACTGTAATGTTTTTGTGTTATTTATAGATTCCAAATTTTTAAAAGAAATAAAAAACTTTTATGTCAAAATTGTCAAAAAAAAAAAAACCAATAGCCCAGCCTTGATGATGCCACCATTATAGAAATACTTAAAAACAAAACTTTTTTCAGGGCTAAAAGCAATTTAAAAAAAGGAAATTGATTTTTTTTCTCTCAAAAATTATGACTTTAATTTTTTTAGACAAGAGGATTTCTTTTTTGGTATAACTAAAAATTCTGCAAAAGTAGATGAACCAATGACCTATTGCTCACAATGGTTCTGGAATCACTGGATTAGAGTGTTTATGAATGACTCACCATTAATAAGGCCAATAAACACTACAACTACAAAAATTACACTATTCAACAAAAATTCAGGTATTGAAGGCCTGCCGGCTAAAAACCACATTTATTTTTCTTATTTAAGTCATAAAACACGAAAATGATCTTATAAATAGTTAATTGCCGTAGGTTTGGACTTTAAGTATTAACATTGGAAACATTAAATCTACTATAATTGAACATTTGAATGGTCATTTTCGTGGTCCACGGCTTAAATAATAATAATAATGATAAATGGGGGTTTTAGCCCGGTGGACAAAAATGATGTTGCATTATCAGAAGCGTCCACGTGATTATATTTGGGTGGGTGAGAGGCTTGGTGATAAAAAAATTTAAAAGATTCCTATGTCAGATGGACTTTAGTCCCCCCTGCCACAGGATTCGTTGAAATAGTCTTTTTTAAGACAGAAGAACCTCATGTGGTCAGTTGAAATTTTGTGTTCTGTTCTTTTTTTAGAAAATAAATCCTCCCAATTTTCAATTTCATAATTTTAAATGTTTCTTTGCCCATTAAAAAAATGTCTTCCAAATCGATAACTTTTCTTTAGACAATACCAATAATTAGTTCATTTATTTGGGGGGGGTAAATTCAGCCTCTATTGGGTCCCGATTAGTGTTATGGGCTACCAATCTTAAGTTGATCACGGTACTGTATATTAATATTCGATTTGAAAGGGTTAAATGATACTAATATCTAACGGGAGGAGTGTCCTAGAGTGGAGATCTATGGGGCTTTAGCCTCCTCCTCAAAAAATAAATGTTCATAAATATTATGAGTTTGCCCTTCTCAAAAAAAATGGTTTTTTTTTAAATAATTAGGTAGTCCTCACCTTCACAAACAAATATCCTGCAGATGCCCCTAAATGGTTGTATTTTCTGTATATTTGGCAATAGTATCGAGTTTGAAAAGCTTTTTAATTGTGTCATAACGATACATTTGTACATGGTTCAGTCCATATATTAATATATAATATTTTGTTGATTTTTGTTTACTTTCATAGGCGTAGTAGTTGTTTTTTTTTGGGGGGGGACTTATTAACAAAAAAAGAAGATGTATATATATATTTACCTCAGCTAGGATCTCAAACTATGATAACATTATTAATTATTATCAATAATAGAATCATTTACTTCCAAATAATAAAAAAATTATATGGAAATGCCAATCATGGCGGAAAAGCCATCTGTTCCTTATCTGTCAGAGATCAATAAAACTTTACATCAGGTCATGTTGGAATAATAGGTCTATACTCTATCCCAATGAAAAGCTTGTCGACTGTTCATACTTTTAATTAGTTTATAAAATGACAGTCAAGAAAGTGTTTCCTTGTCACTGATCTCGTTTATTTATTAATAAAAGTATATACATATTTATAATCCAAATAACTCCCTTTTGACTGCTTATTAGATAAATATGAAATGGTGTATGTATATTAAATATCAGCTTCACAACCAAGACAAACCAAGATTTTGTATAAAGTGCAGACCTTGCTAAAGTATTTATTGTCAAGTTAAATATATTTTCAAACTTGTAAGTTATAAATTGCCATTCAAAAGAAGAGTTGAATGTCCTTCATCGTCATGAGCGAGGCGTGCGGTTATGAAATGTACATGTGTATATTTTTGTATGAAATATGTGTTGTTACTCCTCGTAATAGTGACATAATTTGATATAGCACTCAACAGCCAAAAGTATTCAATATGTAGAACTAGTGTTGAGACTCAGTCCAGCACCGAATTTTTCTTTCGGTTCGATCTTAAGTGATTTTTTCTAGACCGAGTTGGACCGATATTTGGGTACAGACCGTGGTCTCAAACCATGGACCGATCTCACTTTGTAGACAATTTTGATTCAGTCTCACTTTATGGACCGATTTTTTTTTCGGTCTCAATTTATGGACCGATTTTTTCCGGTCTCATATGAGAGACCAATTTTTTTTTTTTATGATCAACTGTCATTCATTTTGTTCAAAAAAATCTTAAAAGTACACGATAAGTTCTAGAACAAAATACTTTATACATATAAGAGACGGCGGAATCAAAATTAATTCGAGCTATCTCTCTTTAAACTTCGTATAACGTCATAGTATTAAAAAAAGACATATTCTGTTATGTAATATCTTTAAAATCGGTCTAGAACGATTTTTTTGGACCGAACTAGATGGAACTTTTGCTTTGGACCGATGTAGACCAAATTTTTATATGAGACCGGTCCAGACCAAACATTTTTGTTGGACGGAACTTATTCTGTCCAACAAAAGTATAACGATCTCAGATCGGTCTAGGATTTCCAAACCGAAACCCAACACTATGTACAACATACATTTAAGTAAAAATATATTAAATATATTTTTGATACATGTGTTGGCGAGAGAGAGAGAGAGAGAGAGAGATTTGAAACATTATTCACTTCATGTTGCTATCTTATAACAATACATTTTAAGTAGTGTGAATCATTTCTTAAAGTAAAGTCCCCTAATTCTGTTTTTATGCATACATAATTATTCTAATGATAACTATTATAAAAGATGGTAATTATCCCATAATGTTGAAGCAAACGGATGACAATTGCCATGATATTTTTAGGATTATTTCTATTTAATATTATTCTTCTTCTTCAACTATACTATGTAAGGTTAATGAATGTTGACACGAGATCATTTTGTTTTATTTTTGAAACGTGGTACCTCGATCTTACCATACCTACATAATTATGGTATTGACATTCTTTGTGATGATAAAAAGTTGAGTATATATTTATCAAAGTCTACTTTAAATACTTTATTCATGGTATTAGGTTGGAGAAAAAGAAATTTCGTATTTCCCGCACCTTTTTTAAACTAAGTATATCTTGTTCATTATTGGTCACATCGGACCATACGATAAGGTGTTACAAAGGTTTGGATGTATACTACAAACACTTTTTGGAAAGTATTACACTTGGTTCAGTCGTGAATTATTGTGCGTCGAGTATGAAGGTCTCAAAGGAAGATATTCGCCATATTTTACATTTTTACTACATGAAAGCGACGGAGAATATTTGCAATGTATAGGAAGCCGAAACTCTTTTGGTTCGTGTTGCACAACAGAGTTTCAAACGATATTTTACGCTCAATTCTGCCCTTTACTGCAAACAACTCGACCATTTGAAGATGGCGATCGAACAGAAATGGCCAGATTGGTGAATAAGAGACAAAAAGACATCATCAAGACAACGACAGGTCGTACACATATTTGATGATGCACCAGAGGCTCTGGGAGCTCGGATGGAAAGTTTTTAATGCATCCACCGTACTGTCCGTACCTGCCACCAAGGGAATACTACCTGTTTCTATCAATGGTCAACGGGCTTGGGATATAAATTTGACCTCAATAGAGCCCTGGGAAAATTGGTTGTCCAAGTTTTTACCAATAGGGACAAGGATTTCTACGAGTTGGCTTTATAAAGTTGGATTCTCCTTGGCAATAATTTATAGAACTGAACAGAGCATACTTGGCTTAAATTGGATGATTGGAACACTTTTTATAAAGAATTGAAATAAAACAAAAATACCAAATTACTTTTTCCTATTATATACAATCCCTAAATTTCCTTTTCTTTTTTTGACCAAGTAAGGGCTATTATTTTACATTTGTAGTAAAGGATTGCTTAGTAATACGGATGAACTACGAAGGCTTCTATAGGGTTCTATAATTGACGAACTAATTATTGTAAAAAGGCAGACTACTTTTAGGTAAACGTGTAACTTTTTTCTGTGTTCTCTTTCACTAGTCTTCAAAGACTGAACTGGTAAATAGTATATAACAAGTAATTCATATGTTACAGGCAATGTGAAAAATTTAAATTCGGTGCTGGACTGAGTCTCAACACTAGTTCTACATATTGAATACTTTTGACTGTTGAGTGCTATATCAAATTATATTAATTTCATAATATATTTCAATTTTAGACCAAACATTAATAGAGACCAAATTTAATTCTTCATGGCAAAACTGATTTAAAAAACCTAAACTGGCAACCCTGTTAGAGTTTCAGAAAATATTAAATACTATCAATTTTTTTTTTTAATGTTTGTACGTATTATGCGCGTTCTATGCGTTTTGATGATATTACAACAATCTTGCTTTTTAAAAATCCTGCTTTAAGTGAAAATTAGTAGGAGGCCACATATAAACATTAAGTGGGCCGCGATTCACAGGGTGGACAACCCTGCACTAGATTATAAAATTGCTTACAATGAAATTGTATCTTAATCAAATCCTTAATGATCAAATTGCTTGCAATGCATTTTTTAATAATCAATCAAATAAAATTGACCACTCTATTTTTCACATTGCCACTCTAACGGGCAATTTGCAAGATGCCCGTTTTTCCACATTGCTCGTAACATATACATATATGGCATTAAGTCCTCCACAGTATATATAATACTTTTGAAATATAATGAAAGGAATAATTGAATTCAAACAATCATGTAATGTAGGTCTTGATGATTTAAAGAACTTTTTTGTTTAAATAACTACTATTCAGAAGATATGAAATAAAGATATCAACCCAAAAATTATTTAACAGATTTAACTTCCTATGATATTATTATAAATCGATGTTTCACAATTTTGAAACACAAATGACGACATCAGCAATTCATCTAACGCAGGGATTATCAATAGGTGGACCGTGATCCAAGTCTAATCCGTAAGTGTATTTCATACGGCCCTCAAAAATCATTTAATAACAATAATAAATAATACACCGAAGGGTTGATCAAAGATTTCAAAACTTAGATAATTGTGATAGTCTATGTCAACTGGTTCAGTACCTATTTTCATACCTGTACAATGTTGTATGGAATGGACAGGTGTATTAATTTGAAGAAAAAAAATTGCAAGTGTTACTGAACTTTAAATCAAGTTAATTAACCTGCAATCAAATCATTAATTGAAGAACGCGTTCTGAATTGGATTACCGCCAGGATTTGAGCTTATAAAACAAATGGATCTTCGTGTTAGTGGAATATTCGGATCAAAATGGTTGTATGAGTCTGATTACTCTGAAATGAATGTGGAGAAAAATAAATATCGTACAAAATTCACTCTTGAGCATTTAGATGAGATAAAAGGGATTGCCACAACCAGTCTGGATGCAAACTTTAAAAAGATAGATCAGAACTCAAGAGCAAATTACATTCATTAGAGTTATAATAGGAATTTAAAAAAATTCAAACGTCCAATTAAAATTAAGGCCAATTTAAGGTGTCATTAGTGTGGCCCGTGAGAAGATCTATTCATCTCATTTTGGCTAAAACACAAAAACTGTTGAGAATTCCTAGGTTAGACCATATAATTCTAGAGACTTGAGTAATCACTCATAATTTTTATTCCCTCATGAGGGGAATAAAAAAAGTGATTGATTAAAAAAAGGAAAAAATGAGTCAATTTCAATTTTTATTCCATTCATTCAAGAGGGAATGAAATAAAATTAGGCTAATCTGCGTGCATTATAATTAAATATGTTTGTTAAAGTCTGTATCGTGGCACACAAGGATGTTTTGAATTCATTTTAGATAAATGAATATATATATAATTACCTTAAAAATCTGTTTCAAGCCCACCTTGTCAATTATGTGGCATTTCATTAGCTAACCGGAGCCAGCATGACTGTAGTGTACGTCGTATTGTTTTATCATTTAATCCCAAAAATACATTTGATTTCACAAAGAGCAAAGACAACATCATCATGGATCGCTTTCTATAAAAAAAGCCACACATGAAATGGAGATGATTGACTGTGAAATTGAGCCTCTGCCTACTTCATGCAAGTTTTCGTTCAGCTGCTCTAAGTCAGCGCCAATGGTTGTTAGTAGTGTTGTGTTAGTCTTTATTTATTCGTTCCAGTCTAGTTTTAGGACCAGTCCTTGAGGCTCGTCCTTGTGACTATCAGTACTAGAAATGACTAAAAAAAAGGAATAAAGTTCATTGACGTCTAAAGTTTTATGACTGAACTGGACTGTAATCAACACAACACTAGTCGCTTTGGTAGATAAGGCTTAAAAGAGGATATACAACGACAATTACATCTATTAAACATATGACATTTGCATTTAGACAATGCACTGTTATTTTTAATCATATATTATATTGGGGTCCCTTTAGTATTGATACACTTTGGAAAGATAGTTTAACTACAAAAACACAGGTCTAGAACTCCATGGTTGGAAAAAAATAATACTCTTTTAATTAAACAGTGTATTTTAAAGAAGATACAAAAACAAATTTGACAATAAGAAACATTGGGTACAAAATAATTAGTTAGTGAATATAATTTATTAGTATATCATAATTACAATAACAATGCGACACGGAGTGACTTATAAATAGGTTAGAATCATCTATTTGTCAATAATAATTTTGAGTATAAAAGGGTATATATATCTATTACATTTTAAGATTTCATTTCTTCTTAGATTTTTTAGAATGTTCCGCCGTATACTGGTCAGAAAGAAGTTTAACAATGTATTGATAGCTTTCATGGAGGTTACGCTGATATTGTCGGCGTGTATAATGTTTAGCAATATTAGACATGGACTCATTGGAGCGTGAAACAAGGTTTTGAATGGTATTTATATCATCAAGCATCGCGTTAGAGTCATGAAGTTGGCGAACGAAGGCAGTGTCCACATCTTGTCGGAGAAGAGAACGGAAATTTTTGCTTCCCATGTTAATTCCTAAAGAACTGCGTACGAACAAAAATACAACACTTATTAGTATTTATGGATCATCTTGCAATAACAACCAATAAAACTTATTACTTTAGGTATCCATGTTGTATGTGCACTGTATATACATATTATATTGTTTGACCCAGCTGTTGGAAATGAGCAGGTGTGTGTGTGTGTTTTCTTTTTGTTCAAGCAATTAAGGATTTTTATATATAGTTTTTTTTTTTTTTTTCAGTTAAGTATTATGAGTATTCTTAGAAAATAATCAATTGTTCAAAATAAAATATTATGAAATTTTCTTTTTTTTTATCAGATGGAAAGGAATCATCACCTGCCGCCGGCTCACTCAAATGTTTCTTCAGCTCTAAAATTGATTTATGGGTCCTCTTAGTACTATTTAAATGTACATATATACTGCGTAAATATTGTAATGTATTCTGATCATTCATTTTGGCTCCTTATGTCGGAAATATCTGGCCCTCTAACTTGCATGTCATAGAAAAAGTTGTTTTTTTTTCTTCTCTCTTTTCATTCTTTAAATATACTGGAACTAATCCTTTAATTTCAAAAAAATTATCAACGGGTACTTTACTTCCCTTCTTTCCGTCATATTTCACATAAAATCATCCGGTTGAATAATTCGAAAGAGACAGAGAGAAACGGAGTATGTATTATCAAATACCATGCATTAAAAGAAGGGATGGGTGTTCAAAATCAATTCCACTTGAAGGAAAAGAATAAACATAATCCACAGACGGATCCAAATTGTAATAGTCATTATACATCGTGCGGCAACATAGCGTCTTGTTTTACAATGAGTGGCAATCAGGCTGTAGCCCCCATAATGCGTTAGAGTAGGGAGTGTGATTTTACCTTCAGAAATAAATATTGCCAAAACATGGTTTGTCATGATATTTTATGAAAATTAAACTAATTATAATATAGGTTTTGAGCATGTATTAGTATAATTTATGAAAATCAGTTAATTTCTAATGTACAAAAACGATTCATTCAATTCATATTCATAATTGGAAATTTGAAAATTATTTGAACGCAAATAACTCTAGGGATACTAATATTAGAGAGCAAAAATTAGTGTTTTCAGATCCAATGTCATTCAAAAATTATAAATCGCTGCAGTTTTTTCGAATTAAGTAATTGGAGCCGGATTTATGTCGGAACAACCAACATTTTTAACTACTAACTAATTATTTACTCAACTTATCATCACAATTATAAAATAAGATATTTTGCCAATTTAATTTCGTATATTGTGTAGGTAATTACACCTCTAAAATTATTCAAAAAAAAAAAAGTTATTTAACAAAATAAAAAAAACCAACTGGTATTAAAATACCTGAGTTTGGTTTATTCATTGTATGGACAATGGTGAACGTCATCCATCTCATAGGATTTACAAAACTTTAAACATGTACTCAAGGGGCGATCGCAGGGGGTTGGATGGAGGGGCTGTAGACCCCCCCCCCCAAATCAAGGATTTTTTGGCTTTTTAGTATATTTGTTTTATTACTTGTAATTTTTTCGCCAATTTTTTCAGGAAATTTTTATTTTTAAATTCCAAAAACCAAGCCCAAAATATAATCATTGGACGCCCCTCTAGTACTAGCATTATGAAACAAAAACGAAAAACTTCTCTGATGTATAAAACTTATTTTATTGCCTTTTGGAAAAAGTATGTTATTTTGTGGCACCCTGTATTATGTAGATATAAAGTTATTATCGTTAAAAAAGGAAACTTATATCAGGGTTGTCGGAATTGGGAACCCTCCAATAGTTCAAATTACGCTCTTTTTTTCAAATTGAGAAAAAAAAATGTTTTGCTTTTTCAATGCTTGAGAGTCTCAGACATCCCTAGTCTATACTTACACAACTCATAAAATAAAAAGAATGTAAAATATGTAAATTATATTGTCATAAAATGAATAGAGTTTTGAATGAATGAGTTAAGCAAGAGGTTTTGTGATAATCATATGGCTATATAGTTCCGATATTTTGATCTATGACTAATACCATGGAAACCATAAAGTAAATTAATTTCATCCAAGACAAAGGATTTTCAAGAAAAATCAATTTCGTCCCTCCTCCTGTTTTATTGATTAGTTTGGATATTTAAAAAGATTAGCAAAGTGACTTCTTCATGTTTCTCCGTATGGATATTCATTCCATCAACGCCTTAGCTATAAATTAGTCCTTTCGCTATTGATTTTCAAATGAATATCCAAGTAGTTCAACCTTTTAGTTCCAAGTATTAATCTACCTTATTTTATTCTTTTATGGAGTAGCTCAATATATGTACATAGTTAATAGCAAAAATATTTACAAATGTTATGTATGACTGAGTCATTATTGAAATTGAATGATACTTTATATAGATTAAAGGGGTATTAAATGGTGCTCTAGTAAAAAAACATAATGTAATCATTCGAAAAAAAAAAAATGATGACTGAAGACGTATTCCATCAATTTTACTCAAATCTAATGGTATCAAATAAATTGATAATTAGAAAAATATCATCCAAATCATTAAAGGAAAGTTTATATTTGTGACATATTTTTTTAACTTAGTTCGAAAAAGAAGAGGGGATTGAATTATAAAAAATTAAAAATAATAAAAGTAACTATTGCAACCAGGGTATGTATCTATAGCACAATGCGTCATACTAAAAAAGAAAAAGATTATGTATATTAATAAAACAAAGTGCACTTTTATTTGTCTGAGGAGAACTTATTCTTAACAGAAAGTCTGCTCTGAGCTTTTTCATCTTAAGAAAGGAAAGGGGTGTAAATTTTATGAAATTAAAACTAGCAGGAACTTAAAGATAGACAATGACAAATTAAAAAGATTTTATTTAAGTTATTTATGGTAAAATTCTAAACATAAACAATCTACTTTAAATATAAAATAGGTAAATGTCTATTCTAAAACCTCCGTGTATACAACATTTTTTGTTGTTTCTGTACAGCTGATGTAATATAATCAAATCTTCAGCCCTTTTTGAGACTCTTCACATAGTAACATATTATTTTGACTACTGATTTTGTTAAATATAAAGCATTTTCTTTTTTCAAATCTTTGATCCTGTGATTTATTTATTGTCGTTGCCTTTGCTAACTTGCCATTTCCTTTCTTCGACCATAATGAAGATTCTAGATACATATATACTAAGATTAACTCACTCATCTTCTTCTTAGTTCCCTTTCTTTTTTTTTTTTTTAGATAGTATTTAATATACGTTCTCCCTTTTCCGTTTGTACAATACTTTGTTCCTTTGATTTTTAATTTTTTTCGGTGCATTTTCGAATCAACAACCCATACTTTTAAAAAACTTTGAGACACGGGATCATCCATCTTGTTTTATGAAAAAAACAACCTATTATCAAAAATCAGACTTGCCCTTCAGAGCCCAGGAGTCTGGTCTGATCATAATTAGACATACCTTTACACACGCAACTCAAAATTCGTAACAACTTTTATTTTATGTCTAAAGTAAGTATTTCTCTCTGTTTTTGAAATAAATGCGTTTTTATCATTGTTTTTCTAGACATTGAACACAAACACATAAATTATTTTAAGACTATGTAGGATAATGAATTTAAGTTCAGCAACGAGCGTTTGAAGCTATAGCCCATCCGGTCTAATAAAATGAATGACGAGTACATATATATATTAATAAAGGAAAGTTTGTTTATTTGTCTGAAGATGACTCATTTTTAGGAACGAGCGTCGGTAGCTATTGTTCAGTGCGTCATATCAAAAATGATTACATATATTCAGGGGTATGAGTTTTTTTTTTGTTGACAACCTGAACAATATTTTTTTTCTTTTTTTCAAGATGTTATCATTAATCTTTCATACATGAGAAGAGAACATCTAAGTATTGTGTAACTACGTGTGAGTGTGCACATAAAAAAAAGTACAGTTAAGGTGGGTTCACTGAAGTGCTTGCGCACAATTTAGCACGCATTAAGGTAGATTTACAGTACACTCTAAGAAGAGGCGTCATCAAACTCAGAACGCCCATAAAAACCATAGTCACGTCAACTTGAATCTTGAAGCTAAGAGAACGCACGAACAATATTTTCTGTTCTTTTTTATACATATACATTTGTTCATAGTATGATCTACTCTGCCAATATTTTCCAGTGCAACGGTACTGTATTGGATGGTATGCGCAAATATATTAGATTGGCAATCAAATTTGAATCATTCATGCTTGATATCAAGAAACTTTTACAATATTATCAACTCTCTATTACATGGGATAGAAATAGGGTGATCATATTTCCTTAGGCAAAAAAGATCATTTTTCGACGTGGTATCCGAAGGATGAGTGTCCGGGTTCGATCCATCTTCCAAAATGACAGAGCTCAAGAAGTATAGAATATATATATTTAATCCTATATATATTGAATTAATATCCAATGAGAACAGAGAGTCAAAACGATCTTTTGACATCCTAAAATACCGAAAAGGAAGATCAGGGTCTGACAATCGTATTTCTTAAAGAAGATTTTAATATTTGTTTGTTCGTCGACGCCGAATAACTCCAAGCATTGCCTCCTACTTCCACTTTTATAATATATAAAATAATGAATATGACTTTAAACGAGGTTTAGCAACAAGCAAGTGTAGCTAAAGGTCAGCGTGCCATATTAAAAGGAAAAATATATATTGTACATTAGTAAAACAAAGTTAATCGACACTTAATATCTCTGAGCAATGCAGGATACTCCTGCTATCTAAGTTGTACAGTTAATATATAATTACATGGATCAATATGTACCTGAGTATAACTGAGATGAGTGACTAGAAACAAAAATCATACAGAAAGAAATCTCCTAGTTAGTTAAAATGAGATTTCATTGTTTGTACAAGTATATTGAAGGTATCCTTTCATTTTTTACGGATGAAAAATTTGGTTTTATAATGTAAAAGTCCCGTTTAAATGGTTGTTCATATTTATACAATAGACCCGCTGTGATATGTCTAAAACACTGTAGGGTTCATACAAAATATTTTTATTATTAAAAATAACAATACATGGATGGATGTTGGGCCCAAGATTAAAAAAAAAAAACACTCGAGGAAATATTATTTTGAAAAATGAGCTTTGAACTTTACTTCACTCCTCATGTAAACCATGGAACAAGCATCCCTTTTTTTTAGACCAACTACGGCCAATTTTTTTCTTTTTTTCCATTAATAGTAGAATGTAAGAAGGAATTGAATTAAAAGTACTTTATATGTTAAGTATTATTCTGACAACATAAAACAAATAGATCAATTTAAAAAAAATTAACCTCTGAAGATATTTATAACATTATCAGGGGCGTCCACAAAGGGTGGACTGGAGGAGTTGTTGCTCCCTCCCCCCAAGTTAAGGAATTTTTGCTTTTCAATTGGATTTTTTTTTGTCAACAGCAATTGATTTTTATTTTTTTTGTATTTTTTTCAAAAAATTTAATATTTTGTGAATAGCTTTGGATTTTTAAATTTTTTTGTCAATAGTTGTAGATTATAAATTTTTTTCATTTTATTTAAAAAATTTTGAATATTTAAAAAATTTAATATTTAAAATTTAATTTTTGATATTTTTTTGAAAAAATTTAACATTTTCAAACTTAATGAACGTCAAAGGATTGTTAAATTTTTTTCCAGAATATTTAATATTTAAATTTTCTTTCCAAAATTTTAATTTTCAAAAACTTTTACGAATAGCTATGGATTTTTGAAATTTTCTTTCCAAAAAATTTAATATTTGAAATTTAGTTTGTAAAATTTTTTGTACATAGCTATGGATTTTAGAAACTTTTTTGAAACTTTTTAATTTTTGGATTCTTTTTTCCAAAAAATTCAAAGAACTAGCCCCCTAAAAAAAAAAAATATATATATAATATATATTTGTAATACCCCTGACTAATCATCTTTTAATTAATTCGCGCCCATATTTCGACTAATTACGTTTCGAAGAAGAGTAAAAAAAGTGTTCATCTTCCATTATTCCATCGATCGAGTATTCCTTGTGTAAACCAACAAGATAGTGAAGGATACTTGTTGATAAAAATTGGATGTATTTTTTAAGCTCCCCGGGTTTTTTTAGTTGGTAATCTGAATAATGAATTTTCTCTTCCTTAGCTGTTATCATTATTATTTAACTCTTTACTATTGACCTTTTTTTCCTACTATATTCAATTATATTCAAACCCTGATTGAACATTCGTGTGTGCTCATAAAAGACGGAGAGTAACCCTGAGGATTTGTTGCGGAGTCATAATTGGAAGTCTTTGTTGGGTTGAGAGTAGAATTGAGGATATGCTAAAAAGCCTTTAAAATTAACGTGATAACCCTGACAATCTGAAGAATGTTTTAGAGAAGAGTAGCTGAGCTGTCATGACCGTCTATTGGATTAGTTGTGAGCAGCTCTCAGAGGATCGGAAAGGAAGTTAACCCTAATCCTTCTCCGTATCTAGTAAAACAATGGCAATAATTACTTTGAAATCGATCCTAAACTCTTGTCTTAGTCCCACATCAATGACTTTTTATCATAAGCATAATCATAACTTTGCAACCAATGTTATTTAGCAAAGAATTGTTACAATATTAATCAATTTTCTTACTCCGTTTTTATCAAGGTTGAATGACTTATCAAATTTGAAAAAAAGGATCAAGTCTTGGATCATTTGTGTCCAAAAGTGGTAATGCTCTCAATAAAGGCATGGAAAGAGTTGACAATATTGATTTTTGATATTAAAATATAAAATTTCCATGCCCTCTGAATATTGATATTATATTATCCTCTTAATTACAAAATTGTTAATGCCTAGAATCGGATTCAATATTATGTAAAACGCCAAAGAACAATTCCTTATTTATCACCAAGACCCAAAAAAGGACAACTCAAACTATTTAAATGTATAATTCTGATGGAAATTTTTGATGAGAAATTAAATTCAAGTGATGTACAATATAAAAATAAAAACTTCAGTTAATTTTATAGCTTAAAGTATTCCTTAACTTAAAATAAGATTTAAAAAATATTGGCATTTGTATAACATATAATTATCATTAATATACTGTGGATAGTTTAATTTTTTTAAATGTATTTGTTCTAAAACTTATGATGTCAACAATTCCAATATTACTTAACTTTCTTATGAAGAATTGCAATTTGTTTAAAATAAAATATTATGGATGTAACAGGAACAATTAAATATAACAATTATATTTCATTTTTTAATGTTAAATAACATTAAAATTCATTTTATAATTGTTATATAAAAATATTAATTTTAATTCCTTTTTTGCCGATAATGAAGGAGAAAAAGTCTAGATTTATGACAAGGTTTCAATAATTTTATCATATTGCCTTTCTGATTTTGGGAGACAAGCCTTTAGAAAATTCGAATTTCAACAGCATAAGAAAAGTCGTATTCACAATAATAATTTGAAGCTTTACTCAAAGAATGAACCTTACGCATGTCTTCTACAATGTTCCAGTCCATATTGAGTGTTTTCAAAGATTGAGAAAGAACTTATAAGAAATGATAATCTTTATGTCTTAGAGGAAACTACAATCCATGACTGAAGTGTTGATATATTGCACTTGTTTAATGTATTTGGAAGATATTAAGAAGGCTAACAATAGAACAATTATAACTATTGAAGTCAAAATTCTTCATAACGTGTTGGACTCCAATTTCTGTGATGAGGGACTAAAGGTTTTCATTATCGATAGTGTAGCTTATTGTATTAAAAGCAGTCAAATACCTTCAGCAACATTTTCCAATGATGTTGCTTGTCACTTGTCTTACTCATGGTCTGAACATGCTCTGTCCTAATTACTCCGAAAATATCAAGACTCATATCTCTGAAATAAAAATTTTGTTTCTTAATTCTGATGATCGGAAACGAAGGATTTGTACGGCTAGCACTTCAATTCAGTCTCAATGGTAAGGATGAACAGTGATGTAGTTAATAATTCAACAGTGATTTAATCAATAAATTCACAGCGATAACGTTGTCCATTTATGGCATATAAGACCTCTGCTACGCATTTTTTTCGAAGTTATTATCAATATAAAACTTACAAAGTACAATCAATACAATAAACCAAATATTAATATATATATTTAATATCATACTCATATCTACCTATATTCATAATAATCAATAATTATTTTACATCTGCATTATAGATCCTCTTCACATTCCATAAATCAGTACTCATTCTAATTATCCACGGGAGAATAAGTAATGTGTAGATCTACCTACAGTCTTATCTAAGGCAACATATTATTTACCACAAGTTATTCCTCCATCTTTGACAACATGAATTTACATTGGGACTCCATTGACTGTGATGGCGGAGTAAGGATAAAAAAAAAACTATGACAGCTTTGGTAAATAAAAACATATATTCAGGGAGTGAGCACTCTCCCAGACAACGCGATGAATCGTAAAATAAATAGAAATGATTTCAATACTTATTCCTTTTCTCCCCTTAAAATCATATAATGTGCAGCTGATATTAAGAATGTTCTTAATTCAGTATTACCATATGTCTCACTCCTGCCTTTTCCTCGCGCTCTTAAACAAATTCCATCCCTAATTATAGTTTAACAAATAACTCAAATCAACACCGTGTACTCCTGCTCGTCATTAAATGGAAATTACAATTATTATATATTTAAACTGGATGCGTCGATGGTTTGTCCGAAAGATCTGTGAATGCATTTTTCAATCCCTTAGAAGTATGTCGAAGGGGGTGAATCACGACCATATAACTCCACCAGCTTAATCGAAGCTTATCGAAAAAATCAGAAAGAGATGAGGAAACTTGCCTAGGTGATTTTAAAAAGCATTTCAAAGTCCTCTACTTTTCCATTACAAATTTTAACTAAAATTTTAGACTCATTACAAATTTGGAGCCTACAAATAAATGGGTGAAAAAGAACTGTTCAAGTATTTGTAGACTGTGTGAGGAGAAAGAAGAAGTTAATAAAAAAAAGTGTTCTTATTCGAAAAATGGAAGAATGAGACATTGACAATATTTGGGAGTTGTCGTTCAGGGGAGATTTTTACTTGTCGTCGGACTTAATGAGATAAAATATAAACACTAAAGTGTGTGTCTAATATTATCAATTGACAAAAAAACCAAAATCTCTGGTTGGAAGTTTTAATGTGTATGAATACTTTATTTTAAATTATAAACTAATTTTAGATATGTAAATACTTTATTTTTACAATTATGTAGTTTGAACTTTTAAATATTACTGTTTAAAACAGTATTAAATATTTGTTTTTGTTTTTTAGAAAGTAAAGTTAATTTATATGTTTAATTTAAGGATAATAAACCGTCCAAACTCCGGGACAAGAAAAAAAATATTATATATTTAAACTTGATTTAAGAACATAAGCATGGGAGACCATCATTTTTTAGGGAGACAACTTCAACTTTGTCTGAATATTAGCAACTAATTCAGTACAAATTTGACACTTGGATGTTTCCCAAAATTTTAACATTTTATGATTAGTTGACAATTTAGAAAAGACGTACGTTTCATGTGAAAATCATTTCGACCTTTCCCTTAACAAACTTTAACAAACATGGGGTAACTTTGCACACGCACACATCCGTGGCAAAGTCTCGTCCTATGGTTAAGAGTAGAGTTGTATAAAATATGACTTACCTGTACCTAAAAATAAAAGAACCCACAAATTAACGTAATAATCTTAACAATTAGAAGAATTTTTGGGAGGAGAGCAGCTTAGCTGTTATGACGTATTATTAGATCAGCTGCAAGCTCCTATAAAATGAAGGAAATTAACATAAATACGACTCTGTTTATAGCAAGGACATTTAGTGAGGAATTACTCCAACGTATGTATATCCTCAATTATCCTCTCCGTAACGCACTTTTTATTATTTTATCCTTTGATGTGAATTATATTAATACAAACCACAATTATAAACACCTCAAAAATAATAATGATAACAGCTTTGTAAAATAAGAAATATTCTTTAGATCACCAACTTGAAACAAGATCTCGAAAAAGTTAAGATCATATTTTATACAAAGCTGTCAAATCTCGGCTATGAAATACCAGAGCTAGCTTTCTAATAAAACTGTCACATCAAGTTGTCCAAAAAAGGCTCAAGTTGCATTTAAGCCTAATTGGACTTCAATTTCAGACTCAAAATTAAAATACTTACACGCTCGATTTGGACTCGAACTCGTGACAAATTCCCTGCAGCACCAAAATATTTATTTTATTAATAAAATTTTCTTTTTATTTCTTTCATTTAACAAAATCTTGGGTTTTCCTTCATACTGTTGCAATATATGGTATAGTACTTATTACATACAATCTACGTCTATAGATTCTAATGAAATGATATATGTCTGTATGTATATTGAACTTGAAACCACAAAAGTGGCTTTTGACACTTTTGCTTTAAATAAACTTATTTTTTATGAACGAATTAAATGCATAAAAGTAAACTAAGAAAAATTTTATTTAACATTTAATATGTAACATTATAAAATGTTCTTGCTAAGCATTAGAAACAAATATTTAGGCTTATGTCAACTTCTCACACAAGTTTCATTTCTTTGAGGTTGATAATTTTTTCCCTATTTAACCCACAGTAAAAAGGTGTAACATAATCAATTGTTACTTAAGACTAAATAATTTAACGTCATGGATTTTCATAACGTAGAAACAAAGATGAAGTCCCTTTTATAGATAATTGCAATACTTACTTTCATTAAAATAGAGTTAATAAGCGTCGGCGGACATACAAATTTTGCTTTAATAATATAAAAGAAAACTCCCTCAAGAAAATCATAGTCTCACACTCCGTTTATAATTAATACACTCATACATAGTTACTTAATACTTAGATGTTATCTCCTCAAGAGCCAAGTAGTACTTTAGCTCGTTGCTAAATCTCATTTAAAGTCACATTCATTTTTTTTTTTTAATTTGATATAAAGTTTTTTCCCCCCTTTATCATATGGGGTTGAACTAAACGCCTACGAGATTTCATTCATTTTTACAAACCAGCGTTTCATATTTTATACAACTTTTAAAATATATTTTAAATGTATATGAGTTATGATATACATCAGAGAGCAATATTAAAGAGTTCTCCCAGTCACCGCATATGTATTTCATTTTAAAAATGGTGAAGAAATAATATAACAATAATGGTTTGGGAGTACATCAGATATAAATGGCAGTTGGTATGATTGACTATTTTGCCTAACTACCAGATAGTTTCAGGCCTTTTTCTTGTTTCTTTTTGGAGGAAAGGTTGCGTGATACAATATAAGGATATGATATACATTAAAGATCACTGAGTACAATGCCTCCTGTATACGCACTTATGTTACATGCAAAACTACTGCAAGGTTTCATTAATATGTCTACCTTGTTATTTTTTAAATAAAAAATATCTTCCTTTTTCTTTCAAACATACATACAGAAAAACTTTACTTTATTGATATAAATTTAGCACTAGCTTAAAAACTTTTAATTTTGTACATTATGTTTGTTGAAAAAAATATTTTAAATCATTTTATGATTTGTATTAATGCACTGAACATGGACTACTTATTATGCCACAAGCGCCAGGACGTCTTAAAATCGTCTGTAAATTCAGTTATTATACATCTTTATATAGTACTTTGAGAATTATTATTTAATCTAAATAATATTGTTTTAATTGGTGGGATGGAGTTGCACTAATTGAGTATAATTAAACATCATAATAAAAAAAATGGTGGGTCATATACACACCCTAGTACTTGGGATAGGAAAATCAGTAATATTTTCGCAGAACCATAATTAATGAGGACAGGAAGGCTGTGACCAATAAAAATTTTCAATAGGTGCATATATTGGTATATTAACGAAGAGTTATTGAAATAGTCTCTCCAACTCCCCCCCCCATCCCAATAATCCAATTGTGATCATGAGTATGATTTTTTTTGTAAGGCAATAAAATGATTTTTTTCTTTTAATTTCATTTTCTATTTTGTAATGAACCCATGTCCAAAAAGTAAAGAAAAAAATACAATAATGTCTTGTGACCTCATTTTTCAAGATAGGGAGCTCAAATTTCGTACAAGAGTCTAATACTATAAGACCTGTATAATATAATTTTTTTTTAAATATACCAAATTTGATCGTCAATTTTAAAATGTTTGATGATATTTTATAAATTATTTTTTTTAAGTGTAATTGTCGTTATCTAACTTGAAAAAAATGTAACCTGTATTTAGTTGTCAGCTGTCGATAATTTTGCTTCTTTCTCCTTTATCATTGTTCTAAACATTCATTATTTGAATTAAAATTAGCTATAGTTATGTTGTGAACAATTTTCAATATTAATTTCATTGCTGTGAAGAATTGGCTAATTACGAAAGGCCCTTTTAGGCTCTTTTTTGTTTCTTTTTGAGGAAATTTTGCGTGATTAAATAAAGATAACGACGTGTACACATTCACATTATAAAATTGATTTCATAAAATTAATCCATACTCAATTTAAAAACATGTCTAACAATTTTTCATAAATGAAGAGCTCCAATTAAAATACATATTTACCAAAAAGATAACAGACTATTATTCAATGTTTACAAATGTTGGCAGAATATTCTCTGAAAATACCTTTTGACAATAATCTTAATGATAATTTTATAAGTAAAATATTTGAAAAAATTCAACAACAATAATTATTTTAAATGTCTTATGAAACATCAGAAAACATCATTATCGTTCAATGTTTATTTATACATTATGTGTATTCGACTGTAACATGCATACATCTTCGTCTTCTACAAATGATAAGATAATTTTAAAATGCACGTAGTCAAGGGTAAGACAGATTACAATATTTTTTCAAGCAATAATTGTAGCTCATTTAGTGTTAAAAACAAACAGCAAATATAATTTAAATAGAGATTTTCCATAAAAAGGTGTAGATATCAAAAGAGAAAATGCCACAAAAAAAAAATATATATATAAATTTGTTAAAATGTTCATAACTTTCGTACTTTCACAATATATTTTATCTTGCCATTTTCACTCCTAAAACTTTTTAAGAACCACATCCACGTCATTAGTTCACAAACAAAAAAATTTAAATGTCATTTTTTTGCAAACTGTACATATATTTGTATGATTATTTTCCCCTTCTCAATGCGTCAAATTATCTTTTGTTCATTTATAAAATTTTTTAACAAATATGGAATAACAATTCCATAGTTGAAAAGAATTGATTAACTACAAACAGAGCGTCTGCAGGGGGTAAGATAGAGAGGCTATAATCCCTACACCCCCAACTTAAGGAATTTTTGCTTTAAACTAGAATTTTTTTTCGTCATTTGTCCAAATTATGCAGCAGAGCAAAGAATTAAATATTTGAAATATTCTTCCATTAAATTTAATTTTTTTGTGAATAGCTGGGGATTTTTGTAAATTATTTCAAAAAATTTAATATTTAAAATTTCGTTTTTAATTTTTTTTTCCCCACAAAATTAAATTGTTTGTGAATGCCTGTGGGTTGTTGAAATTTTTTTTCTAAAAATTTAATTTTTGATATTATTTTTCCAAAAAATTTAATTTTTTTGTGCATAGCTGCTGATTTTTTCCAAAAACTAACCCCCCCCCCCTAAATATATATATATATATAATCCTGCAAATGCCCTTGAATCAATGATTTAGAGATTATTTTTCAGTTTCTTTTGATAAAAAGGTTGCGAGATAAATAAAAGTAACGACGTACTTGATTTTGAAATGGAAAATTGTCCAGGTTTTAAGATTATAATATGCAGAGATTGTAGAAATAATATCTCTATTGGTCAGTTTCATAATTATGTAAGTTTATTCGTCTGATAGACGTGGAAACTATTTTAAATTTCAAAAAGTTTATTCATACTCAATTCTTGACTAAGGTGGTCTGTATAAGGAATATAAATTATGAATGAAATGAAAAGAAATGTCAATATTATATTTCACCTTATGTCATATTTAAGTAATTAAAAGATTAATAATAGATAATTATGATTCATTGTTTGATATAAATTGGAATTTCACATATGTGACGAGACAAGAGTAATACTATTTATTTAATTGAAAAAAAAGTGATCAATATTATGTCTTGCAAGTTTTTATCAAAAAGAAATGGAAAATACGGTACATAAAAAAAAACTCTACGTTGATATTATGTAAAACATTCATAACTTAGGTGCTTATTTCTATTTTACTACTCAAAAAATAATTTCCCTGTATATAAATATGCTCATTATTTCAGCACTGAATCAAAAAATTAATTTCACTTTTATGTATAATAAATAGTATTTCATCTAAAACCTCTTAAAAAATGAAAAAAAATCAGCTTTAACTATGCCTCTTCCGCCACTAGCCCCCCAGATGAAAAGCCAAGATGTTATTCATAATTACTATTGTGTCATACCTTATTTAGGACTACTGCAATCCAGTCCGGTTTTATCTAGTCTAGTCACACTTGTCGATACTTTAAGAAAGTAAAATCGATTCTTTGTTACATCAATGAGGGTGTTTTTCCATTTTTTAATTATTCAGTTATATATTAAAATAAATTATAAAACTAAGTAAAATGTTCTTATTATATTGAAAGCAATAATATTTGCAAGATACGTGCAATGTTTTTAATAAATATCTCTTTTCAGGGCCTCCACGAGATTATATATATATATATGTTTTTATGAATATTTTATTTTTATTTCAGGAAATTAAATTTTTACATATTTAATTTTTTGGAAAAAAAATTCAAAATTCCATAGCTATTAACGAAAAATTAAATTTTATTTGAAAAAAATTTCAAAAAATCACAGCTGTTTACAAAAAATTAAATATTTGGAAATCAAACATTGAAAAGTAAATTTTTTTAGACAAAAAATCCAAAATTAAATTTCAAATATCATTTTTTTTGTAAAAAAGTTTTTCCCTATTTTTGTATCAAACTTTTTCATTCTGACCCAAAAAAAATCTAGTATAAAACAAAAATTCCTTCATTACGGGGATCCCACCCCTGCAGACGCCCTTACATATATATTATTTGGCTTAATAAACCATCTACAAATTTTGGAAAAATTGCAAGGACTGGCCGTTAAAAAAGGATCCCAATAACTGTCAGTCCTAAGACTAGACTGTACCGAATGAGTTAGGACACTATCCCTAATATAAAATCTTTATAAATAAGAGAATTATTCGACCTTAACACATCTTTTTATCATCATAGATTGATTTTACATTAAGTTTTTAAATGAAAGAGGTTCGGAGCAATGTTTAAGTGGAGGATTTTTTACGTGGAAGTGGGAATAGGCCAATAATTATTTACTGTTTTCTAAAGAAGTATTTATTACAAACAGCTATGTGTTTTATACTTAACCAGCAAAGGTTTACCCGTTGTTGCTCAGGCCAAGGAGGGAACGGGAAATCGCATTCACAATGGTCAATTTAATTTCTTCTTAGTTCCTTCAGTACAGGCGAGCATTATAATAAAGCTCCTGTATAGTATAAATATGAATTATTATGAATTTAAAAAAAAAGTGTTATAAACTTCAAATTAGGTACCAACATATATGCATGAAAAAAAAAAATTCTAGATGGGAAGTCCATCTTTTATGGTTACTTTATTTTATCTACAAATCCAATATTACAATGGAAATTCATTATTTTACACCTAAAAAAAAAGAAACTGAAATTTGTACCGATTTCTTTTTTTGCCGCTAATTTTAGACGCCAGTTACTTCTTTCATTTATAACTCAACCCCCTATCTAGTCTCATTGAACTCCCAAAAATATTTTTTGGGTTTTGGGTATAGAATAAGTCCCCCCCCCCCTCTTATATAAGATCCCAAAAATTGGTACCCCGTCACAGCCTAACCAAATTCAAAAGAGGCACCCATGCAAAGTTTTTAGCCTCCTAGATCTAACAGTGTGGTCGCTCATAACGTACACAAAACTCTATTATGCCTTTTTTCTTGTGTAATCTTGTGGATTCATAGATAAAGTAAAGTTGGAAGATATTTTTTTTTTTTTGAAAATTCGTTTGCACATATATTTGACACATAAAACTTTATTTTTAACAGAAATATATGTCATTTCTGGAATAATTTTTCAATTTTTTTACATCAAACGTCTATTTTAAATTTTGAAGAAGAAATTCAAAAAAAGATGCATTTTAGACTTTAAATTTTAAACTTTATCATTTCGTCGATATAGTATATTTTAATTACGAAACATTTTTAAATAATTTTTGCAATATTTGTTATCGAGTGTTATTTTTTTGACATTATTCTTCATAACTTTTTTTTTTTTTGTATATACGACAAAAATCTTGGTAAGTTTTAGTTCCTCTTTACAATGTCAATAAATGTTATTAATTATTTTTTTGCAAAAAAATACAACAAAAAAGGTTTTTGTGTAATTTTCTTCACGTATTCCAATTTTGCAATTTTTTCACAAAAATAAAAGTTGGATCTTTTTATCTACACAAAAATTTTTATGTAAATATGTTGGTATGTTATTTGAAGTTTTAACACTATTTTTTAATATATAATACTACATATAACCATTATAAATTATAATGCTCTCCCGCACCGAGTGAGTCTAAACATTTAGAAGAAATAATATATACCATTGTCAATGTGTTTTACCACTCCCTTCTTAGCCTGAGTCACACCGAATGACCCTTTGCCATTAATATATATATATATATATAGATATTGCCTGTCTACACGTAAGCAACCTGATTTTCACAATCTTAAATCTGGACTACATTTGTATTCTTCGACACAATTATCCTCAATTTCTATTCAAAAATTATTCTTATTAATCATTTGGAGGCACCTCAAATTATATTTAAAGTAGTATCATTATTAAAGTTCTCTTAAATTTTGTGGCAGCATGGCGTTCCATTGCTGGCTGACAGTGGCTTTGAGGCCCTTGGTGTTTGGATGACGGACACTGTAAGCCTAGTCAAGGGAATTGGCATCAGGGCTTGGGGGGGGGAGAAGTGTCAAGAAAGAGTTCAAAATAACTCAAAAAACGGAGAAGATGGGATTCTTTCATTTTTGGTGTCAAACGTGGTCATATATTAATATTTTGCAATATAATATAATATTAAACGAACTTATTTTATTTTTACTTAAATATAACATTTATTTTATTATATAACATAATAATTAAATAAAGGAAAAACACCCTCAATGACGTCACGAGGTTCAATTTGCCGCCTTTAATGAACGACAAGTGAAACTGAATTAAATGGGACCGGACTGGATGGGCTGCAGTCCTAAAGAAGGAAAAATTATATATTCAACTGAAGCAACACTACTGTCAATGTTACGATGGAACGTACGGATCGTACCTTTTACTAGAAAGGCTTGCCACGAATAACGATATTAAAGCCAACTCCTGGCGATATTGTTTTATATTTAAGTTGAAATAATTCTTTATATTTATGTTGAGCGCACATTTATTATTCTCTTTGTGTTTTCTTTTTAAATAACTAGTCCTCATAAAGTTTATTCGAGTTATTGAGCAACTTTTACTCAATGTAATTTCAAAAAACTATTGGTTTGGCAAGATTTTAACAAAACTATACAATGTTTATTTATTTTTACAGTTAATATACAAGGTATAACAACAAAATCCAGGGCTTTTGATCTATCTACTTTAAATTAAGATAAAGTGGTTATTTTTTTAGATCTAAATTCTTGCATTCCAGGATGAAGGAGCCGATCAGATATTTCTTGGTGGAGTGAGGATCTCCTTTGACCTTTTACTCAACGTAGCTTTAGACAAAATAATCCATCGGTCTCAGGTTGGGAGAGCTATAAGGCCAAATATCATTAGACACCCAGTCGTCTCAGAGTTCCTGGAGCCAAGCCTGGGATCCTTAGTCTCCACTAGGGCCTTCCTCAATTCTGCAACCCTTTTTCTGTCAATCCTTGTCCTCTTTGAGATCTCAGGATTGCTAATATCCAGATCGTTGTTCATCAAAATCAACATAAGTGTGCATCTGATTTCTGTCTCTTAAAATATAATAGGGTTGAAATCTTCTGTTGTTGACTCAATGCCGCTGTTTTGGCTACTAATGTTTATATATTATATATTTCAAGGATGAATTTCGTCTTTATATATGCCAGAAAAATCAAGAAATCTTAAGTGCAGGATTTCATTGTTACACCCTGTATATTTACCTTCATGAAAAAATTAATATTTTTTAATTACTTTAAAGCCGAAGTTTTTGGATCCGTGGATTGCCTTTCGTCACTCTCCTTTCCTTTTCCACTGCCTGTTTTCTTTGACATAATACGTAGTGTAGTCTTAACACACTCCTCCCCAAAAGAATAATATGCTCATAAGTACGTGGTTTTTTGTTTGAACCTCTTCATTGCAAATATAAGTTGTAGCTACTAATAAATTCTTTTTTTTCCCCCTTGATATGTAATGTACGTGTGTCTTTTTTCTTTTCATTTTGTTCAACAATAAAAAAGTGCGGACATTCAAAAGTAATTTACCCTCACTCATTTACCTACATATTATAATGACATGTACAATAAGAAAAAAAAAGTACGAAACACACAAAAAACGTAATATTATTAAGGGTTTCATGAGTTCTAAGGGCACAACCTTATTTTTTTGTTTATATGCTTTATAAACTAACTTTAATTATATGCAGAATTCGAGTGAATAAAGTTTCTTAGGAAACTTTATTAGAGATTAGTTATTTTCTCTCTATTTAAAGCCTGGTATATAAGGATATTAAGATTATCCTTATAAGGAAATTATTTTATTTCAAAACTATATATCGTTTAATATTTTTTCAAAATAATTGTAATTAATTATTATTGAAATAAATTTGTAAATAGAGTGGGGACAGAAAAGTTTCAGTGGCATGGATTACATTTTTAGGGGGGGGTTGGGGCTTGGTTTTTGGATTTTTTTTTTTTTTTAATCCAGTTATTGACAAAAAAATAATCATTCACAAATATGAATTTTTTATTTATTTCAAAAATCCATAACTATTCACTAAAAATTAAATTTTTTGGAATTAAATTTGAAAAATTACATTTTTTGACAAAAAAAAATACAAATATTAAACTTTTTGGAAAAATATTTGAAAAATTACATTTTTTGACAAAAAAAAATACAAATATTAAACTTTTTGGAAATTTATTTGAAAAATTACATTTTTTGACAAAAAAAAAATACAAATATTAAACTTTTTGGAAAAATATTTGAAAAATAAAATTTTTTGGAAAAAAATTTAAAAATTAAAATTTGAAATATTACATTTTTGTGGAAAAAAATTTAAAAATTAAAGTTTGGGGTCAGGGGCTGGAGAAAGGGCCCATGGAGGCAGGCCAGAAGTCAGACAAATTTTTACTATAGAAGTTTTGGTTCTTTTTGGGTGTATGGGGTTGTGATGTACTTTTGATGCAGTCCAAATGGAGATTTCAATAGTCTCTACATCCTTCTCGGCACTGACAGCGGCATGAAGGAGATTACATACACGTTACCTTTATCATTGTTGTTCCAACATTTTTACATTTAGATACATGGGGTAAAGGCAAAATAGGTTGGGTAATAAAACCTCGCTGTTAAAACTAAGGAGGATAAAACCGTAATTAAATGTCATTGCAACTTTTGAGTCCCCACTTTATAGATCAATTTAAATGTGAATAAATATACTTAATTACATTGATTAACACTCAGGTAGTGAGGATGTGACACAAATTAATAGATTCTAAACAAATATACTATTAGTGGTAGTCCCTGAATTGTCCATTGTTAATGAGTGTCGACAAACAGACAAACTTTGTTTTACTAATAAAGAAGATAACTCCCCAAGTGTTACTGTCAGTTTTTCATGAGCCCACTCAGACGTAACTACTCAATACTTGGATGGTTTCTCCTCAAGGAGGAAATAATAAAAATAACAGTTTCATAAAAATACAACTTCATGAGCATTTTAGTCTCTAGATTGCTCACTAGCTGTGATTTATCTATATACGCTCGTTACTGAACTTCATCTAAAGTCTTAGTCATTATTTTTTATTTGACATATGGTACTTCCTTCTTTTTTTTTTCAAATGAGTTTGTAATTAAAAATGAGTTCTCATCCGACACATAAACAGAGAGACAATATTTTACTTAATTAATGTAGATGTAGTGTATGTTGCAATGTATGGGAGCGTCAGTGTGAGGACAGTACTCCAAGTACAATGCTGGTTAGCTTGTGCAAAGGTCCGGAATTTTAAGTTACGTAATGGAGTGTATCACTAATTACTCAAAACAAAGTTAAGTTTACTAATAAATTTTCTCAAAAGTTTTATTTAAAAAAATGCATAAAAATTTGGATTTGGTCCAATATTAGTTTTGAGTTGATGGTAACGTCACAAGTGTGGAGAGGACAAATTATATTATGGTGAAGTTATCAAGGGAGCTTACATGATTTTTGGGGCAGGGATTCCTTTTTCTTTCAGTCGATTGAGGTTTTATGGTGTTTTTTCTCTCGTTAGTTTTATACCAAGGTTGATAGAAATACAAGATTATACCATACCGCATGTCCGACTGATGTTGGACTTCCACCACGCTTTTAATATTGAAGTCCTAATAGATGAGTGGTTGCGTGTTTTGGGAATATCTTTTTTTCTTGGCCAGCAGTCGGTACGATACATTAATTTGAAAAGTCTTTGAATAGTGACGTCATAGACTATGAGGGGTTGCGTGGTTTGTCCAAATCTGCCTGTCTTGCCCAGCAGTCGGTACAGTACATCAGATTGAAAATTCTAGCAAGCCCGATTACATGATGGTCTAACCTTGTAGTTCTATCAACCTTGGTTTTATACTAAAACACAAGTAAGCCTAATTTTTTTTTCAATTGCCTCTTTTAAGTTTGATGATTTAGTTGAATAAAATATGAAGCTAAATTATAAAATAATTATGTATATTCTATATAATTTAATCAACAGAAACTTAGGTGTGCAAACATAAAATTTTATTTCTTTATGTAAGCATTTTATACAAAAATATTTGTATAAAATGCTTACATAAAGAAATAAAGTTTTATGCTTACTTGGTATTTTAAAGAAAAAAACAACTTTAGTTATCAAAGTTAATCAAAATAATGAATGCTTAAAAGTCATCAATTCATTTTTTATCTAGCTGTAAAAAGTGTTTTAATGAAATAATGCAGTTGAAGAAAAAACTAATTTATGTTAACAAAAACTTTGCAATTGTAAAATTATGAAGCACTTTGTTTCAATCAGCATATCAACAATAATATAGTCAATTTTAATTCAATTATTTTTCTAACCATTTAAGTATGTTGGGCAATAAAAGTTTTATTTTTAACATTTACTTCACAATTTTAAGTATTAAATTATATAGATATGGTTTTTGTATATGAATTTCCAATAAGTATTAATGTAAAATGGTATACTTTTGAACGTAACGAACAAAATACTAAAAAAAACAAATAACTGAACATGGTTTCTTTAAAGAACAAACTCTAGAAATGAGAATTTGATTAGTTCTAGATAATGAGTGATAAAAATCGTGTGATTTTGGACATGTTAAAAAAAAGAAGACAAAACTCAACATGGTAATGCTGATAGTTTGTAATTTTTTTGAGGAGATCAGCTACAATCAGCTGTGACAAGGAAAGAGGGGGAGAGGGAAATAAAAAAGAAGATTGGCAAAAATTACTCCGATGTCAATCCACAATTCTACTTTCGAGTCCAACAAGGACTTATAATTATAACTACACAACAAATCTTCAAGGTTACTCTCCGTCATTTATGAGCTAATACGAATTTTCAATCAGGTTTTGAATGTAGTTGGAGAGGAAGTTCACTAAGAAGGCAAGAATATTGATTCTTCAGATTACCAATTCCAAAAAATAAGGCCAGCCAAAATATACACACGATTTACTTCACTATGGATAATACATAACAACGTACTTGAAGCTTCGATCCTAAGGAGGAGCAAAGACTATGTTCTAGATCACCATTGATTTAATTCGTAAAAAAGTTCCTTTTCTTCAAACTTCTCCAAAAGATTAAGTTCCTTCCTAATTTTCCAAAAAGTGTTTTGTCTTTTCTAAATAAAAGTTTTTGTCAAATTAGAACATTTATGTATGTTAGAATCATCAAACTTTTCAGAACATCTTGATAAATTATAGGGTAATGTAGATTGTACATTTTTATAATGGTTGTAGCAAAAAAGCTTAGATTTAATTACAAATTATTAAAACTTTATTCAATAGTTCCGAAACGATATTGTACATGGATATTGTATGTGTCCATTAACTAGTGGCACTGGAGCCATAGGGATTATTGGAACCCATTTTACCCAAATTTTTATTTAAAAAAAATAGAATGTCATAATTTTTCAGGGAAAAAAATCCCTTTTAGAAAAATAACGTACTTTGTTAAAATTAAATATATCCCCTTTCAAAAAAAAAAAAAAAATTGTCTCTTGTAAATAAAACGACCTTTTTCAAATTATGTATTTAATATGAAAAAAGTCCAAAATTGTCATAAAAGTAATTCTTAAAAGAAAAATCATATTTCCGTCCAGACAGCAATCTCGTACCGGAACCCATAATTTAATCGTTTTAAAATTGTGGACGGATTAATTTGGTCTCAGTTTGTAAAACAATTCTGATTTATTAGTTGTACAAATATAGTTTATGCAACACACTAAACATCATATGACGTTATTTTGGCGTTATTTATAATTTTCAAACACATACCTATAACGGGATTAACAATTCATCTATGGAATCGGCCTTGGCCTAATATTAACTGAGATCAGTCCAGATCGATTTTTTGTAAGATCGATCCGGCTCAAATTTTTATTTGAGAAATAAACATCTTTAAAGGACCGATTTAGTTATCTCCACCAAAAATGAAAACCGTCTCAGACCAATTGTCAGACTAAACCCCAACACTAGTAGATATCAACTTAATGAAAAAATAGTTTATCGATAAATAAAAATAATTTCAGATCGATGAATCGAAATGCTATATTTTTAAATGTAACACTCATGAACATACATTCAAATAAAAATAATTTTTAAAGGGCAACAAAAGTAAAACTTAACATTTAAATGTAGAAACCTAAACCACATTTTAACGATTCATATAAAATACCGGGTGGTCCATTGAAATCTGAAGACTTACTAATTTAATATTAAATGAGTGTTTGAAATTAATTCATGTTTCGATCTATAAACAATTAGTGACAAAACTAAAGAAACACTCTACATTACGTACAAGTAGAGAAAATGACACTTGAACGTGATATACAAATTTATATTTATCTCCAGTTGGGCTTCTCCAGGACCACCGTCTACGCCGTCAGCAAGTCAGAAACGTCGGAGAGGAAGAAGGGTTATGCCATAAAGTCAAAATTGACCCAGATAAGTTAAAGAAAATAGCCCAGGCCAATCCCTTCAAGTCCATTAGGGTCCATGCAAAAGATCTCGGAATTCACAGACTGTGCAGAGAGCTATCAAGAAAGTGCGCCGAAAGAGCCTTGTGATGGTGTAGAAGCCACTTTTGACACCAGGAATGAAAGAAACCATCTCCCCCGTTGTATAAGTCATTTTAGTTTTTTGAACTTTTTTGACTCTTTTGGCCCACCTACCCCTACAGCCCTAATGCCAATCCCCCTTCGACAAGCACCCAAAAGACCTGTAGTGTCTGTCATTTGATATGTTCAATTTTGCATGTATTATGTACTAGTGGTAGTAACCAGCATTGCCCGGAGTTATTCGGTGTCAACGAACACACAAACCTTACTTTAATAATTTAAAAGATAACTCCCAAAGAAATCCTCTGTTTTAATGAGCACACTCACACGTAGATGCTCAATACTTAGATCTTCTCTCCGCAAGAATGATCAAAACAGCTTGAGAAAAAAAAATGTGTGGCGTAAAGAGTCAGGGAGTACTTTATGTATCTAGAGCACTACCTGACTCAGCTTCATCTAGACCCAATCGTTGCTAAACTTAATCTAAAGTCTCATCCATTTTTTTTGTATATAAGGTACTTCTTTACTTATCTTTTTTAATATGAAGCGCACGCTCGATGCTATATGCAAAATGCTTGGGAGATTTCATTAATATGATCAAATTGTTATTTCTTAGATCAAAAATGACTATGCGGATTACAGACATACAAATTATTTTTTAGTTGTTAGATGGATCTTAAGTTAATTCAATGTTATTTTTTAAATGATTGTTTACGACATATACTTTTTTTCCAAAAGAAAACTGAATTGAATTCTAACTCAATTTAATACTCAAATTGTATAGCATGATGATATAATTAAACGGTCTAATTTCCCTAATTGAGTATATTTTTATTGAAAGAAGCAAGAGTTAATGTTTTCAAAATACCCATGAGTGTACGCTCATACAGACAGACTTTGCTTTAAAAATATAGATATCAATGCTATATGAATGTATGTACTTTTTTAAATATGATTCGATGAGCCAGCGAGTACTCTTGTCTTTAGAGTGTTTCGTGGCTGTACTGTACCTACACAAGGTCGTTGCTACACCTCATCTAAAGTTGCATGCATTATTTTTTATATTAGGTATTTTTCTTCTTTTATATATATGAAAATATTACAAAAATGAGTCCTCGCCCGACACACAAATTAAAAAACAAAGAGACTAACGTTGTTTTATTAATATAGATTTGTGAGTAATGCTATCTAAGGACATGATAGTATTAACTCTTTAATTGCCTAAAAAATACTTACAATATCCACAATCCAAGAAATATTAAATAATTGCAGTTTGCAAATTTTAAGAAGGAATACTACATATAGATAGCCCGACTGGGAACAGAACCGGAGGGGGGGGTAGGATATAAAAAGTTGACTATGGTAAAAAACTCATAGCTATTGGGGCAGTTATGTCATTCAGGACTTATGTTATTTATTGTCCCGCCACAGACAGGCATTCCCAGCATCCCCTCAACCTAGCCCACAATGAATTTATTGGGTGCACAATAGTACAACTCTTCACACACATACATGCATAAGTAAAGAGGGCAACTTACAGGTGGACACAAAAACAGCAAAAAAGGTGGAGAGAGGTCTTGGGCCTAACTTCTTCAAATAAATAGGGTTTCAATGGTTAAATGCTGGGAGGCCCAGCAAACGTTACTGGGCAGACAAATCACAAAAAAACGCAGGAGGGAGAAACAGAAAAGAGAAGGTCAACAGCAGTTGAGCCTAATTACTTGCTCAAAAAGAGGAGGGTTCACATAAGTATAGTAGTTATCATTCCCCTAAAAAACACAACCATATATAAATAACAATTTGCTTGTGGAAAAGGGTATGATTACACGTAAATAGAAACTTAATACTCTCTATAATTAGCACATCTCCATAAAGCCATCACCAAAAATAACTTTGGAGAGGACACACAGACGACTAAAAGCGAAGAGAGATTTCTTCACTCAACCAGTCCAAAGAAAGAACCATTTGCAAAAGGCAAAAATAAATATGGTACGCTTCACGACTTTGCAATTATTTATACATGTGTACACTAAACTCTTCATTTAAAATTACATATTTATCTAATTTTTTGTTTGCAAATTGTACAACTTGTACACCACATATAAATATAAAATTATATGGAAAAGAATAGGAGTGACACTTATCTCGAAAACCAATTAAAATTAAACAATTATGAAATTAAAATGTATTAAAGTATAAGAGTTGTTGTACTTATGATTAAAATACTAATTAATATGTCAGACTTGTCGCGATTTTCTATTTATTAATTGTTAAAAGTCTACTTAAAAGAGAGGCACACACGCTACTAATGTACAGAGTTATTTTTAATATATATGAGATACTATAATAGATAAAACTGGTAAAATAAGCCTACTTAATACTATAAATAAAATACATAACAAGAGTAATTGTCAGTAATGCACAAAATATGTTCCGCCAGTGTGTAAAAATAAAAGAAGCTGAAAAGGAACGTGATAATCCTGGAAGAATGTTTGGGAGAAAATTAGCAATTGTGACGGGAGGAAGAATGAAATAAAAGAGGACATAGGAAAGAGTTACTCCGATGTTGATCCTCAATTCTACTTTGAGCCTAACTAGGAATTACACTAATAACTCCAACCCCCGAAGAATGTTTGGAAGAAAATCAGCTTCACTGTCATAACATTATATTAGATCAGCTACAAGCAGCTGTGATGTACATTTGTACATTTCATAAATTTAAGAATACGAAGATCTTTATCCTCTTCTTGCATGGACTGGTATCTCTCATATGAGAATTCTGGAACAAACCCTACATGTAAACGATTAGCAATTCGAATGCATCCACTTGGTTTTGACCCATGTTTGCAATGCTTAGTATACCCACTTAGAGCGAGGCTTTTTGTTGAGTAGTTACTGGCGTATGGCTCTGTTATTTAGGCTATTTGAGAATCTCTGAGTTTCAATTCAGAGTTAGTTGCCTTGCAGTGTTGATACAAGAGCAGCTAATCAATTTGTTTTCTTTTGTTTGGGTTTATCCAAATTAGGGGTTAGGCACCCAAATCGAAGAACATATCTATTTAGGACTGTTTTTTGCCATCACGACTTTTTGAATAAATATTTAAATTTTTTCCAGAGTCTTTTACACCTACTGCTTGATTTAGAAAGTCTTCTCCTGTCTCAACTGGCATTCCGTGGTCCTCAGTAACAGTTTCTCAGACACTGCCAGTTTCCTTGGACTTTTTACTATCTTTACAATTATTTTCATTAAAGCCAGCATCAACACAGACATTTACAATTTCCTCCGTGCAACTATCATAAATAATATTAGTTGCTTTGTGTTGATTATACTTATCAATACAGGGTTCACAATTTTGATCTTGATCTATCACGTTTTCCACAGTTTCTTGAGTTACAGGTGGCGTTCTGAGAGTCCTGAACGCGCACCTTTCCTGCGGAAGCCACTTTTAGGGTGAAGTCAATAGCTTGCAAATCTTCAAATGCTGCTTGATCTACATCAAGGTGTAGGACTTTTCCTAACTGTGTTATGTCATATTTGGTCAGTTCACCTTACCTCTAATACGCACGGATTTACATTGATATGAAATGATCTGAGCAAGTATGTCATCGGCAATGTTCCCTCTGACCCCTCTGATGAAGCCGGTCAGCCTTTTCTTGGTGTTTTTTTTCCTCTCTCATTTTCTCCACCACAGTGGTTTCTGTGGCCTCCTTCGCAATTTCTGCATATAGAAATTTACACTTAGATTGTGGAACTTTTTGTTGCTCAGCAGACTCCTGCGTTAAAATTTGAGATCTTTTGGATGGAGGAGTATCGTTACAATGACCCCTCTCTCTCTCTTTCTCGTTTCTTACTTCGAGGGCCTCGATTTTCAGTCTTTTCATGCGCATAATTTAAATCCTCCATAGAGCTAAGCTTTCTTACTCCAAGTTTGTTATTTCTGTTTTAAGGTTCCCTGGAACCTTGTTTTCCAATCGTGGGATAAACTCTTACCCCACTTGTTATATGTGACGGTCTTCCATTTCAGGTTGACGTCATTTCTATTTTAATTTAGCTGTGTTTTATTAGTATTTTACTGTTCACTTTCACTTTCCGCCATCTTCAGAGGTTGAGTGACAAATTGGCAATAATGTTGCGCTCATTAGAGAGTGCTTCTTATTACAAGAAACCCCACGTCCTTATTATATTGCAGAAGAAAAAGAAAAGAACATTGTCCTAGCTTTCGATTGAAGATCCAGATATTGGTTGAATGAAGATGGCTGAGATCTAATGCTTTATTAGAAGAGGAAGGATGTGAAACACTTTTTAACTTAAGAGAAATGTGAAAATGAACTTTAAGCCCCTCTAAAACGAATTAAACTCCAAGACAAAACGAGTGACGTGTTGATAGCATATAAATAGGAAGTCAAGCCCTAAATAATAAGGATAGTAGCTTTGAAAATAAAAAGCCTGTTCAGATTGCAAACTAGAATAAGCTGTTCCTGCTTTCTGTGACGTTTTTGCCAAATGACATTTCACCGAATGTAAATTTTGCAAATCGACAATTTGCCGAACGCACATTTCCTATAGGACCATTTGAAACATTTGACCCAAAATTGATATTAGATTTATTTATTTATACGTTTGCATATTTTTATTCAATTTAAAGTGATAATATGATAAATAGGTATTGTTCATTTACTATGTTTATATATTTCATGATTTAGGTAAATTAATGAGTGTTCCATTGCAAAAAAATATTTTATATTCAGACAGTAGTGGTCACTGTAAAATAATGATGGTAAAAAACTTGCAGCCAAAAATTTTGTGTTGTAAAATTGTGTTTTACATTTTCATTGTGAGACAAAATTGTTGTGGGTAATATTATCTTGAAGTGACATCACTAGAAGCAATATGATTGTGAGTAATTTCATTGCAAGACATTATTATCGTGTGCAATTTCGTTTAAATTATATTCGGACGATAAAATTATTGAACAATGAAGATACTTGACATCTCCCATATTTACCACATAGGGTAAACAGCTGAAGTGCAAGGCCCTAAAGCCGTTAAACCTTCGCTGCGCCGCGTTTATAAGCATTTATGACCCTATTATAATATACTATAACACACCCCGAACCACAGGTTGGGACCCAAGATAGGTCAAATTCCATCGTTGCGGATTATGAAAGCATCAAACAACTCTTTTAATATCCAAAAATACACGCCGGCCCTTAGGTTATACAGTAAAAGTAATATCCCTCAAAGCAGTTTAAACTCAATCACATTCGCCACGTTTCCAAGTATAAGGACCCCATCGAATATGCTAAAATACGCCCACGCCCACGGTGGTGTAGATGAGTATAGGGGCTCCAAGATAGGTTAAATTATTCGGCTGCTGCTTCCCCGAGCATCCCGAACCCCTTCTAATATCCAAAAATACAGCATTTATAAAATAAAATTAGATAAAATGGAATTAATAGAGCTGGGTTATAAAACTCAACGGATGCAGGACTTGGGGTCTATAAAAAAAACAAATGGTGCATCACTATCTAAAATGTAACATCTAAAATAATTTACAATTTCCAACAAAAAAATATTTGTATATTGTCTTGAACTACAGAACTAGATTGACATATTGTTTTTTGTTTATCGTAGATCTTTAATGTCTAAATATTCAAACTTTGATTTCTATAAGGGACACATTCCTTTAATTTATAGATGAAATGTTATTTCATTAAATTAAGTTGCATATATTTCAAAAAATCCAACAAGGACTTAGAATTATAACTCAAAAATAAATCTTCAATGTTACTATGAGCAAATGTTCAAATCAGGTTCTGAATATAATTGAATGTAGTAGAAAATGAAGTTAACTCCTCAATAATTAAACAATAATAACAGCAGCTCAAGAAATCACGGTGCTCAATCCGCCCCTCATTTTAATTATTAAAAAAAAATAGAAAATGAAAAATATGTATTTTGTTAAAATTTTATAATTTTTGTTCCCTAATCTAAAATCGTGAGTGCAATGCGGCCCTCGTTCATGAATCTTGAGCCCTTCAATGAGTGCATCTCACTAAACCTTTGATTCCACTAAGGAACACAAAATTTCTGCCGATGGAATGAAGCCAAGAATATAATATGTCTTGAACAACAGAATCCAAAACGGATTCAGTTTTTATCTGGATCATCAGGTGTCAGAAATATCTGAGATTTTAGTAATTTGTGACTATTATCGTTCAGTGTCACCTTTTAACCTTAAAACAATCACCAAATTAAAAGTACGATTTTGAAAACTTTTATAAAAGTGTTTTTTATTTTTATTGAAATGTTATTATCCATTCTGTATCTTGTTCTGAACTTGACATATTTCTATTTTTATGCTGAAAAATGATGAAAAAACGACACTGTTATTTAGAAAACATATAACTTATTCACCATTCATAGTGATGATGAATATCATACCTTATATTATAGAAAAATATTCAATGTTTTATTCAAAAAAAAAAATCCCTATTTAAAAAATATGAACATGCAAGGATTTTAGTTCGATTTTGCATTTTTTGAGTAATGCTATTTTTTATGAGAGTGTACTAGCAAATAGAAAACATTATCTTGAGATTGTTTACGATTTCAATATCATGATAATGACGGCATAGTCCGTAATGAATAATAATTATTAATATCATAATACCACACTTCGTAAAAATTCAAATAAAATAATTACTAATTATATTTGAAATATTAAATTTCCTACTCATCGTGAATGGATCTCTTCATTGTTTCGACCCTAGAATCTCCTTCCACAGGAAGAAGTCAACTCATCTCTCTTATGAACCCTGGTAGTTTTCCTTGTATTTATTTTGTCCCAATCGTTCCTTGTCAAATACGAAATTCGAACATCTCTTGAGATGGATGATCAAGTTAAAAGTATCTTCCTTCTATAGGGCCTATTGAATGCATTGCTCCCTGATATCATATCAGGAAACTTTATAGATTATCCGTGCATTTTGCACATTGCCCAGCCATTTTGCAAAAAAAACACGATTTTCCACATTTCCCGTATCATATATATAATAGAATATCACAAATATAAAGTAATATTTATTCCTCTAACTGATGATAGTAGTTTTATAAAAAAATTAATTGTATTAGAAGGTAAACAATCTATTAAGTATATGTGTCAAGTTTAAAGGCACTTTATTGTCTTATATTTGTTTGGCAGCCATCAATAGTGAACGTTGTCATCAAATTTGTAAGAATGGAGAAGATTGGACATCGTTATGTAATTCCATAATTTTATATGAAAGACCTCAGCCCAAACAATATAAAACCTGAACTGAATTCTACTCTTGAGTGAGTCAGCTCCATCGATTACAAAAGTAAAATTTTGGCTAAGTGAGTTTAAACGAGTCCGTCCATGCTGCCAAGTCATGGATAGTCGACTGAAAGTGCACGAGCTAACATACATTGTAGGGATTTCAAAAAGTGCAGTACATCGCATATTATTTGAAAAGTTGAACATGAGAAAATTTTTTGTTAGATGGGTGCTGCGTTTGCTCACAATCGAAAAAAACAATGTCATGAAAAAGTTTCGCAGCAACAAGGCATAATTTTTGGAATTAAAAAAAAAAAAATTATATATATATTGGTTTTTTTTTAAATTCCTCTATAATAAATAATAACATCTAACTAATTAATATAATTAAGAATAAGATACACCAATAAAAAAAATAAACATAGGGCTTACAACCATACGTTTTTTTTCAAATGTTTCCTTTCCATGTTAGTCGAGGTTGCAAGCGAATAAAAAAGCTAGACGTGAATATTCTAACTTTTTATCAGAAAAGAAACAGGAAACAGCTCCGAATTAGTTGTTAGTTAGCTAATTCTTCCCGAATATGGAATGATTGTGCAACGATTGTTTGGAATTTAACAACTTAACAATATATTATTCTAATTCAACCAATCAACGTTCATAGCACTGATTAGGGGTGAAGGGAGCAAAAAGATTGAAAATATAATATAAGATATATTTTTGGTTCTATGTAAAATTGCAGCGAACATTTTTGCGTCGTAAATTTTGCAACCTACATTGTTTCTGCTGGTAACTTTGCCTCGAGGAGATTTTACTGCAGCCTTTTTATTCCTTTAATATTATCAGTTCGAACTTTACTGTTGTATATCCCCCAGGAAAAAAATTACACTAAGTTCATATGAGTTTACCAACAGGAATTTCTTATCAGGAAGAAGGTTTTTTACCACAACAGGTTGCAAGACATTACTAATGTCATGTGACATTAGTGAGTGGCGCTCAAGATTCTTGAGCGAGAGTGGGAGGGCGATCATTATTTTGAATAACAAGCGGGAAGACTCTCGGCATTTTAGAAGAGCGATAAAATCAATCGAATTTTCGTTCATTTATATAAATTTATAATACTTTTTCCGTTTCTGCATCTTATGAGACAACATCAAAACATTTGAAGGTTAAAGAATAATTTTAAAGCTTGCAAGAAAAGACGGTTGAAGTTATGTCTCAAGATAAGCTAGAATCTTATTTTCTATGCTGAATCTGTAGCTTTCTACTCTCTTAGGTTGACGAGTTTGCCTCTCATGTAGCTGGTCACTCAGAAGACATCAGTTCCTTGAGAGATAATGCCAGATCCTTCGTGTATGGAGATTACGTTGGAAGATAAATCTTTCTTTCTTTTTTTTGTAAACGAATTTTCCCCACTGAAATACGATTTTCTTATATTTTTATGTAGTAAATTGACATAAGATCTCAAAATCTCACACAAGTATAAGTTCAAAAGCTTGAGACCCCTTTGTGCAAGCTCAAACTAATTATCAAGCTTAAATGGAGGATAGTGGATGAAACTTTCAAATAACATATCCACTAAGACAGTGGTTTCCAAGCTTTTTGTGTCCAAGGCACACCAAAAGATAAGTCAAAATTTATTGACACACCAATTATGATTAAACCAAGTATTTGGATAATTAAAAGCTATTGCAAATAAGGTATGGTCTTCACAAATCCTAAGGAACACCTAAACTTGCCTCAAAACACGATATTTGGGAACCACTCTCTTAATATTATCTTATTTACATGTGGTAATGTGAATTCCATCAATTTAAAAATTGTTATTCAAAGATATTTGAGTATTTGACAGAATTCCCGTTCCATCTAACATGGAATTCTATACACATGGAAGACAACGACTTTCTGGTTAGGTTTTTGGTGCTTTATTCAATATTATATAGTTTATTATATTTTTATACGTCACAAAGAAATTAGTTAATGTTTCTCATTTGTATAATTTTGATTGAATCCTTGATTATTCACTCTATATCACAGAATATTCTAATAATCGTTAAGCCAATTTTGTCCAGACTGGAATGAAAAGAAGCGTGTAAGAAAATTGATGTAAATTGATTAAGCTGACTCAATAATTACTTTTTTGAATGATTATTACACTAATGATAATAGTTAATAGAAGAGACAATTATTTGGTCGTTGTTATATAGTGGATGATTATTTTAAACACTCAAAGATAATGTGTTCCTCTTTTTTTCATATTTTGGTCTACAATACATTATTATATTAAGCTATTAAATATAAATAGTTATTAGGAACTGTTAAGTGACTATGTACTTTAAAAAATATAAGTGACTTCTTAACTTAAATAGATTTCTAATGGAATATCTGAATGTGGTTGCAATTCCCAAACTTATTGACTCAGGAATCTTCTTCTTAACAGCTAAATTACTTGTAAGCATATCTCTTGAAGATCTTGGATGTTTACAAAAATAAATAAATTACTAAATGTGTGATATACGAGCTAATTATAAGCTATTTGATTGAAGACAATAGTTAAAATGTATCAAAATAATAATAAGACTATTTGAACAAATAAAAATAATTAGAGCAACAAAGGTATTCTTCTAACTTTAGATTTCCTATTTATGAGTTCCCCTTTATTCTATTTTTTTATCTTATTGATTCATTCGGTTTTATTTTGGACATGGCTTTTTCGTTATTCAGATTTTAATTATTTACCTCTGGTCAGCTACAATGAAAACAAAGATAAAAAATCTCGAATTTTGCAGGATTAAAAAAAACGTCAACAAGATAGGTAAATGGATCTTGCAACAGGCATTTCCAAAGTATAAAATCAAAGTTACATATAGTTATGTAGAACTTGGAGAATGGGAATAATATTAGTTTGCAGATGTTTTATAAAAAACGTCAAATTTGAAGAGGTTTTTGGAAGAGGGGTGTTAATTTATGTAAAAGATGAAATTCAATTTTGGCACAACTTTTTTAATTACCACATATCTTGGCAGTGTTTTGGTCGAAAAAAAATTAAAATCAGCTACAAAATTTAGCGTGTGTAATAGAGTGTCTAATTTTTGAGTTGATGTGTTAGTTCGATTTTTTGTTGTATAAATTTCCTTTTTGAGAAGTTTCAGTCTTCAAAAACTGTTTTTTAAACTCTATAGCCATTTGAAAATTATCTTTATTTTTGAGGGTCAAGTTCATCAGTATAATAAATAAATTATATTAATATTATAAAATACAAATCATTAAATATAAGGATGTTATGTTATGTCATAAAAAAACCATTTTAATTTCCCTTTTTATAACCTATTTATCAATTTTATCGTTGTACTTACTAATATAATACTTGTCTATTAGTCGATGCTAATTACTTCCTGATAGTATAAAATAATTAATAAAAATAGATAGGACTAAAGGGAGTCATGAGTACTTTAGATAAAGAGATTAGATTTTTGATAGACAGTCAAGTTTAAGTCCGTTTATTTGTTGGTCCCATTTTGATATTCAATAGTTCATAATTTTTATTTTCCTTAATATTGACTACATAGGAGTCCCCAAAATTGTTGATATCAAACATACCAACGTTACGTGAAACGCTGTAACAAAGAGCATGGAGCACTAGTTTTTATGGTGATCTTTGTCTACATATATGTCGTCTATCGAAGATGACACTGTTAACTTTTCTTCTTGATTTACACAATTTTATATCCCTAGTTATGACCCTTACTGAGAGGGTTTTCAATTTGAAAGTAAATTAAAATAAGTGGATGTTTTATCACCAATTATGAACAAAAAAATGGAAGGAGATTCTCCTAGAAAATAAAATTATTAAATATCGTTTATTTCTATTTAGTTATTAACGCAAAGTACATACATACATACATCAAAATATATCTAAATCTGTTTTTATACATATAAAAAGGTTCCCGATTGAGATAGAAACACAGTTATCTTTTAGACTTTTTATGGTGTTTGTGACGAGATGAAGAACCACTTGACTGTCTTTTTCGCTTATCGGAGTGTGATGAAGATTGAATTTTAGAAGAGCTACTACTACGATGATTCTTAGAGGGCGACCTAAAATAAATAAAATATAGATTTATTAAAGTAAACAAATAAAATAATTACAAACCTCTTTCTATCACGATGAGAACTCTTATGTTTGGATATTTTATGACGATCTACATCATCTTCACAGCGATTATTGTCAGATTCAGCTGCTTCTCTTTCTAGGTCAGACCAGTCCTTACCAGAAGATTCGTCAGTATCAAGTCCATCTTCTGAATAATCCTCTTCTGAGGTCTCGGAAGAATAATCATCCTCAGACTCATCTTCGCCTTCAGTATCCTCTTCAGAGGGAGCATGGAACTCTTCATCTTCTGTTTCATCATCATCATCTTGGTTTTCTGCATCGGATTCAGGATCCAAAAATTTCCATCCCCCTCCTTCAAAGAATCCTTCAGGGTCATCTACAATTGTCTTCATAATTTTGGTCCAGTTTAGAGATTGAATACCCTCGGTGTACTTAATATCCACCGAACTAAAAAAATAATTCATGAAGAATGAAAACCCTATTAGATAATTAATTCTACATACTTGAGCCATTCTTTGACATGATCAAGCATAGTCATAGGAATGGATGTCACGGTCAGGACCTTTTTTGTGTAGTCTTTAAAAACAAAAACCATGTCAAAATTCTTAAGTTGAAATTGTACTCTTTCAAAGTTCACCAGTTCAATATCTTCGAGTGTAATTACAAAGGTAGGCTATGAATTCAATTAGAACACATTTTCATCAAATTAATTAGCTGTACATTAATAACAACATACCCAATTGATTAATGATGTTAAGCAACCCGAGGTGGGTTGAAGCAGAACTGTCTCTCGATGAGGTACTCCATGAAAGCCCAAATCTCTAAAAGGAGTGTCAAATTCCAATTGACCCTTTGTGACAGATTCAACTTTTTCCGTAAAACTTTTAAAAGCTGCTTTCAATTTAGACCTCAATTCTCTTTCAGCTTGCTCTGCAGCTAGATCATCACGATCATGCATGTGTTGGTGCTTTCCAAGGTCCGTTGTAATTTCACCAACTTCAGTGTAAAATTGTACATCAATATGTTTTTTCTTACCGAACATGATTGCGTTCTTTAGGAAAATAAACAAAGTAGTATGTAACTCATCTAATTATATCAGTAAAGAGAGATAAAAAAACCATACCTTCAGATGAAAATGCAATAGAATGATCATCTCTCCATCACATGGTTGAAAGAATGCATGTTTAATATTGTTGTAAAGGATATCAACTTTGTCGCCTCGAATTGATGTGTATCGTAGTCCATTAGAATGAGCTTCTAATATTCCAGACAGTCTCTTTTGTACTATGTTTGGTCGGATATACAAATCCTTAAGCTTAGGATTGCCTTTCCCTTGATTCACAACCAAAGTATCTTGCTCAACAAGATCTGCTTTTTCTTTCTCCTCGGCTTCACGAGTTTTATACTTCTTTTGAATTTCTTTGATGAGACGGAAAGCAGTATTGAGATTTGAACTGGGAGCCGATATTTCTCCAGGTTCTTTTACATTCGTACTCCGGTAAGTTCTATGATAAGAGAAAGAGTATAATTAAAATATAATTTAAAAATTAATTAAAGATTATATGATTACAATTCCTTTAGATAAGTAGCTTCTGGATCCATGAATCCACCTGCTCCTTCTTTAGCTATTGCTGCACCAGGATGAAAAAAATTGATACGTAGATAGGTGTAATCTCCTTCTACTGAAGCAGATATATTTTTGAGTGTAGCAATATGAAAAGGGACAGGAATGCCATAAATAGGCATAATGACTGTTTCATATTTTTGATCTGAAATTAGAGAACAAGTTTAGAATTAAGTGTATCTTTTCCTTTATAACAACTACATACCAACAAATATTTTGAGAGATTTAACTTCGCTTTCTCGAGGTAATTGACCAGCAGACTTATAAGAAACCGGAGCTTTTCTTACTTTTACAACATCCGTATGATCTCCACCGTCTTTTAAACGCCGAAGAGCATTCTGATTCATCTTTTCCATCAGTTCTTTCTGATGCTTTTTCCGTTTCTCTTCAGCTGTACTATCCTGACGAAGCTTCTGATCTAAGACGGTCGTTCTTTTTCCCCGACCAAAGTTTTGAGCCTCCTGAATGTTACTCTTATTTTCTTTTTCCTCTTCACTATCTGTGTCATTTCTTAAGAAAATACCAATATGCTTCATCTTTTTCTTCGAAGGAGTAAGAAGTACTGCACTGGAATCCTGAAAAAGACAGCTCAATATGATGAAGTGATTATAGCCCACGATCCTAAGTTTACCTCTGTGACCAACACAGTGTCTCCAATGAACAACGCCACGTTTTTCCCCAATTTGTCGCTCGCCTTTGAATTTGTTAATCCCGTGAATCCAATATTGACGTTGAAAACCATACCTTTTTTAACAGATGAGTGACAGTTGGGCCCAATAGTCAGAGCCCCTTCTCTAAATTCTATTCCCATAGCAAATCCAAAGCTCTTAGTTAATTTGGAAACTAAACTCGAGTCTTCTTTCTTCACCATAGTTACACAGTTCTCATATATAGAGCTCAATTTGGAGCCATGCTTCAATTCAGACAGAAGAAGATCTTCAACACGGGTCAAAAAGTCATATATTCTCTGAAAAATTGAAGAATAAACATACACATCTTCATCAACAGATAATGACAAGCATTACTTGAATATCCTCGCTCGGATCCACTAATATAGTGCGAACGATATTAGAGCAATATGATCTATAGCGAACACCAAAAGAGCAAATAATAGCTCCAAAGTGAACGGGTTCCTTGTCACTGATAACACTAAACTTGAGTTTATAGCTCCCACCCGATTGTACGATGGCAGGATAGCAAAGGTACAATTGGGAAGTATCCAAATTGGGAACATATTTCTTGTCAGAGATGGCCTTTTCAACTCCTTCTGCAAGTTTGGAATGCTTTACTTTCTGTAAAATAATAAATGAAGTCAAATATTAGTATAATGGAAATGACGTCCATTGAGTTCTATTCCAAGTTACTTTATCATTATCAATAATGTCAATAATTTGTTCCTTGAGGTACTTGTTGTAGATATCCATAGAGACTTGACATGCTCTTTTGATTGTGTTGAGTTCCCCCTCATCCTTGGGAGCCATAACATAGGCCACTTCATTGGCTATATCAATGGAATCAAAGGATAACTTTGCAAGGTGTCCTCTCCAAGCCTCCATGAAGGGTCCAGGGAATTTGTCTTTACTAAAAACACCCAAGGTTCGCCCTTTGTGGGACTCTTTGATGACTTCTGTGAGTTTTTCAAAGTTCTTTTTGTCGTTGTCGGCCTGGAAGAGAGAGAGAGAATGAGTGAGATTGAGAGAAAAGGAGGAATGTCACATCAATGCGACGACGAGACTCACTTTGTCTCGGGTGAGAAGTTTGAGAGGAGGGACTCCATCGGGCTGCTCAGGATCATCCAGCTGACGAAGGAATTCGATTTTCTTCTTGGAAGCTAAAAAAACAATGTGTGATTCCGTGAGAATGAGAATCGTGTCTGGAAGCTCATAACCCAGGAGCCAGGTTTGGAGTGCTGTGCTTTTCGAGTAAATTACATCCTCATCCAATCCCAGAGCACAAAGAACGGCATCCGCCTTCTTTAATTCCGCTTCAGAGACCTTCCATATCTTGTACAACTTCTTGGCACGGCGATAGAAGGCCTCCTTGTCGACTTTGATAGCGGACATGGCTCAACAACACAAATGCCGGAGTATATGAATCAACTATGTAATTTGTGTCTCAATCTCTTGGCTCCTTCTTTTCCTTTTCTGTTCTGCTCATTCTATAGCTAGCTTCTTTTCTTTTTCATACAGCTTCCCTCGCTTTTATAAAAGTAGCAGCTAAGTCAGCAGCACTTCCATAACAAGGCTGCAACAAATATTATTCAACCCATCAACAGCAACAGATTTCGTGTTCGAGCTAACATGGTGAATACAGCTACCTTTTTTCACCTCCTTTTTAAATATATTTAGGTATACATATTCAAATATTATCCAAGCAAAGTCTATTAAATTGAGTCTTTCGTATTGAATATACTTCAATGTATTATCAAATTAAATATATTTTGACTTTATCTTCATGACAAAAATTGTGATATTGGGCACGTACATGTGTATTACCGGTTTGCTCAGTGACTGCACATCTCTAGCGCAGCTGTGAAAGGAATATAAATAAAAATATAAAAAAGGCGGGAGTGTTTTCTCTTCTTCAAAGTACTTTCTTGAAACATTAATATTAGGTATTTAATACTTTTTATTAATTTTGTCTATATATTCTATAATATTATATCAATAAATGAATAATTAAGATATTTATTATTATATACTTAAAAAGTATATGAAATAATTACTCATCACGATGTTAAGTATAATTTAGGGATTATAAATATTAAAAAAATTAATATTTAGGATCAATAATATCCGTAATCTGTATTTAATATTAAGATAAATCATAGTACTTGATATTAGAACAATAGGATAATAAATAATAATATAAGGAAGGCGGGAAATCATAACAATATAAATATTAGGATTGCACCATTTTCCTTTTCTTACTAGTTTGCTGTCCTTTTCGCCTCCAACGTGTGGACTATCACCAAGATTCAAATAAGGAGATGGAAAGCTCCTTGGAGGATCAAGTAATCCAATTATTTCGGGAAATGGAATGTCCCTTGACATATCATGAAATGAGAGATGAGGATTTGGTCAAGTTATTGTCTCAAGAAGGGGAAAGATGGAATGAAGTCTTGGAGTGGACAATGTCACCTTTTATGAAGTCCTCCTCCTATTCGCTTATGAGCCAAAAACTGGGCATGATTCAAGTCCTTAATGATCTAGGTCTACCTGAGCCTGATTCCTTTGTTAATTCTCCAAATATCAAACGTCTTTCATCTTGGAAAATTTTACTCCAATTGCGAAGATTAAAGGAGCTGGATGATGACTCCTCCATGTCTTGGGAGCAAGACCCCTTTGAGAGTGTGATTCAAATAAACGATGATGAAAAGAGCCTGAGCTACTTGGTCCAAGGTTTGAGTTTGAAGGATTTTCTTGATTGTTTCAAATCATCAATTTCAATGTACTATTATTATATTGTTTCTTTTTACAGATTTGACGTCGTCTCTGGATGACGAGACTTCTAATAATGAGAATGACCCCTTGAAATGGAGTCTACCCACACTTATTCCCAAGGACATACCCATCACTACAGTCATTCCACCGTCATTGGATACACTTGAGGCAATGCAAGCAACTTGTGATGGGGAAGTTAGAGCCAAGGCAGAAGAATACAATAAGCGGAGATTGGATCCATCTTATGTGTGTACTAGCAGAACCATGAAGAATTGGAAAGATAACATGGAGTGCATTAAGAGATTACAGCCCCAGCTAAAAGATTTTAATAATTACTATGATTCAGAACTTAAGAGCTGGGTTGAATTGTGTAAGCCTCTAGAGCAACCGCCTCCCTTAGATACAAGTGCTCTTTCAAAAAATTTCAGTATTCATCATTTTTATAATGATTTATCAGAGTTAAGGTCATCCTTGACGGAGGTTCTAAAATTTTGATGGCATATTTGAATTATGATTCATTTTTATGTTACTTATTTATAGTTTTATTCATTTGGGATTCATTCCACAAAATATCTGAATTAATTATCGCTTTCGTTTATATCGTTTCTATTGTATGTTTTTTTGTGAAAAAATGATTGGTATTATTATCTTTTGTATTCACGTTGTCACTAATTTTAAAATTTCGTCAGGATGCAATTAAATTTTAACAAAAAGAATGTTTTTCCATTATTATTTCATAGAACATTTTCACGTGTCGTACATTTTGGAGGCCTAAACAACCCAAGTTTTATAGTAATGAAAACCTTTTTTTCATTAATATTAAGGAAAATAATGAACTATTATATTTCAAAGTGTGACCAACAAATAAAAGGACTGAAACCCTTGTATCATTATTTTATCGCACAATTGCCTTGTTTTATTATAAATCTGACTCTAAAATGTTTTAAAAATATGATATTACATTGTTATAAAATCCTATTTCCGTGCTGTAGATCAAAATTATCTATCATAAGATATATTTCTTTAACTTTGTTCTACTTTTCTCGCCTCTAATTGGTCCAAAACAATATAAGTAATTCTACAAATCCAACTATTTTTAGGGATTTTCAATACATATTACTTTGATTTAATTCTAATATCAATGTTTATAATTGGTATTATAAACATTAGTATTCAATTCAGGTGTTAAGTCTTTCTTTTTTTAAATAATAAATCTATTTGATTGATTTTTATAAGGGTTTATTGGAAATTGTTCCATTTTATGTAGCAAAAATATCAATGTTGAGCCCCTAAAATGGTGTCTCCTTCAATTATAATGCAATTCGTGACGTTGGTGAAAATTATCTATAGTCTGCCATTAATAATATAATAATGGCCGCCTATAGACAATTTATATATATGTATATAATATATATTATGGAAATTACGAATAAGCCTATTTATCAAATTGATAATTCTACCTCTACTTTTAGAGGCAGTTTATTTATTTACACCATATGACTTAAATTAAGCATACACCATGGCCTATACATAAATAAGTAGTTGTTTTTGTTTGTCAGATTTGGCAAGTGTCCAAAATAATTGTTAATGAAGCAGTTCTGGATTTGCTTAGACTTTTTGACAAATACTTACATTTGCGAAAAACCATAGATTTACAAGTTAACTAATTCATAATCAAATCATTTTTAAATATGTTATTAGTTAAATCATATATGTCATTAAAATGAAGTTCAAATAAAAAATTGAAATGTGCCGTCCCATCCCATCACTAATCTACAATAACAGCTACAAAAAAAAATAGTCCAGATTATTATGACAAGAAGATGTAAACAAAAGTCCTACTGACTGATCCTGGAATATTCACAAAAGAAGGATTGAATATGCAGAGGATTCTTTTGAGAAGAGTTCTTCAGAACAAGGACTCTTTCTCTTCAAGGGATTTTTCGATTTCCTTGGCTCATCTAACAGGGTAGGAATTCATTCTGTTTCGTTTATGTGTTGACGTAGACTAATCACGTGATTTATATTATACGGATGCTAATATTAGTGCTATAATTGACGTCACCATTATAATTATTGGTGACAGATAGGCAATTATTTATTTGTATTGAATAATATTTCTTGTGGTTGTTTTAGGGTTCCAATCGACATTAAGAATCTGACTCAGTCCTCTAAACTTGAAATTCCATCTCATTCCCTTCCAAGTGATGCACAAATTGTTATTTGTGGTGGAGGTGCTCAGGGTGCTGCAATTGCATTTAAATTGGCTCAACAAGGCTATGGGGAACAAACAGTTCTGATTGAGCAAGTAAATACTTGTAAAGAGTCTTGATGTTATATATTTTTCTTGATATTGCAGGGTAATTTAGGTGGTGGTTCTACATGGCACTCCAGTGGATTGATTGGGCATTTACGATCAAGTCCTGTCGAATCAAAACTATGTAAATTATCTAGAGATTTATATATGGAATTAGAGAGACTCGGCTATTACACCGGATGGAAAGAATGTGGCTCCATTAACTTAGCTAGAAAAAAAGATCGCTTGGCGGCATTTCGTAAAATCAAATCCAGTTCAGTGTCTAGAAATATTGAGTGTCATATTGTTACACCTGACTGGATAAAGGAAAAATGTCCACTCTTAAGAGTTGATGACTTAGAAGGCGGTCTTTGGGTCCCACAAGATGGAATTGCAAATACTTTAGAAATCTGTCTGTCTTTATGTCATTTGTCTGCGAAGGGAGGAGTTAAAATTGTTCAAAATTGCACAGTAATACCTTTTAAAAGTCATTGTTTTAATCGATCTATATATAATTTATTAAACTATAGATTGAATCCATTGTTGCCCAACGCAATGGATCTCTATTTCTGGAAACGGATCAAGGTTCAATTAAATGCGAAAAATTTGTTAATACTGCTGGATTTTGGGCACGTAATGTTGGTTTACTTTCTAAACCTAGGGTAAACGTCCCTACTAGTCCTACTGAGCATTATTATCTTACAACAAAGCCCGTGTCCGATTTGCCTTTCAATCATCCTGTTGTCAAAGATCTCGATGGAGGTGTATATGTCCGTGAGAATGATGGTAGATATTTGGCAGGCGGGTTTGAACCTTGGGCCAAGCCTGCATTTCAAGTAATAATAAATTTAATTACTCAAGTAATCCTCATTTAATATCAAATCCATTATAGGATGGAACTCCTGAATCTAACGCGACGAGAGAACTCCCGGTTGATTGGGATCATTTTCATACTCTTTTAGAAAATTTATTACATAGAATTCCTAGTATGGGTGAAGCACATTTGGAAAAACTTATAAATGAACCTGAAGCCTTTTCTCCAGATGGAGAATGGATTATTGGACAAGCACCTGAAGTAATTATTTATTAATATATATTTTTTCATATCTACTCAAGTGTACATATATTGTATAATTGAATTTTAGATAAAGAATTACTTTGTTGTTGGTGGGATGACATCGGCTGGAGTTGGTGCTGCTGGAGGAGTTGGAACAGTGATTGCTGACTATATTTTGAACGGAGCTCCAACGTTTGATATGTATAACCTTGATGTTCAACGGTTTTTAGGAATGCACAACAATGCAAAATTCCTGCGTGACAGAGTAAGAGAAGTTCCTGGAATACTTTATTCCATCAATTATCCTTTTAGAGAGTTTAAGACCGGAAGATCAATGAGAACGTCTCCCATATTTCCTAAAATGAGAGCTGCTGGAGCAAGATTCAATCAGGTTATGGGCTATGAAAGAGCAATGTACTTTCAGAAAGAAGTTGTTGAGGAGAGAAATAGCTTTCTCGGGTTGGATTCTCTCTATAAAGGTGGCGGTAGTTCCTCTGGATATAAATCTAACGGACAGAAAGATTCAGAAATTAATCTATCCAAGACGGAAACATTTTTTAAGCCTCAATGGTTTGATTCGGTACAGAAAGAATTTATTGCATCCCGTGAAAAAGTTTCAGTTTGTGATTATTCTTCCTTTGCAAAATATGATCTCTGGTCCTCAGGAACAGAAGTTGTTGATTTTTTACAGCACATGTGTTCAAATGATGTAGATGTGCCCATTGGCACTATTGTACATACGGGCATGCAAAATGAGAAAGGTGGATATGAAAATGATTGTTCACTTGCCAGACTCTCAAAAAATCGTTACATGCTGATGTCTCCGTCTGTTCAACAGATGAAATCCTATACTTGGATGAAGTATCATTTACCTTCAAATGTTATTCTTCAGGATGTAACATCCCTATATACTGCTCTTTGTATTATGGGGCCTCATTCTCGTGCATTACTTTCAAAATTGACATTAGAAAATTTGGAATCCCTTGATCAAAAAAGTTTTCCTTTTTTCACATGCCGATACATGAATGTGGGATGTGCTCCTAACATTCTCACAATGAATTTAACTCACACAGGAGAACTTGGATATGTAATGTACATTCCAAATGAATTTGCTGTTCATGTCTATGATACTATTTTGAGCGAAGGTGATGAGTTTGGAATATCTCAGTGTGGTTACTATGCAATGAGAGCTTTGAGAATAGAAAAGTTCTTTGCCTTTTGGGGTCAAGACCTGGATTCTCACTCAACCCCCCTTGAGTGTGGCCGTGCCTTCAGAGTTAAGAGCAACGGGGATTTTATAGGCAAGGAGGCTTTACTTCGCCAAAAAGAAGAAGGTTTAACTAAATTATTAGTCATGCTTCTCTTGGATCCTCTAGAGCATGATACAAATGTAGATCCTTGGCCTTGGGGCGAGGAACCCATTTATAGGTAAGTCATTAGAACATTTGTTGAGTTCAAAAATGGAAAAATGTTTCATAATTATTTATATCATAGGAACGGGAAATTCGTCGGGACAGTCACTACTTCAAGTTTTGGATTTTCCCTGAAACGTCATGTTGTTCTTGGTTTTCTACATCACGATGACGGAAAATCTCTAGTCACTCAACAATGGATACGTGAGGGCAATTATGAAATAGATATTGCTGGACACCTATTTCCTGCCCATGTTAAACTCAATCCTCCTGTTTTACCAACGAAAGTAGAGGGAATCTATACATACACTCCTACAAGACACTCTGGCTCTTGATATATTTTTTAACATATTAAAAACATTTTACGTGTGGAAGGAAATTTTATTCTATCTTCTAGTTTTGACATTCAAACCTTCGTATTTTGACGTTTTCTTCATATATTGCTCATTTTAATTTTGTAAAAAGTGTACTTCATTAATTACATCCGGGATAAATAAACGTTCATACGAATACATTATTGTTGTTGGTGGTATTTCATATTAATATTGCTCTAACGTGATATATCCAGTGGTTTTATAAGAAAAAAAGGAAATTTATGTTCATAAAAAATAATTGAATTTGTACCTTCGGTACCATTCTGCAATAATTTAGTATATTTATACCAAATAGATGCTCTGAAGATACATATGTAGGTACGTGATAAATCATTCGATTCAATTTTTAATTACCTATATTCCTTTCATGTTATAGGGAAGTTTCTTATTTGTTATGATATGTTGTAAAACTAGAATGGGCTCTCTATTGAGGACGAAGCTTCCTCCAACAAATTAAATTGAGTTATTGATATCAATTTATTCCTAAATTATGGTCGATTATGCATTTTATACGTTTTGTGTTACAATGACCTTGACCTCTCAAAATTTAATGACCTCTTGCTGTACCATTTATAAATTTCGTACATAGCTTGATTAAAGTCGATCTTTAACTTTTGCAGTAATCCTGGTGATTAATTAACAAACAAACCGAGGAAAAATCATAATCTACTTTCAACTTCGTTGGTGGAGGTAATTTATCTCTCGGAAAGGATCTGTAGAAAGTCAAGAAGGAGTCTTCTACTTAAATGGAAATGAAAATAGTTGGAGAACTTAATCTTACTTAATAAAATTTATTGCAAGGAGCACATTGTATTTGTTAGTTGAATTAGTTTAATCAAGAACCTCTCGTATATTGCTTGGTAAAACCTTGGTTGCAGAATAATTTATGAATTGTTCTTCAAAAAGGGAACTGCTGCCGCATTATATTACGGAAATGCATATTAATTATAACTTTAAAATATTTGCCGTCAAAAAAAAAGTTTTTAATTTGTTAAATTTTTTCAGTTTAACTTTTTATTAAATTTTAGAATATTTAAAAAATAAGCAATTTAAGGTTGCGTGAAAAAAGGTCCGAAATTAAATATAATTAAGTCGATTATTTGACTAATGATAATGAGAAATTAATATTTTAGAGGTAAGTAGATTGACCCGATTTTAATTTGTTCAAAATACAACTTATCTGATTAGTATTTATCGCAGATTTATTTCATCTAATCGACTTGTTTATATTTAATTACGGAACTTTTTACGCAACCTTTTTTATTACTTATTTATGAACCAACAAGGACTTCCTATTATAACTCTTTAACATATCCTCAAGGTTATGTCGGCTTTTATGTGCACATAAAAGATGTATAGGTTTTGAAGATAATTAATTGTATATAACTCAGGAGTTTATTAATTATCATAACTGCTGAGGGGGGAAAATTCAATCTTCAGATCACCAATTCCAAAAAATGAGCCAACTAAAAATACACACGATTTACATCACTAGTTATATTTCCAACAACAATATATTACATATTTTCTAAGTTTATTAACTCAAAAATTGTTTACCTATGTAATTTAAATGAGGAAATTACTTTAATAATTAAATTTCTTTAGAATACAAAAGTAAGTAATTGTATCTATTCTTTTCGAGGAACTGACACGAAAAATGATGATAAAAATCTATACTCTCACCATTAATATTTGCAATTATTTATATTATTATCCAAATACTAGAATTTCGATATAAAAGGGCCAAAATACAAATGTATACGCATTGAATTAACACAAAAACAATTTTGAACAAAAATCAACGATGTACTAGTTCTTAAAATGTGTTTTTTTTCTGGAAATGTTGCGTGGAATTAATCCAAACATGTTAGTATTTTTAAAAATGATGAAATATAAAGTTTAAGCTATATTGATCATTGTTTAGGGATTGTTAACAGCCTTTGTGGTTATAAATTTCACAATTTTATGAAAAAAGTAGAGTTCATACCTATAATCAATGTAAGTAAAAGTAGAGCACATTATAACAGATACCTATTTTTGATTAATAAACAATCTTTCAAAAGTTTATATAAAGTTTTTCAAACCAAAAAACGCTTTAAAAAAAAGATTAGAACTAATGTTATACATAGAAGGCAAGAAAGTGCGCGCTATACGTGGGACAGCGATATTTTAATTGTCATTTTGTTACAATAAATAATCACTTTAGGAGAAAATTAGTTATACAATTTTGATATTAAGTATTCTAAGTCCAATAGAAACATACACTTTTAGCAATGTTGAAAAAAAAACAACGCAAATCAACATGGTAAACTGACAATTTGAAGAAAGTTTTATAGGAGAGTAGTTTAGGTATCATGACGTTTCATTAGATCAGCTTTGATAAGGGAGAGATGGAGAAGGAAAGAAACAAGCACATTGACATTAATTAATCCGATCTCAATCCTCAATTTGACGAAATAAATCCTCTCCACCTTTATGAGATACACACGAATTTTCTATGGGGTTTTGAATATAATTGAATGTACACAGTGGTCCAAATAAATTTGAAAAATCTTTAAACCATATAACGAAGGAACTAGATGGGAATAGAATCATCTTATCTATTATTATTTGAAAGCTACAATTAATTAAATTCAATTGTTTATAGTTAGATTCGCCTTTCTTGATAACTTCAGCCACACGGCGCCGGAAGCTTTGGCAGGGCTGGGCGACCTCGTGAGGAGCCAGCTTTGTCATTGTACTGGTTCTGGGTTTGCACTTTTTATTTACATTTTCTGGATAGATGGAGTAGCTCAAGGAAGAAATTACACCCTCCAACTAGACAGTGCATTGGACCACATGCCTAAAAAAAGAGCAGGATATATTGACCACAACATGTCCTCACTTTTGGAGCTAATATTTCTGGCTTGCAAGCAGATCTGACCTTAACCCAGGAGATTTTTAAATCTGGGAGAGGGTCGAGTATGAGCCTTGTGCCAAGTATCATTCGTCTGTGGAGACCCTGAAAAAGTCCAACACCCGTACAATGGCAAAATTGGATCCACACGAGGAGTTATAATTATAAGAGTATTTTCACTAATCTGGAGTTAAATCATAATGACAACTGCTGAGGGATTATAAAATTATCATTCTTCAGATTACCAATTTAAAAAAACCCCGGGATAACTAAAACATACACTGGATTTACATCACTACTCATAACTCCTCATAAAATACTCTACGTTACTCTCTGTCATTCATGAGCTCACACACTCGTGGTTAGACTTTACAATTAGAATGAAAAATAATGACCAGGGTTGTAAAAGTTGTCGAAATCCTCGTGAGCATACAACAAAAAAAAGTATACGTTGGTAACTTCCAAGATATTAGTGCTCTTATTAATTATTTTTCCCTGTTTTAAAAATTCAAACGTATTAGCAAGAGTTTTCATGATATCTCTATCAGCAGATATGTTGTCTATCAAGCTTGAAAGCATACATAGATTTTTTTTTGATTTGGACAATTTTCACATCGCTAATAATGATGACAGCTTTAGTAAATAAAAAACACTGTTTAGATTGGCAACAATAAAAAAACTCGCAGGCTCAAAAATGTTGAGGAATTACAATAACTTTCTTCTTAATTGTCCGACTCACATGAGGACCGTGACTACGGGGGTATTACCCCTGAGGGAAAGCTTTGCGTCAAATTTGTGGAAAAGAAAACTTTTTTCCCGCACTTTTGAAATATTCTTTTGTCTTTCATTAAACCATTTGAAATAACAATTTTTTTTTTTGAATTTTGTCTCATTTCTAAAATATTATTCAACATACTATTCTGTCAAAAAGCAGAACAAGAGCTCTAACTGACATCCTATTTCTTCCAATACTAATTATAATCCGTCTAAAAATTTAATTTTCACTAATGAAAATTAAATTAATTTTCGAGAATGAGACGCCGTAAATTTGAATGTTTTGCAACAATATGTTAAAAAGCTGTATTTCGTATAAAAGATAATGAGAATTAATAGCATGAAAGTATGTATTTCTCAACGAAAAATGACGCCATGTTGTCATTTATTTCTTTTTAGCAGCTGTGAGCCCTGCGCCGGCATTAAACTTGAAGAAAATAATATCTCCATCTTCAACAACGTAGTTCCGTCCCTGTTGGCGATACTTTCCAGCAGCTTTGGCAGCATTCTCGCTTCCTTCCTCCTTGAAATCCTCAAACTTCATAACCTCAGCCATGATGAATCCCTTTTCAAAGTCTGTATGAATACGGCCAGCAGCCTGAGGAGCCTTGGTGTGTTTCTAATAAAAGAAAGGAAATACAAATTAATTGAAGAATAGGAATAAACACGTATAAATTAGTGATTGTCATTCTATGATTTTTTAGTGTTATCTCGAAAGAATACAGGGAAATAATTCTTACTAAAGTTTGTTTTTATATCAAGAAATGAGTAATTAATTCACTATATTAATAGGACATGGGTATTTATTTTACATCCGGGTAAATAATATGCACAAATGCATAACAAATATATCAATCTTAATAATTCTGAATAAAATACCAATTTCACAAAAACAAAAGTATGATAATCCTGCTATCAATAGTGACCGTTGTAAGCGAAAATTATGAAAACGGAGAAAATTAGTTGTCGTTATTGATACAATAATTTATTTGAATGGCATCAGGCCAATCAGGTTTTAAAAATGAAATTTCAAATATTAAATTTTTTGGCAAAAAATTTCAAAAAACCATAGCTGTTCACAGAAAAGTACATTTTCGGGGAAAAATTTTAAAAATTTAATTTTTAAAACCTGAATGGACTCAGGCAAAAAATTTCTAAAATCCATAGCTGTTCACAGAAAAGTAACTTTTTGGGGAAAAATTTTAAAATGAAATTTTTTCCCAAAAAATTTAATTTTTAAAACCTGAATGGCCTCAGGCAAAAAATTTCTAAAATCCATAGCTGTTCACGGAAAAGTAAATTTTTGGGAAAAATTTTAAAATGAAATTTTTTTCCAAAAAATTAAATTCTTAAAACCTGAATGGCCTCAGACAAAAAATTTCTAAAATCCATAGCTGTTCATAGAAAAGTAAATTTTTTGGAAAAAAATTTCAAATATTACATTTTTTCGAATTTTTTTTCAAAAATCCATAGCTATTCACAAAATCAAATTTTTCGGAAAAAAATTTCAAATGCTCCTGCATATTATGATATTAATTATGAATTAGTTGCTAGTATGAATGTGAATATCTGGACAAAATACGGCGTTATCTCGCTGACACAAAAATACAAATGTCTTTGGGGTCAGCCGTCGATTTCCTTGTCCGACTTGTGACTGTTGAGTAATAATGATTTTGACTATATTTATGCTCCCTTTCCAAAAGGACAGGAATAGAATTTCTTTTGAAATATATATCGGCCATTTTATAATTTCTTTGAAGAAATTTTGGCTATTACATAGAAATAGGGTTCTAGAATGTTACGCCCTGTGAAGTTCTGCCCTAAGAAGTTTCACCCTCATACATATATATTAGTATAAATGTATTTTCCACATATAATTTAAGACTTTGAATGAGTTTTCCCTACAATTGAATTTAGTTGTAATACATTTTTGCATTCAATTTTAAAATAGAACGATTCGAATTCATTATAATAAGAAAGTACAATTATTTCATATTAATTACTCAAATGCCATAATTCCATAATTAATTACAAAGGACTTCAAGTTGAAGTAAAGGAAGACCTTAAATTATATGTGGAAGATATATTTATGCTATAATATATGTATGAGAGCAAAACTTCCCAGGGCGAAACTGCACAGGGTGTAACTTCCGGTCACGTAGAAATATAACTACTGTATAACGTAGTGTTGTGTATGTCCATAACTATTCAGTGCAGCCCATTATTAAGACCTTTCAGTCCTTGGAACTGATCCTTAATACTGTCGGTCCATTGGACGGTTAGTACTAAAACTGATTAAAAAAAATAATGTTGATTGACGTCATCAAGGACCGAACTTTATAAGTTTTAGGACTGATATACGGGTGGGCTTCGGACTATCAGTGGTAGAGCTGATTAAAAAAGAAGAAATAAAGTTTAGTGACATCATCAAGGACGAACTTTATAAGTTTTAGGACTGATATGTAGGACTGAACTGTACCGGACCGAGACTGAACTGGACAGGACTGCAGTCATCAGTCCTAAATAAGGACTGACACCAAAATATGCATAACTATACTTTTGATAAAATTTTCTAAGCAATAGAGGTTGGGACTTGTGCAAGAGTGTAAGGAGAGTGTGAGACATATGGTACACTCAAGATTAATAGAAATACAAGATTATACCATAAAGCGTGTACGACTAAATGCTTGACTTCCACCACGCTTTTAATATTGACGTCATAGTAGATGAGTGGTCTGTTTTTCCTGCCCAACAGCTAGTACGATACATTAAATTGAAAATTCTATTAATAGTGACGTCATAGACTAAGAGTGGTTGCGTGTTTTGTCAAAGTCTGCCTGTCTTGCCTAGCAGTGAGTACAATACATCAAATTGAAAATTCTAGCAGGTCCGATTACATGACTCTGTATTTCTATTAACCTTGGGTACACTTAATTAAGACCATTGTTAATATCCGCTCCCTGTTATATGATTTATGGGGGTAAAAACTGCTCTAAATTTAAAAATAGCATAAATGCAGGGAAAATATTATAATTCAATTTCAATTCATATAAATTATTTTATTATAAATTTTTAAAACAGTTTACACGAAAAATAGGCAAAAATCGTCTCTTAAAGAGAGATGTTAACACACCCACGACTTATTAAATAATGATTAAAAAGAAGTAAGAGCAGACACAAAAACCGTTTTTTTTTTTTTTTTTTTATTGCTATACTTAGTTTTTTCTTTACACAGATCCTTTCTTTCATTATAATTAGTGATGAAAATCATGGCCCTGACAAGCGGTGAAAAGGGAGGAAGGAAAAAATGAAATAATCAATTATGTTCTGAGTCCAGCAAGGACTTACAAATCCTCAGGGTACCGCTTCGTCTTTTATGAGCACACACGAATGTTCAATCAGGTTTGAATATAATTGCATCCATTTAGAAAAGGATTTTTACTACTCAGGAATTAAATAATAATGACAACTGCTAAGGAAAAGAAAATTATTTCTTCACATTAGTAATTCAAAAAAAATATAGGCGAGCTAAAAAATTTACCGGATTTAATCACTGATTAAAATACAGTATCGAACGTAGGATTTAAATATTATGAAATATATATATATATATATGTAATTCATATTAAAATTATGGAGAAATATTGCGACATTGACAGTCTGGCCTGGAGTACTTAAAAGGTAGCTAAAAGTTCGTATGATTGACTTATTTGGCTAATTATCATAGGATTTCGAGCCTATTTACCGTTTACCGTTTTTGGTGGAAAGGTGGCATGATATTATAAAGGTAACAAGGTGTCCAAAGTTCCATATTAGGGACTTTGCCTATAGCCATAAAAAATATGCAGATCATTTAACGACCTATCTTTTTAAGTCTGCTACTATTTTTATTTTCTACTTCATTTAAGAGAACCCATGTATTTTTTCAAAAGATTTACTTTTGGGTATAAATTTAATTTATATTCAAATGATGTATTTTGAATTACAATCAACCAACCGACCAGAAGCAACAGCCCCCTTAACAACACCTACCTTTTTGTAATACAAAAACTATAGAATCATTTTTAATTCTATTCATACCCTTGCGTCCATGTATTTAATTGCTGCTACCACTACTATGTTTTCTATTGTTTTTCGTTTTTTTAGAAAAAATATATTAACATTTTTTTTTATCATTTTTTTTCTTAAAGGATTTGATTTGAATTGATGAACTTCAACTTCATTTTGAATCCAAAAAATCATCTTATTCTCCACACTAAAAAAATAAACTATCCAATCATTTTGTGGTTTTTTTTGTAAACCAAATATGAACTTTAGTTATAAGATTACTTCAAAAAGGAGCTTCATCTTTTAAATATATACTTATTTAACCTGATCTCAAATCAAAAACGATATACAGAGTAAGGACCCAAAACTCGTGAGTTTTATGGAATCAAGATAACACAGCACAAAACTAATTTGTTGACATGTTTCAATACTATATTTAGCTATATCTTTTTATTCAACACCTCCTCCTTTACAAACAATAACAGCCCCGGTACGCTGGCGAACATACAACTCTTGACGATAAAGGCCGTGTCTAGGCGAACAAGGTGAAGGCCACATGGAGGCAGGCCAGAAGTCAACCATATTTTTGCTTACAGAAAGGTAAGATAAGTAGATTCAGAATACACTTTTTACCACAATTCCCATCCTTAATGGACTTTTTGATGTCATAGGCATAACCAGATAGAGATGCAAACAGTCTCTGCACTTACACCGGCGCAGTGGAGATTGCATACACGTTTTATTTTAGTCGTTGCTCTAAAATTCTTACATTTACATTTCAGCCGTCTTTTGGTTGCGTAATGAAACCTAATAGTTAAAAACAATGGGTCATAAACAAATGCTACTGCAAGTTTTGCGTCCCAACTCTGTGGATCCATATAAATATGTATACATTGTTGAGAGAATATTTATTTATAATTCAAGTTAATACTTTCAACTATTAAATAAGATATTTTTATATTTTCTTGATCTTTTCTTCTTGAAGTGATGAGCCTCTGAAAAATAAGGATCAATTTTCTTATTTACACAAAGATTTCTCAAATTTTAAGATAAATACGAATGTTTTAAAATTAAGCTGAAGAATTTGAGGTTAATAGAGAACAACCTAGGATATATGTGGTGCGTCAATATAAAAATGATCTTCTATAAAAACTTGGAATAGGGGGAAAATCCAATGTATTATTTTACATATTTATATAAATATTTGAGTCAGTTATTATTCAAATTTGTGGGATAAGTGAGGATACCCAAGAGGTATCTATATCTATAGTTTAGGACCTGTATTTGATTAAAGAGACTTTTATCGTCCTTTAAAAAAACATTCATCAATTTCTCATTCTTTTACTTTGACGTTCCGATTTGGCTACTTGAATTGCAATTGCCCGCCCTACCAAAGGCTTAATAAGAATTATTTGATAATATAAATTGACGATAATTCCTCGAAGAGAAACAATGCAATCCATGCTCAATTTTGTGTTGACGGGACACATGTTTAAAATTAGGGTATCAAACTCAACCAAATTCAGCCTATTTTGATCCTGGGAGATTTTTTTTGATGAATAGTGAAAAAAATCCTTTAAAGAATATATATATATATTTTTTTACAATAAACTGGAAACTATTTCAAAGTCGTAAAACGTAAAAATAATTAGGCAAGAAAATCTTTCTATAAAAAGCATTTGGTGTAAAAAGAAAATAATAATAATTATTATTATGTAGGTACCTTGTAAATCAACCTTCAAGTTCTTTTTTGTTTTTATATTATATTATGTACCTAGTCTTCTTTCTGTTAAATATTTTTCTTCTTCTTTTGGTCAAAAGAAGTAACTGATGTAGATAAAAATTCCTTTTTAGGACTGTTCAAAGAAATGGATAAAGATCTTTTAAGATATAGCCTATAAATATTAGCGATATAGCTTATATGTAGGTATGTAGAGGGGAAAATCAAATTAAGAGGGCGTGTGTTTTATTATTATTATAATTCATCTTAAAGCTTGATCTTCGGAACTTGTGTAAAGTTGCCTGCCTGTAATATTATCCAGGATATTATGAAAAGACATTAAACATATTAATAGAAAAAATTAATTCCCTTACTCTACAATGTAGGTATTTCCATAGCAAATTAAATATTTTTTAGGTCGCACAGACTCAATCATTTTTTCTTTAAAAAAGTTGTCGGTAAAGTAAAGAAGATATACCTATACAGATATTTAGTCCGGTTAAGGTCATTTCTAAGATGGATATTATTAATTGTACTACCATAGATATTAAGGGTCGACAAATAGACAAGCTTTGCTTTTAAAATGTAAAATATAACTAGTTTTGAAAATCCACTGTGTTTTTCAGCTTGACCCGTAATTTGTAATTGGTGGTATAAAGAATGAATGTTATTTTACTTAGCAGTTGTCATTATCATTTAACTCCTGAGTAATGAACTTCCTTTCCAGCTCCATTCGATTATATTCACAACATGATTGAAAATTCGTCTATGCTCATAAAAGACGGAGAGTAAGTAACCTGGAGGATTTGTTGCTGAGTTGTTATTGATAGTCCTTGTTGGAGTCCGAGTATAATTGAGGATGGATATATGTAGGAGTAATTCTTGCTATGTTTTTTCCCTCTCCTCGTCACATATGATTTTAGTTGATCTAGTGAAACGTCATAGCAGCTAAGCTGATTTCTTTCAAAACATTCGTCTAGTCGTTAGGGTTACCATCAGGGGCATTCGCAGGATTAAATATATATTATTATTTTGTTTTTTGTAAAAAAATTTATTCTTTTCTTTCAATTTTTTTTTTTTTTTGAGAAAAATTTCAAAAATCCAAAGCTTTGTCAAAAAATTTTAAGTATGAAACTTTTTGGGAAAAAAAACCATAGCTGTTTATAGAAAATTTAATTTTTTCGGAAAAAAATGGAAAATTAAATTTCAAATATTAAATTCTTTGAAAAAAAAAAGTCGAACATTAAATTTTATAGTAAAAAAAGCCCCTTCAGGCCAGTCCCTGTGGACGCCCCTGACCATATTGATTTTCAGTTTCCTTTTTTTTGAATAATATTTCCAAAATACACATTATTTTCAACAATAAAGTTAACTCGCCAAGAAATGATCCGTTTTACTCACGTTTTCCATGAGCACACTTGGCCTAGTTGCTTAATAATGAAGAAGTAATAACAACAACTTGATAATTTCTTCTTTATATGACGCGATAAACAAAGTTGAGCAATTAAGAAGCATGAATAAATAATTTTTGATATAAGAAAAGAAAAAGCGGTTGTTGCATGTTTTTTTATTCTTTTTCTTTTTTTTCTTTCTTTCTTTGCTCCATTAAAGAATCTACAGTTTGCCGCCTGCCTACCTACCTTTATGCAATATAATTAATGTTATTGGTAAAATACCTTTAAAAAAATAAAGCTATTTTCATATTAACTTTCATTTTGGGTTTTTTGAATTGTGAAAGATTCTCATTTCCAAAGCAGAAACAAGTCATATTCTATCCCCCAAAATCATAACATAATAGACAGCTGATTTAAAAAACAAAATCATCAATAAAACCATGTCTCTTGTTCCCTCACTCTCCTCATGCGCACACCTATATGACCACCCCTAGTGATTAGCTAGGCCAGCAAGTACTTTAGACTCTAGAGCACTCACTGGTTGTGCTTTATCTTTGCACGCTCGTTGCTAAACCTCACCTAAAGTCCCCTTCATTATTTTTTACGTTATGTACATCTCCTTTCTTTTTTTAAATTATGAGGTTTAGCTACACACCCTCGTTCTTAGTAATGAGTCCTCAATTTTTTGTTTTCCTCAGATAAAGTATCTGCGCCGTGCTCATATACACTCAAAAATGACTGTACGTAGTACAGTCAGTCAGATAACCCCTGTTTATTTAAAATGGAAGATGAATGGCTAATAATACAAAATAACTTACAAGGATAGTCCATGCTTTAACTTCATCCGGTCCAGCAGTGAAAAAGTATTCGAGTTGAAGAGCCTTGTAGGCTTGTATGATGATCTTTTCAAGTGCACTGTAATGAAAAAAGAAACATACACTTTATTACAAATATACATGGGCTATAACAATCTACAAGATGTACAACAAGGAGAAAATTATTAGTAAATAATTAAGTTAGGTAGATTCCTATGAGAAAAGGGCGTATCTATCATAATATATGTTATATGAATGTATAAATGCAGATAAAAAATGATTGAGAAGTTATTAAATGTACATAAATACATGCGTATCTCAATGATAGATCACTCCTTACACGAGATGTGCTACTAAAATGAATTTACATCATATAATAATAATATTAGTGATGTGGTTCGGTCTGGAAATCCTGGAAAAACTGGTATGATTTTTGTTGCAACGAAACTCATACAGTTCCTTAAAAAAGTTCGATCTAGACAACTCTCATAGAAAAATTCCCCCTTGATCGGTCAAAGAAAAACATCGGTCTACACCGACTTTACATATAGAGGGTGGCTAGAATGTTTCCCTCTCCGGTTAATTAATTTGCTTTTTAAGCCTAAAATAGTTGTCCAATGATGTTACTGGAACTCTTAGATTTCAAGCTTTCAAAAGAGGCGTGACACGTGACAGTTGCTATCAAGATGTCGAAGCAACCTCGCCCAACACAAGGAACTGTTGATCGACTCTAGTCGATGTGGGTTTATCTTACACAAAAATTGTTAAAATTTTCTGAGTGACCAAAATGACTGTCCTGGAAGGTCTGAAAAATCCAGGATGGAGTCATGGTACGGACCAATTTTCCAGCCTCAGTTATGGTTTTGCGTGTCATCTAATCAGATGGTAAAGTCATTCTACCCTACTTTTTTCCTTTCAATGGGCCAAAAATTGACTCCAATGTCTACATCCAGGTGCTCCAGGATGTTGTCAGGCCCTGGATCGATACCAATTCTAGAAATTGAACATATGTTTGATAACAAGATGATGTTCCTTGTCACACCTCCAAAATATCTGAAAAGTTCTTCTCTGTAGAATTATAAATTTTTTGGCAAAAGGAGACGTTGGCCCCTCCTCATCACACGACCTAAATCCTTTTGATTTTGATTTATGGGGCATCCTCGAGAAGAAGACTTTCCATGTCTACCATTTAAGTGTCAATGCACTAAATGATTCATAATCTGGGAATTGGCCAAAATAGACGCGGAAGAAATCCATCAGCCGTGTCGGAGTTTTACCCCTCCTCTTAAAAAAATGAATGACAGCTAAGGGCTTAAATTTGGAGTTTTAATTTAATTATGTATATACTACAAACTTTATTATTAAATTTAATAAATATTTCTAGTTATGAATTACTTATACGGACTTATTTATTAAATTTTAGAAAGCGGGAATAATTTATAGCCAAACTGTAAATTGTTTATGTGTTTTCCAATTGTGAACACGGCACAATGACGTCATAAGATGTTAAAACAGAGATAGCTCAGAAGAAATTTTCTTCCGTTCTCCTCCTTGAATACGGAACTCTGAATTCGAGCAAGTCTTGAGATGGATGATCAAGGTGAAAGTATATTCCTTTGATTCCATTTATCTTCCTTAGTGGTCTAACCCTTGGAAAACACAATAATCCACTTAACTTGGCCTTCATGAATAATGAATGATTAAAGACCCTAGCAATTGTCAAATTAAAATTATATCTAAATTTCAAAATGTTATATATTTTAGTTTAATGGTTATAATTTATATTGTAATATATGGATAGATTCTGAATATTATATGTATACATACAGTATTTTTAGATTTTCAAAGTTATCAAAATATTTACAATCCTTGTAAGATCTTCATTTCATATAATGAAAACATCAATCACGGTTGATCTACAAGAGAAAAAAATATTCGGTCTAGAAAAATTCACTTAAGACGGAAGCGAAATGCAAATTCGCTGCTGGACCGAGTCTGAACACTAGTAAAGGCTGTACATAATATATAAATTGTAGTGATGCACTCTTTTTAGACCGCGGGCCTTGCATTCTTTTAATTTTGTTCTCAAAAAAGGATCTCACATTTAATTCAATGTTATCTTTTCTAGGCATGAAAAAATGTTGGTGAAGTTCAAAGTGTGTCATAGAAGCGACAGAGAGGGGGATTAGCTCGAGTTTCTAGCCCATTGTGTGAAATTAAAGAGCCCGGGAATGGGTAGACTATTATTGTTGTAAAAAAATCAATTACTAAATGATGAAAGAGCTTTTTTAAATATTTTTACCCTTTTTATAGGTTTGAGATAACTTTTGAGTAAGAAAAAAAATCAATCATTCACATATAATTAATATATTCTTTGCAAAATGTTATGCTAATTTCAATTATGTGCTTATATTTTATATGGGATCATCCAATTATGAGAAAATGCAATTTAAAGGTTAAAAAAACCCCATATTTTATGGGCTTTGTTTGAAAAGGAATAACGCCTCGGGATTTCAATTGTTTTTACATCAAAGGAGTTGATTTGAAATGTCAATATTTTAGGTTATATTTACAAAAAGTATTTGATTCTAGAAGGTTCAATTGGAATATATAATTGTTTTCAATTTTATTGAGGAAAGAATCAATAAACTTGTTTATCTATTTATATTTATTTTTCTTTACAATATAGTTAATTATGAAGGGGTTTTAAGAGCACTTAACCTCTATCAATTTTTCCTAAAAAAATGAATTCAAATCGATATTACTCCTAATGGAATTCACGAAAGATTTTTTCTAGTAAGCAAACTGAACAATGTTTTGTTTTTCCAAGGCTGCTATGATAATTCCTTAATTTTTGGAATTATCAAAACAGTAGTATAAAGTAATCAGTTCATTAGTCGTTGTGCTATGACAGTAGTCAAACTGATTATTTCTTGGGGAGTTGTAATTAAATGTCCTTATTGGACTCAGAATAGAATTGAGGATCAACATCGGAGTATTTCCTGCCTACGTCCTTAATAGATACGGAGTGGTATTAAAGATAGGACGGATCTTGGATCCGGATCTGAACTACCCGGATACGTTAACTTGCATTATCTGAAAAGATCCCGATACTTTTACGGGTCATAAAATAGATGGGGAAGTCAAAGTGGCATACGGCATCTGGGGAAATGACGGAAGATAATAGAGTGACGTCATCCGTGGTATCATAAAAAGCAATACATTTCGTGAGGAAAAATATATCACTATGACCATGGATTTAGTCTAGTTGCTCTCCTCTAAAATATTCTTTAATTTGTCAGGTTTCCAATGACATTTTTCGCTTTTTATAGTCAAATTTTTCCAATATGACTATAATTATATAATAACCACTTTTGTAAATAATCAATTTTGAAACACCCCATTTCGAGGTAACCAGTGTTTGATTAGATCGTGTTTTTTTTTAGAGAGATAGATCCTAGAGGATTTTTAGGGGAACTCATGATATATATCCGTATTGACTGAAAAACAATGTGCAATGAATTTAAAAGGAAGCATACAGAACAGAAATGTTAGCACCACCATATGATTTTTACCTATAAAAATGAAAAATCCTTGATAGCAAAATAGGAAAGAAAAAGTTTACTCTAAGCCGATTTTTTACTTCGTATTTCTTCTATGCGAACTTTTTTTTATTGGTATCTTTTATAACTTTGACTATACACAGAGGCGTCCTCAGGGGTAGGGGTCTTGAGGGGTGTAGGCCCCTAAACAAAGGAACTTTTGTCTTGATGAAGAAAAAATTACCGCTTTGTAAGAAAAAAAAATAACGAGCAAATAGGTGAGAACAAATTTAGAAAGGATTTATTGTCTTAAAAAAAGGTATTTTGATTAAATTGAGGCCCGGCTCATACAAAAAAGAAAAGAAGATTTCGATGCTTGAAGAGTTACGACAAGATGATGGTCATTCAATTATTTCAGAACCGACATATCATTTCATGCAGTTTTTGTTTTGTTTTTATAACCTGATACAATAAGCTGTATGCACCTGGAATATAAACTTAAAATCCTCTCTCCTAATAAAAGAAGTTGTTATAATAATGATAGAACATTTCAAGATAAAATGACAGCTATATTTGCACTCGCTGCTAACTTTATCATGGCATTTCGTGACATACACTACATATATATACATACATTTATTATAATAACTAAATATTTATTTGAAAACAAACTATGTATGTAGACAGATGTATATAGAAATTGTATACATTTATTTATTTGTAGAGACGTCTGTCATATGTGTATACCTATATAGTTAGATAAATGATACACTAGGTACAGTCAAATAGATGTTTAAGTAATTCGAAAGAAAGTAAGTAACACACAAACACGATATCCGTAAGAAAAAAGAGTTTAATGTTATATAAATTCTAGGACGTACCCGTATTATTTATTATATTTCCAATTATTTTATTAATTCTTTAAATAATTCCGAAGTGTAGCATAACTTGTCGATAGACAATATTTGAAGCTCTTCTATCCCTTTGGCCATTATAATTAGAATAATTATAAATATGTTCCTCCTTTTATCATGATGAAGATACATACTATGACTAACTCGCCAATCCTCTTCTTCGTTTATTGACCTAACTCCCTTTTTTTATTCGCATTCAATGTACTCTCTCCTTTTTTCCATTAGTACAAAAATTCATTTTTTGGATTATAAATTTGTCGGTGCATTTTCGAATCGAAATCCAGACCTTAAAAAACTTTGATACATGGGAATTCGTTCTTGTTTTATGAAATTAATCAACTTATTAGCGAAAAAACCAACTTGCCCTCCAGAACCAATGAATATGGTCTGGTCAGAATGAAACACAGTCGTAATACGTAACTCGGAATTCTGAACAACTATTATTTTATGCCGAAAGTGTGCATTAATCTCCGTTTTTGAAATAATTACCATGACTATGCATTTTTATTAGGGAGCATTCATCAAGTAAAACATTGTATTATAGTAGATTAGGGGTATACTGACGCATCGGAATCGGCAAAAATCAGCCTTAATACTGCCAATTCCACCGATACATATAAAAAAATTATTTTATAACTTTTTTATCCATTAAATTTCTCGTCCACCCATTATAGACGCCCTTGAATAGAAGGATGTATCTTTGACATAGAGTAAAGTTTAAATCCTCCTATTTGTTAGTTCCATTTTAACATCCAATAGTTGACAATTTTCAATTACAAAGGGTTTTATTGCTATAAAACATGGTTGTTTAGGCCCTCCAAATAGCGGACATCAACAAATGATGACTTCACGTTAAATTACTCTGTTGTAGTTTGATATACCTATATATAATAGGAACATTCACATAAGAGATCCATAAAATTCATGGAATTCAAACAAGAGGATGTTTAAATTGCTATAAAGAGACGAGAAGAAAGAACGTTCTTCTGTTGAGCAAAGACAAAATGAAGTAAGGAACAATAGATATAAAGAAAAAGGTTACAACAACTGACTAACATTGCCATGTCTGTAATACTACTAACAACGACAACAACAACAACAACACTAGCTATAATTTAGTCAATAGCCACAATGTGAAATAATAGGGAAGAGAGAGAGAGAGAGAGAAACAGCAGTCCCAAATGACACAGTTTATAAGAAAAACATGAAAATAATCCTTAATAACAGAGGGGTCCCCCTTTTTATACACGGTTATTTCAAGTTTTTTTGTTTTTTTTCAACACCAACTTATAATCAAGTACAATTTAGAATGAACTATGTACGTAGGTAGCCTTACATATAAAAGAGCGATAGAGTAAAAAAAAAAAGTAGTACTCAATCCGTTGTTGTACAACATTTTTCAAGAAAGGACTCTTTTTTTTTTTTTTTTTTTTTTTTGTGAATGGGTCAATGAACTGTGATATGAACTGATATGTAGATGGATAGAGCCTCACCATGCCCATGCTTCTTAGTGAATTTATTTTCATTTAAGACTTTATAGTCTAATTGAAAAGAGGATATATTTTATATACATAATTGGTTGATATTATCGGGAATATAATTATAATTAGACTTAGAGAATCAAAATTAGCCTAATTATTTATCATTATGGCTTTCTTGATTATGATGAAGTTGATGAGGAAAGGTTTGTATGATTATTGGGTCAAATATATATATATAAATACTATTTGAACCACCTCTCATTAGGAGCTCGTTAAAATAGCCCGCATACAAAAAGAAATCTTCGTAACTATTTCTTGTTTTTATTTTTTATCTCTCTCATTAAGGGAATCAATATAAATTATAATATGATAGTATGTCATACCTTGTACACTTGACGTCATCCATATACTTGGCACACTCATCCTCAGGCATATCCACCAGAGTTTGCTCAAAGGCACCGGAAAATGGAATGACAATACCTCTAGGATCGTGTTTGTCCACATATTCCTTGATTTTTGGAAGCCTGAAATAATTAGAAGAGAGTTGAATTAGATGGTTATATTGACAAAAATATGTAAAAACAATAGGTCAATAATTGTGTTGGAAATTTAGACCAGTCTGAGACTGTTAGAATTTCAACTAACTCGGGTTTGAATGAATTCTACATGACTTTTTGTTTGTTCAAAATGAAATTTTGGTCCACAGTTTAAACCCGAAATCTGAACCAAAATAATGGTTTTTAAATAATGACCTAGGACCGAACAAGGGAAGAAAAGTTGGTTTACATCGAGTCTCAACACTAGTAAATACTACAATATCTCAGTTGTCGAATATAATTGGTTGGTTCAAAAATGGTGGTAAGAGAACTAAAAATGCTTTCTGTGAGTCCCTCCACCTCCGATAACCCTCTGTTAGTGAATATTCTTTTTATAAGGGGTTTAATGAACTCCGTAGAAAGATACCACCCCCAATAATAAAACGTATTTAATTAAATGATTATGATAAACAGGCTTATGATGTAATTTTAATTTTGTATTTAAAAAAAATATATATTCCATCCATTTAGCACCGGTAAATATCAATTCAAATTATATATATATAAGACATAATAATCTCAGGAACATGAGTTTGGGTTTTCAAAGGATATAATTTGATAGAAATTTGTATTAAATATTCATTACTTTATGCAAATTTTTTGTAATCAAATTAGAAATCATCAGTTTATGATGAGGTTGCGTTTGTTATATAAATAAAAGTAACTATTATAATTTTGTTGCTACTGTTGTCTGGCTTAGTCCTCACATTGAAAAAAGAAGAAGGATCTAAGGAATAAAAATGAATGACACGTCGGCGGAAGCTTTGGCAGGCTAGGGCACCCTCTTGGGAATCCAGCATTCTCATTGTACTGGTAATGGACTTCTTCAGGGCTTCCACAAAACGAATGATACTTGGCACATTGGCCTCAAGCTCGACCTTCTCCCAGAGATAGACATCGCATGGATTCAGGTTCGGGCTATTTGCAAGCCAACAATATGGTCCTTCTTCTTATATGTAGTATTGTGTCAAATCTTATTTATTCAGTCCCGTTCAGTCTTATGACTGGTCCTTAAGACTGTCGATCCTTCGGCATGTCAGTCAAGACCAGCTCTTGTTGACATTTCTAGTTAAACATTTTAAAAAGTATGAAGCACAATATGTTCCGCCCTTTTTTACTCTTATTTATTATTGTATATAATAAAAAGGTATTTTTAGGGAAAGTTACAGGACCGACAATTGTAGGGACTGATTCTTAGGTAGGACCGATCATAAGACTGGACTGAACAGAATAAATTTCTATCGAAACAACACTAATTGTATGTCTGTATACAATACATATCTAAACAAATAAATCCATATGTACAATAAATCATAAGTGCATTTAATAATAAATCACCCGATAGCTGCTAAATTATCATCATCATTATAATTATTCTTATTAATAAAAATAATTTTACAAGCATTAATTATGATCATTGTTATGCCATTATTATTATTCTTGAAGTAAGAGGAGGTAATTTTCTTTTATATGAGGGAGAAGAAACAGAAAGAAAAGGTGATAACTACATAACTCTATGACTATGAGAGTTTTCATTTATTGTTACTATGTATCTACTAAGGTTTCTGTCCCGGGATTCGATTTTTCCAGAGGGTTACACCTAAAGCATTCCCACATTTAATTATTTAGTAATATATGCTTCATTTAATTATATACAGAGAGAGTGGAGGCCCAAAACTTGCAATAGTATTACTAAAAACGTCATTTTTAAAGATCTAATTAAGGACAACTCAAGACCAATTTGTGGCTTAAATACGATGTGTATCACTTTTTTTTTATTATTCAATATGTCCTCCTTCACAGGCAATGCTAACCTCAACATGCCAGCCTACAGATTGGCAGCTCTTGATGATGAAGAACGTGGCTATGCGTAATAATGGCACCTCTGAACGAATCCAAATTTGGATGAGATGTGCAGCAGATATTCATCTCCAAGACGCCCTAAACTGCAAGGAGGTTGATTGTAGGAGGGCTAAAAGTCAGTTATATTGTTGCTGCTTAAGTATGTGGATGTATCAGGGGGTAATTGACTTCTTGATGTTGTAGCCAGTCCGGATGTAGATGCCACAGTATCTGCAATCTTCTTTGCACTGAGACCGGCATAGAGGAGATCGCATAGACGTAGTCTTTTTAGTTATTACTAGGTCATTTTTTACACTTAAAGACAAAACCTATTTGGCGATAACATAAAAACAAGCTGGGATACTTTTTTTTTTAATATAACGACAGTATGATAAACGTATCCGTTGATATAAGTGCTATAATTTATACTAATTCAGAAGAGTGATAAAGTCCTTCCGGAGCCGGGGATTTTAAGGTTAACTGAACCGAATAAAAATCGGTCATTTTGTAACGCTGATCATAAAAGATACTGAGACGTAATGACGTAAAAATTATTTTTAAGGAAGAGTGTATAATTATTCACGTTGCAAGAATAACGAAAAAAAAAAAATAGGATTGGTGGTTTAAAGCAAGCCTCACCAACTGAAATTGATTATATTGATAATATCAAAATTCGAATTAAAGTTCAAATATCCCACGATCAAATTGATTGAACTTGTATATAATATGTTCATGTAAAAATATAAACATATATCAATCATATTAATCACTTGTTGGGACAGTTTTTCAGTGGTTTAATATTGTATGACACTAAAAAATCCTCTTCGAGTTTTCATTGACGTAAAAAAATTTATAATGCGTTTTTCTCAGTTTCATGAAAAAAATCCCAACTTGTTTTTATATTATCGCCACACACGTGTTTCTTTTTGTTTCGGCTGTTGTTTAGTTGCGTAATGTAAGCTCGTAATTAAATGATACTGCAAGATTCCTCTGTAATTCATTAAATGGAAAGTTGAATACATATTAAATATAGAAAGAAAAAAGAATATATATATGATATATTCTAGTGATAGGCGAGCATACTTTTAGCCCGGTGGTCAGGTTATATATTTTACAATTATACAACTCCACTAAAAGTATAAATAGTTCATTACTTGCTATTTAAATTTTTTGTTGAGGGTCAGATCAGGTTACAGAAGGGATTTTCAACATTTTTTTAGTGATGTATCACTAGTAAATATTTATTTAACCCAAGTACCCTCTTCTCAACACAAAACATTTTCAGCTTAGTTTTTGGGATTTTTTTTGAAAATTAACTATAAAACAAAATTCGATTTTTTGGAGAAAAAAAAAATCAAACATCATCAACTGTTAACAAAAAAATATTTTTTTTGGGGAAAAAAATAAAAATCCACAGCTATTCACAAAAAAATATTTTATTAAAAAAAAAAATCAAAAATCCTAAGCTATTCCAAAGAGAAAGAAAATCAAATTCTGTTGCTATTGAAAAAAATTAATTTAAAAAAAAAAATCCAAAACAATTCGCAAAGAAATTCAAAAATTCTAGGCTATTCTAAAAAAAATTTTTTTTTGGAAATAAAATTCAAAAATCCTACGCTATTATTTAAAAAAAATCGAAAAAAATTTCAAAAACTGTTGCTATTCACAAAAATTAATTTTTTGCAAAAAAAAAAAAAAAATCACGACTTCTCACAAAAAAATAAAAATCCAAAGCTATTGCCAAAAAGTAATTTTTGGGCTAAAAAAATTCAAAAATCCAAAACTGTATACAAAAATTAAATTTCTCTCCAAAAAATTTCCAATATTAATTTTTTTGTAGACAATTTTAAAAATCCATAACTTTCCACAGAAAATCAAATTAAATATCATACGTTCATCAACCATTAAATTATCTAGTAAAAAACAAAAGTTCCTTAATTTAGGGGCTACAACGGACGCCCCTGAGTTATGAAACTGCATGTAAAATATTCTTTCAAAATCTCATTTACCCCTTGGAGTCCCTACAAGTACCCAAGGTGTACTACACGTACCCCCATTTGAGAACCACTGGATTGCAGAATTCCAATAGGAAGAACATATGAAATCTAAGAAAAAAAACGCGCGCAAAATTTGTTTCAATGAAAAAAATGAAAGACATGCGAATTGAGAATATACAGCAGTAGACAAGCTTAAAAAGGATTATGTCTTCCTGAAATATAAAGAAACACTTTAATTTCCCATCATGGTTTCCCGGGGGGTACCGCTCAAAGAGAATTTGTCAGGAAATGAGAAACTTTACTCAGTATCTACAAAATATAATTAAGTATGAAGAGGAATAAGAAGAAGAAGAAGTCGATCCAAGCAAAAGACGACGGAAGGCAGACTCATTCTCTCTCTCTCTCTTTTCAATGCACACAGACACACAACGACTGTACACTACACGTTATATATTATGTAGTCGTTTTGTATTACATATACTATTTGTAAGTATTCTTATACTAATAATTTATTATAAATTAGCGCTCAGAAAAGAAAGAGAATAATTTTAAAGGCATCGTACGATTTGGCGGGGTATTTCTTATTGTTAGCGGATGAATGAATCATTGATACATATCCGAAGGATTTCTATTCTCATCAAATCACAACACTATTAAAAACACACAGAAATATCATTAATGAGGACAAATGGTCTTAACAATCATATTTTTTAAAAAACCACATTAAAATGTTATAATAATTGTCCATATTTGACTCTGAGGAAAAATTAGTCTTAGGGAAATCTATGTTTCAAATATATAACAAAATACTCATAAATATCTTCATTAGGACAAATTTAACCGTCAACAATATACATATTTTAGGCAGTGCCGTAACCGCAGTTTAATTATAGGAGGGGCCTGATCTTAGGGACTATGGATGACTCACCATTACTTTAGCCATTAAATACTACTACTGAAGACCACAGGAATTATAACCCTGATATTTATAAACAATGCCCTTGCTACACCTTGACACCAAACTAGGGATGAATCGGTCCTAAAACTGATTTCCTAATCAGTCTTTCCCCTCCCTTTCTTTTTAGCCCTCATTTTATTGGTCCAATCTCTTTCAACGATCCGGATACACCAGTATTTCAGTCCTACGTTTTTTTTATTATCTTCACTCCTAACTAAGATTGAAGAATATAGTACAAAGAAAATAATGAATGATACCTAGAACGTATTATATATTCTATCCACGTAGTTAGTAACTACGTCGTTTCAGCTGTCGTAGTTAGCATAAAAGACCGACAAGGACCGGTCCTAGAAATGACACATTTTATTTGGACTTTATTTATCAAACATTACTCCAGACGAGGGGTGTTTCTAGCTTTGATCATTGGGGGAGGGGGGTTAGCCTCTAAAAAATTATCAATACTAGCAAAGGGTGCCTTCATTGGAGGGCTGAATTGATGGGAATATAATTAAAGAATCAAAATAGAAGGAATTAGAGTGAGAGAAAGGCATGTAGAAAGATACAGAAATATCTTAGGAACATGCTTGGTTATTTTATACTGGCTAAATTTTAAACTGATTTGTTGTACCATTTTGGATTCCTTAGATGATAACACCAAAAATAGAATTATAAGATATTTTGGGGCTAGCAACGTTGCTGCTCCAAATCATGATACCAATATGTAAATATCTGGAGTCATACATTCTTTTATGAGTAAAATATCATATTTTGCACACTCCGCAGAATCATAATATCCCATTAGATAAATAATATGCATTATTATGACCCGATATCAAAGGATTTCCATCACCATCTGCTTTTATGTGTTTTAAAAGCAATATTTAATGAATTAATATATATTTGTACAAAATGATAATGGAATTCCAGTCTTCCAACCTCCCTCCCTCCCCATCGACTACATACCAAGCATGATTAATTACAACTGATTGAAATCTTTTAATTATCCACCAAAGAAAGAGATAGAGACAGCCACAAAGAAATACTTAAATATATTATACAAAACATAATTACGGCATCTCATACCGTAGGTCACGAGTAGTTGTGTAGTCCTAATATGATCTGAGAATCATGGCTTAAACTAAAAAAACAAAACAAAAATTGAAATTCAAATAAGGTACCATCTATTCGCCCACGTTAATTCTCTTTATAAATGTACACTGTACAGTCCCCCACCCACATGTTCATTTCCTGAAGGAAAAGCTTATATAATTATACTTATTTAAATATATTACCATCAACTCCATTATTACGTGTACACATATACATATGTATCTAAGTACATGGTTGTGTTGTTAAAATGGTGGATTTAAATGAAAGAAAGACTGGAAGAAGAAGTAGGTGTTTATGGTTCTTTTGTTGTTCTTTACAGGGCCCTCCATCTAAATGAAGGAGTATTTTACATTGCGACCCCTTGTTTTATGGATATGTTTTGAATAGAGATGTACATTTTTACAAAATTTTATTTGAATGGACGATTCTTATACCATGTATGTAAATTGTAATTACGAAAATGAATAACAATGATTTACTATTTTTAAATCTTTAACTTTTTATTGATTAGGGTTAGGCCAAAAAATACATATAAACAATCACAATTAGTTGTAGTAATTTTAAATTAAAATTGAAAAAAAAATCCCGTAATTGCTTAAATGGCTCACACTACGAAGTACTCTTTTACTTAAAGTAGGAGCATAGAAGGATTGTTTTGAACTACATATGTATGAAGAAAAATTTTCTGCAATGATTTCCATCAAGTCCCATGAGAAAATATTGACAAAGGAGTTTTACACTTGCTAAAAAATGAGTAAAAATAAACTTTGAGCAATATTAAATAATAAACAAAAAAGAAGAAACCATTTTTTCTTTTTTATACTTAGTTTTTCCATTACAAAATGACATCCTTACTCATAGCTAATCATATATTATAATTAATACCCTTCATGAGAGTCATGTTCAAAAAATCTGCAGTTTTGTGCTGTGTCAATAGCTTACAATAAAGATTTATAGAGAGAAAAAGGTGAGTTTTTCCATTTAAATGGTTTTTTTCCCCATTTGATGATTTCTAGAGTCATTAATTAAAAACCATTGACAAAAACAACAACAATATTTGAAGGTTTTTCTAAGCCTTTTCAGCAAACGTACATAGAGCAGCTGATTTATTTACATACATATTTTTCATATTTCTTACTATTCAACCAAATTCACACAATTATTGAAATCTATCCCTCTATAATATCCCAAAACTCTCCCAGATCGAACCCAACACTAATCATGATTTAAAAAAATGCATTAACTGTCATAAATATATATAACTATAAAGTCAGTGCATGAGCACTGAGAGAAAATAAAGTTTGAATTGCATGTATTAATATTTAATTATATTTCCTTTTTAATCAAAAGTGAATAATTTGGTCTAATAATTACATACGAAAAAAAGTTTAAATAATGGGAATTCATGTATATATTTTTTAAGCAATTATGAGTCATTACCCATACATATATAATTCATGGACAATGTGACAATTAGAAAAAATTAACGAGGAGAGTAGATGACAAATTTCGCATTAGTACGTAGAAGATATTTGTACAATGCAGTAACCAAAAAAGCTACCGTATAATGCCCTAAAGAACTTATGAAGTAGTGCTGGGCTTTCGTCTGAATATCCTAAACTAGTACGAGCTAGGGAGTTATCTCTCAAACACAAAAATATATAGTGTATTTTGTTATCAATTGTCCAAGATAACTTTTAACGTATTGGGGGTTGAGAAAAGAAATCATTAAAAAAATCTCGCATGTTTTCTGAACATTTTTTTTCCACATCAGTAATTTTTCAAAACCCCTTCAGCCTCCCTGCAGACGCCCCTGCAGTACGATGTTTATTTTATTTAACACTAGGAAGTAAAATTCCTTTTTTATGACATGGAAAACACATGGACTCCCATTACCTTTACAAAATTTTCTAAATTACCCTTTTCAGGGTAATTTACCACTGTTCCCCGACCACTGACTTCATCAGGGTTTGAACATTGAATTATAATTAGCTATTGTTAAATTGTGTACAATTCTGAACAATTATTGGATACTAACTTGCTATAATGTGTAAATTACCGACTGATTTTGACTCTTTTCAGTTATTATTATTATTTTTTTTTTTTTTTTTTATGAAAGGTTGATAGATACAAAGATAAAGTGGAGACCGACACAATTTTTGCGCATCAAACTAATTTGCTCCTTTACATAAGTTTTGTCTGGACCGGTCGCAAAAAAAAATTCGTTCTAGATAAGTCTCATCTAAAATTTGGTTAAGGCCGATTCTATAGATGAATTGTTGATGACGTCATCTGTGTTTTAAAATTGAGAGGTTCGACCAACAAAAACGTCATATGAAGTTAAATGTGTTCCACACTGATCCTATTTGTACAACTCATCAATATAAATAGGATTAACAATCGTTCCGTAGATTTAGATTTTAAAAAAATGGATCTGCGATTTGAAAACGATTAATTTTCGGTCTACGGTCTGCAATCGAGGTGTGGACCGAAATATCGGTACAAATAAAATCACTTAAGACTACTGTCGTATCCTTCTAAAAAGACTACAGTCCTAATAAAGGTTATCAGTTCTAGGATCAGTCCTTATCGGTCTTTAATAGTAACTACAACAGCTGTATTGACGCAGTTACTAACTATGTCATTTAATCAGTTCAGCATAACTTACTAAATACTCAATTATTACACGATCTAGCTATCATTCTTAATTTTCTTTGTATATATATTCTTCAAGCGTAGCTAGGACTGAAGAAAATAAAAAGATAGATAGGACCGTTGCATTTTAAAGCATATCCAAGGCGTTTTTAAAAAAATTTAATTTGAGTTTTTTTCCAAAAAAATAAATATTTGAAGTTTAATGTTTTAAAGGTTTTTTTCTAGAAAATTGAATACTTGGAGTTTAATTTTCAATTTTTTAATAACAAATTCCAAAATCCAATCCCCCTAAGTAGAATGCTGCGGACACGCCTGATTTCGGACAGATAATAAAAAAGACAGAAGGGGGGGACTCACTAGAAAATCAGTTTTTAACCGAACCAAAAAATATTTCGGTCTTGGACTGAGTCTCAAGATTAGTATGTACATATCAACATAAAAGTACCATTAAAGGGGGTACAGCATATGTAGACAGTAGATGTCGTACCTACATAATTAGCTCTATTTCATTATGTTCCTCTCCTCAACCTAATAAAAATAATTGGGGGTTATTTAAGAAATCAAAACGTCTTTCTGTGATATATGCATACGCAGTTAAGACAAGGAATGGCAAAGGCAACATCATCTCTGCCGGACCTTGTCAAAAGTATAAACGTATGTAAGTAAGTGTACATCACTCACTCCCCAGTGCGCACTTCATACCCATAACAATTAAATGTAAAAAAAAAACACAACTTTTTTTGCCTAATTAAAACTAAATTACTTAAACGATTTTTCGTGATGAATTCATCGACAAATAGTATACATAAAACGCACTAATGATAATTAGGAGTGAGTGAGAACATATTTAATAATATAATTCAATAATTAAATTATGGCTCTACCTATGTATTCTTTCCTTTCTTCATTCACACGTTGTACACACCATGATGGTTATAATTAAAAGCAAGAAGGAACATGACTTGGAAATGGTGTAGGATCATGTATATTGTATAAACATATGTACCCCCAAAATCATTCAAGGATTTGCCCTCATTACTAAAATCTGTAAACATATTATTATGTAGGAATCCTCATCCCACTTACGTTAAGATCACATTAATTAATTTATATTCAATAACCTTCTCTATTAACCCCTCTACACATATTTATTCCATAGCGCAATAGCCCCGGTAATTGGTTCCCTGGATAAATACGGAATTGTTAAAGACACAAAACGTGCATCAGACGTGAAACACACCAACATTTCATTCTGTTAGTATTCATGTAGTATGTAAATTGTTGGGATGAATAGAGTGGGGACCTGACACTTGAATTAGAATTTAATGACGATTTTATCCTCGTTACTTTTAAACACTAGGTTTCATTACGCAACAAAAAAGACCCATGAAACAAAAATAAACAATCTTTGTTCGTATTCCATGTCTTTATGTAAAAGGAAAAAAAGTATCAACAAAAAAGACAATGCGTTTGCGATCTCCTCTGCGCCGAGAAGGCTGTAGAATCTGTTGGCCTCTATGTGGTCCTCCTCCAGTCCTTATCTGAACCTCCTGGACTTTGTTGCGACTTGGAGAAGAATGTCCACAAAATCTCATACAAATTTGGATTCGCTTTGAGCTGTATCATGACAACGTGGTACGCGTCAGGGTCACAATCTTTATTGTCCAGAGCTCCCAATCTGTTTACTGGTGAGTGGAGGCTGTTATTGCTTGTGAAGGAGGACATATTGAATACAAAATAGAGCTAAATACTGTATTTAAACAAGTTACAAAGGATTTTTGAGAACTGCCTTTTCTTGACTCCATAAAAATCAATTTTTTCGTAATTTAGTCATGCAACTGCAAGTTTTGAGTCCTCACTCTGTAGCAGTCCTAAGATTTTGATGTTCTGTTCTAAACCTACGGGATACATTCGAATCGGACGCAAAGTACTTTTCAATTATGAACATTCTTTAAAGGATGTCATCATAAATATATCTCAGATTTAATAACATCCAATGTGGCAAATATTTACTGCAGGTGTTTGACTGAAAAAATTCAACTGACAAACTGAGTTACTTACAAATATGCTACGTTTTTCAAGGGCATATAACGGATTGTCAGTTCCATAGTAAGAACTGATACAACTCAAGTCAAAGCTGAGTTAAGAGTCTTAAAATGAGTCTCATAACAAAACCCGGATATTACTCTATTATTCGGCATTAGCTAAACTCACCACTTATTCTTTTTGCGAATATAGTCCTTTTCACTCAGGTTTACCAGATAAATCATGGGCTTTGCAGTGATGAAGAGATGCTTATTGAGGAATTCAATCTGTAAGAGAGTTGGAAATAAATAAATAAAGCAATCAAATAAAATGGTGATTTAGTGAACATGGATAATATGTTTTCATAAACACTTTAATACAAGTTGTAAGAGAGACTTTCATAAGTATACATACATACATATAATCATATTTTGTATATGTGTATGTATACTTATACAAGCATTAAAATATGATATCCTTCAAATGATAATTGTACATAATAGCTCCTCCAAAAAAAAAAAAATTTTTTTTTTTTTGTGAATCCATAAATCTTTTTCTTTCTTTTTTATGTGGAACCCTTTATTTCATAATAATAAGAAGAAAAGATCGACAAATCAAAAACCATGTAGTAATAATAAGTATAACCAAAAAATAATGTAGTATTTTTTATTATTATTATTATTCTTATATATAAAACTTCAAATTAAAATCTTTTCCAAACTCACCTACCTCCTGAGGGTAATTGTAGAAAGAAGAAACAAATTGAGGGCAAAATGATTTATTAGAGGTAAATAATTTGTGTTTCTCTCTATTCCTCTCTATCTTTATCTTAAATCGTCGTTTATAAAAAAAAAATCTCACTACTTATGTATATATTATTATACAGAGTGTACATACTTCTAGGTGTGTGTTCTAACTTCTTCCATATGGGCACAACCAAAAGGAGGCAGAGTCAAAAGTTTAAAAATGGATTCTTATTGTATGAAGGTAAAGAAGACCGAAGAGAGTTGCAATAAGCCCTTCTTCTCCTTCTTCATAAAACATCCAAAAAGTTACACAATTTACACCCATTTTACATTTTAAGGTGCCCCCAAGATAACTTCCTTCTTCCAAAAGGCAATCAAACAAGTTTTATAAATAAGAAAAGTCTTATTTTGTTTCGTAATGTAAATAGTGCAGATTTATTTTAAAAGTTTAAAAAATATGCGCGTTTACAACTGAAACACTCTGAAATTTTTAAAAATAGTTAAATAAGTATGTAATTTTTAAAGTGGTCGACGAATTAATTTATTTAACATGAAAGATGAGAGTCTTACGACACATGGCATTTCAATATGGCCGCCCATGTTCTCCACTACCAACTCCAGCCTGGACCGGAACTTGCTGCATCACTTGGCAATGAAGCTCTGGTCGAGGTTGGCTCAGGCATTCTTGAGGGCAGACTTCAGCTGGTACTTGGACTTGTATTGGACTCCCGACAGCATCCTCTTTAAACGCCCAAACACTGCGAAGTCAAGCGGTGAACAATCAGGCTGTTCGGCTGGTTTTTCTTAAGCTTGTTGAGAAGAATCTTCGACTTTGCAAGGAGTTCTCTTGTAGATCTTAAGGCCAAGATATTTTTTAACTAGCCGGTCCATGGTCCTGCTGACGTTGAACTCCCTAGAGAGGCCCCTGACAGTTACCTTGCCTCTCTTGTCCTCGACAGACTTTTCACGGCAGCAACCATTTTGTCCAAACTTCGAGGCCTTGACTTAGATCTTGTCGTCGCCTCAGGTGTCCCTTTGGCTACCACGCTGTAAACGGTGGTGCGGCTGCAGTTCAGAACATTGGCAATTTCAGTGGGAGTTCTTCCCGGCGCGGAAAGTTCCAAAATTGCGACTCGACGTCTCTCCATATTATCGACTGTTGTTTTACTGTTGCTATTTAGATTTTGCTGGAGCTTTGTTTATGACTAGTCAAGACCCTTGCCTCGAAGCATAAATCGGTTTCAACTCAATAAAATCACGAATATGTGCACGGCGTAAAATTTAAAGGAGTGCTCAGTTTTAGACGCGCACACCTGTATACTTGTCTATCCTTAGTTTGGTTTACAATATCAGAAATCAAGCATTCATCAAAATGCTCATTTATTACATCTGCAAGTTATAAGACCTTAGAACTACAGAGTTGTATTGAGTTATAGTTCCTAAATTTTATTTCTGATCAGCTTTATTGTCAATAATCCTACATATCAAATTTGAGTTAAATCCATTTCCTCCTGAAAATTTATCCACACCCATATATATAAACAATTATCCAAATTAATTTAATGCTTTACTCGATTTGTAATTTTAATAATCGGTCGACTTATAAAGGAAATCTGAATGCATTTGCATTTTTCTCCAAACAACCTTCGTAATAAAGTAAGACTTATACTGAAAACTGAATTTATGGCGCATTTTTAGTTGTAGGAGTATGTCTTATTCAGTTTTATTATAAAATAACAATTATACAGTACACGCTTTTTAAAACATGTTTTCTCTTTTGTCAAAATCTTTCCCAAAACTTTTGAAGGCTTTATAATATTCCTCAATATCTATATTTGTCAATTTTTAAAGTTTAAAAAGAATTTAGAGGAATTCATATTTAAAAAATAACTTTTTTATTTATTTTTCACTAATTCGAAAATGATAATGTTATATAAGGGAGTTTTCAGAAAGGTCTGAGCTATACAGCATCTAAATCATTATTGTTATCCTTTTTTTGAATAGGAAGGAAACATTATTGCGAGATAACATAACATATATTAATAACAGATGAGGTAAAGTTCATTCGACTTCCTTGTACTTAATAAAAAAATGAACGATTTTCACGAAGAAATTTTGTTTTTACAAGCGTGAATATGAATTGAAATTTGATTTTTTTAAATCAACGTGGAAGAATGAAATTATTTTGAAAATTGCAAAAAAATAAAGAAACGTTTCTTGTTTATAAGTAATTTCAGAAAATCAAAAATATGTCCTCACATTAATGTATGTATTTACACTTTACTTCTGTAAAGCAAAGTGAATACCCCCCTCTTGTACACATGGATGTACTTTACAAACCATTGGCTTTTTCCATATGTGAACCAATACGATAGGAAATTCCTAATAAATCATGAGCACAGTATGAACATTTTTCACACTCCATAAAATTAATGAAAGCCCCTCCTGAGTAAAGTTTTGATCTATTTCAATTATACTTAAACATAAATCTCCAACGGTTGTTCCCTATATATATATATATATATAGGTAGATGGATTTCCTAATGACTAAAATTGATTCGACTCCACTGCACATCAACTATTCATAGCTAGGTACATGCTTCAGGTTTTAATTAATAGCTTAAATTTGACTAACGATTAATTGATCTGTTCATACTACTGATTTTTATGTATTTAGGAGTAATTGAGTCTTGAAATTGAATTGTCTTAAAGTTACAGTAAAATACATTTCCATGAGTAATTTTCATCATCAAAGTTAAAAATTAAACTTTTTTTTTTTTGTAATATCGAATAGAATTTCAATCATTGGATTATTATCATACTTATCTAAAATATAGTAAATTTATCACTTTATCTCAATTTCTAGGAGTTATTAGAACTTGTACTCAACATTAATGCATATAAACATATATTATCCTATATAATAGAGTGTTGATCTTATCTAGTGCTACACATTTTATTTATTATTTTCAATTTTTCAAGAGTAAAATTAAAACGAGAGGTTTTGTGAGTACATTTATTTAACAGGAGCATCTGAAAATAATGCTTGGCACAAATTTTATTCAATATGTGATCCCTCACCTCTAACAACTGCTTCAATACAGGGTCTAAGCCCCTTACAGATCTTGACTATGAAGTCAGACTCGAGTTTGGTCATTTCCTTCTTGATGGACACCTCTAGTAAATGGAAACTCCTGTGAGGAGTATCACATACTCTCTCTTCCAGACGCGCTTAGATAGAGTAGTCCAAGAATTTTGCATCTGGAGAAGAGGGCAGCCACATCTTGAGGCCTCAAAAGTTGTTGTTCTTCCAAAAAATTACTTTTAGCCCTCAAAATCAGTTTTTATCTAATATCTCAAGGAAAGGTTGACAAAAATAATTGATTTTGAGCAACAATAATCTATATAATATAGGAGGACGAGATTCTTAAGTTTTTTTTTTAAAGTACAGTCAGTTGGACAAGCGTTGGACAGTGATGAACGTAATTATGTGGTCGAAATAAATATTGCCCACAAATGGTTTGGTAGAATATTTTATAAAATTAAACTGATTGAAATTTATATATATGGGTGTGGATAAATTTTCAGGAGGAAATGGATTTAACTCAAATTTGATATGTAGGATTATTGACAATAGAGCTGATCAGAAATAAAATTTAGGAACTATAACTCAATACAACTCTGTAGTTCTAAGGTCTTATAACTTGCAGATGTAATAAATGAGCATTTTGATGAATGCTTGATTTCTGATATATTGTAAACCAAACTAAGGAAAGACAAGTATAGTGCATGATGGAAAAGCCATGAAATACTTAAGCAAACCTTATGTTAAATTTCTTTTTTTATGAAAAAATAAAGTAAAACTGTCATCTTAGTTTTTGAAGCTTATAGTCTTTGATTTTTTTTTTTTTGAGATTTTAATAATCTAAAAATAATACACTTGTTAATCTTATGTAAGGGCATGGTTTTTTTTAGCAAACTAAAAGAATGTCAATGATGATTCCATGTTGGATGGAGTTACAGATACAGAATTTCATTTATGAACTGGTGAACTGTCAATAATACCATATACCAAATTTTAGTTAAACCCTTTCCCTCATAAAAATATCTTATGGAATGACCCATATAGTAAAAAGTAACAAAACTGAATCAGGCAAATTCTTCTAAAACTAAAATACTAACAGAGTACAACTTTCAGTTTGGTTATAGAACTAGGGGATATGCTGTCAATCGAATTTTAATGGCATTTTTGGTGAAAAATTACACAGTTCTTGAGATTTTCGGATTTGGATACACATTATGAAAAGAAATCTACTCCAACGAAACTCAGAATCACGTTGACAAGTTTACTATTTGGAGCTATATACAACTTAAGTAGGAGTGGAACGAAAGGGTTTTGAAATTACGAACACAAGCTATAATAAAGTACGTATTTACATTACGTGATCCAAACATGAGGTAAAGGGGACGTAGAAGGCAAAAATTGTAAGTAAAACATGGGCCTTTTTAACCAATTATTTCACACACGTACATATATGTACGCTAAAATTACGTTTTTTGACATTATTTTTTTATTTGCAGTATGGATCTTTCTGGAGAGAAATCGAACATTCTGAGCTATACAAGCTATAAACATACGCTGTATTATTGATTTTAATGTTTTAAAATTAAGTATTGATGTGAACCTTATACATGAATTATTTTTGCTATAGTTTTATTTTATCATTATTAATAGATAATAATGTCTTAATTTCGTACGTACATATATGTACGTTTGGGAAGGAGCCCTAGAAATATCTTATTGTTCCTACTTTTGCAAACATTATTAATTTTGAAGTTAATCTAAAGAAACCTTAACATCAATTAATTAACATCGATGTTGAAATTAATTATACCTAATAGTTATAGGGAAAAAATGAGATTCTTTCAATTTTCGAGGATGACCCTCGAGATACATCTACATGTGTTTATCTCATTCTCGAAAGATCCTTATGAGTAAATTGATGAAGATAGTGATAACGAAGAAACAATTGAAAAAGATTGTAATTGTTTTGGGAAAGGTTTGTTGAACTCTGATGCTGAGCTTCGTACTTATCATCAAGATGACTTTGATGAAAATGAAGACCCTAATTTCGATGAAACTCAATCCATGTATGTAGAAAAACAAGTTACTTTTACATATAAACATATATGTACATCAAATGTTTTTTTAATTTTATTTGTAGACAAGTAAAAAAGAAACCCATCTTTCAACTGATAGTGAAAAACTAAAACGAATTAAAAATGTTAGGAGAAAACAGTCCGCGTCCGAATATCGCTTCCTAAGTAAAATTCCACCTTATAAAAGTTCAAAATGGAATATGTCCACAATTATATTTGATGTCGATTCTACCTCAACTCCCTACGACTTCTTAAAATTATTCATACCAGATTCTTGTGTAGAAAAAATATCACTGTAGACGAAACGATATGCCTGTTGCTCAAACAATCCAACCTTTAGTGACAAGGTGAACAGTATGACAATTCGAGCGACTCATGCCATCATGTACTTAAGTGGCTATTTCAATGCAGAGCAAATAAAGATGTATTGGCAAAGACGGGAAGACTCAAGTAACACCTTAATAAAAAAAGCAATGTCCCGAAATAGATTTGATGAACTTCTGTGGTACACACATTTTGCCAACAACAACCATCCGAATCTGAACGATCCCTTTTGGAAAATTGCAGTACTCTTTGAAACTATAAACGAGACTGCAAAAAATATGTGTAAAAGTATGAATATATTTGTATGCATGAATCTATGGTCAAGTGCTTTGGCCCTTATGGTATGAAAATATAAGCCAAATCAAAACCAACACGATTTGGGTTTTAGCTACATCTTCGGGTGAGCTTATTCATTATATTCCTTATAGAGGAGACAAAACGTAATTAAATGGTTATGGATTGGGACAAGGGCCGGATGTTGTTTATGAACTAATTGAAAAATCACAAATATCTGAAGGTAGTAAGGTGGTCATAGATAACCTTTTTACTAGTTTTGACCTCATGCACAATTTGAAGGACAAAAAAAAGTTGAAGTTCCAGGATACGTTGAGATGCAATCGACTTCATTCAATTTCCATCCCATTAAAAAAGGAATCAATAAAAATTAAAAGAGGGGAAATGGAGTGCAATTATATGGATGATGATAAAGTAATTATTGTTTGGATGGACGGAGGACCTGTTTATATTGCAAGCAATTTTATCGGAAAAGATCCTATTGGAAAGTTGCAGTCGATATTCCAGAGATGCGAAGAAAAAGCTTGAAGTAAATCAGTCTCATCTTTGCAAAGTTTACAACAATACTTTGGGAAGAGTTGACTTATTGGAGAATATGATTGCAAACTATGAAATCAGTTTACGAAGGAAAAAATCGTATTGGTGCCTTTATAATTGGTCTTTAAATCTAAATGTGCAAATGCTTCAAGCATTAAATAGAGAGACAAAATATTTCGTTACTTGATTTTACACGAGCTTGTAAGGAATCTTCGGAAACCAATCATGGTGAAAATATAAACACCACTATATTGCCAAACTTAAAGCATAGAGCAAAAATTTCTTCTGTACATTACGAAAATGTAGGACATCTAATTGACAAAACAAATAAAGCATCAAATGAGCATCTTGTTCGTCAAGATGCTCAAATATAGATGCAAAAAGTGGGCTTGTGCGCTAATGGTTTTGAAAAATATCAAGTACAAAACTTGTAAATAATATGTATCAATGTATATCAGAAATTATTTTTAATTATATGTATTTATAAAAATAAAGTTAACTTAGAATAAAAGAATAGGAAAATTAGTCATACCCCTATTTATTATCATTGCATCCTATTAATTTAACAATATGAATATTTTTGTGGGAGATCTTACCAAGCGTACATATATGTACGTGCTTACCAAGGGCACAATTGTTAAATTTGATGAAAAGCAAAATTAGAATTTTAATATATGTACTCTAAAAAAGCTACTCAACAAAATTTCATCAAAAAATTCAAACGATTTCTACACTCGGAAAGTAATGGGTTAATGATGTGTTTCTTATTCAAATTATACATGTTAAAGAGTCAAGCCTCTATTTAGTGGTCAGACAAGAGAAATAGACCCCTTAAAACAACTTTTTAACAATTCTAAAATTGAAAACTGGACATGGCTGCTTAGTACAGGTAACCAAGTTTGATTGTATCTAATTTTGAGAATATTTCTCTAAAATGTTGTAACTTTTAACCAAAAAATTGATGAGTAAGAACGAATGAATTAGAACTCGACTACATCGCCTACCGATACTTCTACCTTCTAAATGATGCATGTACGTAGTTTACTTTAATTAGTCTGTAAACAAAGCTACAAAGAGTGGCGCCGTCTTTCGGAGATCCTTAAAATTAGGCCCCCTTTCGTCCAGCCTCTTGGTCAAATATCTCAATAAGGATGCGGAATCAAAATAAACTTAGTTTCTACGCAACATTAATGAAGGTGTCATGTAACCTCTCGCAAAATTTGAGCTTTCTGCGACAATTAAAAACAAAGATAGAGTGCGCCAAAGCCATGCACCAGCTATTCAAAAATTTTAGTTTAAAAAAAAGTGTTTTTTTAATCCACAAATTTTGCAGAAAAGCAATTAATATGATTAAATTTACCATAAATGTTTCTTAAATTGTAAGGGTTTTCATTTTTGAATTTAAAAAAAGAAAATAGTCATCAGATCGTATGTATGTAGGTACAAGAGTGTTGGGTTTTGTTCTGAAAATTCCAGACAGGTCTGAGAGCATTATGATATTTAATGGGCCGAACTAATTCGATCCTTCAAACAACGTCGGTCTGTACTAGTCTCAAATAAACATTCGGTCTAAACCAATTCCATATTTGTATTTTAAAATGTTGAACATTGACACGAGATGTTGCCTCATTTATATGTTAATTATAGTATTGTGCGTTGTCATATTTTAACAACGCATAATCAGAGAATGGGTTCATAGATTCAGACCGAAAAAAACAATAAATTTCGTTCTATCGGCTAAGAATCCAAATATATATATATTGGGCCGTATCTCAACACTACTTTAGTATGTATTTTATAGGCCATTGTTCATATACATACATGTTATAAATGTGTGTATGAGATAAGAACATGTTCAAAATCATTACATTCCTTTTAACCATTAGGGCAATAAATTTTAAAAAATGAAAAAAAATAAGCGCGAACAATAATTATTTTGCATGTTCTTGGAATTAAATAATCATAAAGATAAAGGCTCTTTCTCTCTCTAAGACTTCTCCTTCATCATGCCCATGGGCATTAATTATTTACGAACATAAAAATTATATTAAAAGAAAAAAAAAATGACTCATAAAATACAACTGGTCCAATTATTAGTCCAAGGTACAAAAAAAACAACAGCTATAATAATAATTTTTATTCCCAATTAATTTACGACACAAGAAGTAATAATAATTTGCATGAAGAGGGAGATTAATGGGTAATTTATGATGTCTGGGCATTATCTAAGACATATAGTATAAAATATAGTATATTAAAAAATCCCTCCAATTTTCCTCTCGTTTTTGATCTAAATTGTATATATACTGAACAAGTTGTAACTCGTACAAGTTCCAGGAGTGAAATGCGAAGAATAATTTAAATGAAGGATTTAGAATAGATATTCGTGATGAGAGAACAAACCAAAAATTGAATGTTCCTCCTTAGATGGTCTATATTTTATTAATGAACTCCTTTGAACTTTTTTTAACCAACATAATTTATTGATCTGGCACATTATAAAGTTCAAATGCCTAGAGCTATATTACTGTTAAATGAATAAAGGATCCACGGCAACATAATTTCTTTTTTCCAAGAGGTAATCAAACAAGGTTCATATATAAAATTTAAAAAAATACTTTTGTTTTATAAGAATTATACACATTTAAAGTTTTGCTTTACACAGCTTGAAAAGTCCCATCAGATAGGTGACGACGTCCCCATTGTCCATGCATTTAACATACTAAAATTCAATATTTTAATACACTTAAATTTTTTCATTTTTTGTGTTTCTCTTTAAATAATTTCTCTTCAGAAGTTTTTAGGGGACAGTTATTTTATACAAAAAGATGCAGAATTTAATTGGTAACATATCTTATTTTATAGTTGTGAATGATTATTTGATTAGGTAATTCATTGCTGGCAAACACGAAAAGATCTAAAAAATATTGGGGTTTCCGGAATAAATCAAATTCTAATATGTAGATTTGAACAAACCGAACGAATTTAAATTTATTGAAAGATACTTATTCTGATAATATTATTATTAGCTCTCTTGCTTAATTATCTGCGGAGTTATTCAAAGAATTTTGCAAATTTCAAATTAACAAAATGAATTCAAAAATTGTTTTTTGTATATTATAAATTGAAGCAATGAATTAATTTTCATGAATGACATTAATAAAAACTCAAAAGCTCAATTTGTTTAATTTTATCAAATATTCTACCAAACCATTTTTGGCTATTTTTATTTTGGACGGTCAACGCACGTTTCTCAATACTTCAAATGTATAATAGCCACTGGCTGTATTTCCAAGAAAACTTTAAAACCTTGTCTCCAGAATGAAACCATGGCCACACACACAGCTACTTCTTCTACACCCTGTATAACTGCATAATTTCAATAGATAAAAATGAAATGACAGCATCTATTAGTAGTTGGTAATTAAAAATACCGATGAAGCACATACATAGTTATTAGTGTTGGGGTTCGGTCTGGAAATTCTAGACCGGTATGAGAACCGTTATATTTTTTTGGACCAAATTGGTTTTGTCCAATAAAAAAGCTAGGTATGGACCGGTCTCATATAAAAATTCGGTCTAGATCGGCCCAGAGGAAAAATTCGGTTTAGACGAATTTTATAGATGAATTACATGCCCTTATTTGTTTTATCAGGTACAATCACGATATTCGAAGTTGAAACAGAGATAGTTCGGGTTAATTTTGATCCCGCTGACGTTTTATGTATACAGTATTTGTTCTAGCACTCATCGTGTACTTTGGAGATTTTTTGTAAAAAAATGAATGAAAGTTGAATTAAAAAAATTGTCGCTCATAGTATATGATACCAAAAACATCAGTCCACAAATTGAGACCGAAAAAAATCGGTCCACTGTCTGTTCCAAAAAATCGGTCTGTGGACAGATCGTCATAATTGGTAATAAATAGTAAAATAGACTTAGAAATTATAACTTGTAGAATCTACTTATAATATGATATATAATTTGTTCAGAAATCCCAACGTGACCGCAGTATATAAGAGTTCTTGTCCAAAAGAAACCGTCATTTTCTTATTCTGAATTCAATTCTCAAATGTTAATATTATATTATGTTAGTACACATGTTCAAAATGTTTACGTTGTTATTTTGTTTTGGACAGATAAAAAGGTTATGTGTCTTTCGGTGTGCTCCGCAATTTTCTACAACTTTGGGGAAAATTCTTTAAAAAACTTTTGAAAGACTGTTTAATCTTCCAAAAATTAAGCATTTTGTAATGAATAACTATTTTAGACGAATAAATAATCTTTCAATAGTGTTTTAAGCATTTTCCCTAAATTGATCTCCACCAAAAGACGTTAATCCTTTTTATTTGTCAAAAATAAACTAACAATCCAAAATGGCTGAGATTATCAACACACGCTCTGGACATCTGTACAAATATACAAAATAATTTAAGAATTCAATTCGGAATGAGAAAATAATAACTTCTTTTTTATCATGTTCGTATACTATAAAGGTACACAGCAAATAAGTAATATTAATAAATGAATATGAAATATTCATTTATTAATAGCGGATTTGTTATAATGAAATAAAATGGAGCGTATCAACACCCAACATATGTTTGTATGCAATAAAAATTGATGTATCAGTAAAAAAAAATGACGCCCTCCTTAATCCTATCCTCCATCTTAAGGACACATCTGAATCGGACACAAAAGACGTCCTAGAGGATAAATACCGTCATTATCAGTATAACATGGTTATCTGAGACTTCATATGTGTCCCCAATTTTATAAGAAGGATAAATACTTCAATCAGGGACAGTTTTTATTGCAAAAGGGTTTAAAGTAAAGATTTTTTTTTCTTAGAAAATAAAATATAAATTCATTTTCTTCTTTAAGATTGCCCTTTTTTATTGTTCAATTGGAAATAATTAGAAGAATGCCCATATTTCATTAGTGGACTTTTTTATTTAGAAAAAAATATTTATTTCCATTTGATGTTCTTTTTTTTAAATTTATTCTTTATCTATATAATCCTGTGTACAACTTGTATAATCAGATTGTATAATTGGCAATTTCATCGCCTTAAAATGCATTATTTAATTACAATATGTTTCATTCCAATACCCAACTATATATATAAGCTAACTTTCCATTTGGATCTATTAAAACTATATGGTTATTATGCATTCATGGGTAATGTAACTGTGGGCATAAGAGCTTTATAATATGCCACAAAATATTTATATTTCAGTAATTACCTCCCCCACGAAGTTAAACTGAGGTTGTATTTTTGCCTCTTAGTTTGTCGATCACCAGGATTACGGCAAAAGTTACTGATCCATTTTTATCTAATTTGGTACGAAAATTATAAATGGTCACAGTAATAGACCATTACAATTGGAGGGGTCAAAGTAGTACAAAACGTTACAAATACATAATGGACCATAACTTTGGTAATGAGTTCCAATTGTTGCCCTTAAGAAGGTTTAATAAAGATGCTTCAAATAGCAAAAGATCCAATTTAGGACAAAGTAACATAGGAAGAGGTTTCTGAGATTAGCTATGGATTTTCGACAATTATCTACAAAAAATCTTATATTTGAAATTTTTATCAAAAAAAAAAAAAAATTCTGTGAGTAGCTGAGGATTTTTGAATATTTTTTCCCCTGAAAGTTTAATATTTGAAATTTAACTTTTGAAATATTTTCCCCAAAAGTTTAATTTTTTGTGAACTACTGTGGATTTTTGATTATCTTTTCCAAAAATTCTAATTTTTATAGAAAATAGCAATGTATTTTTGAATTTTTTTTTTTCAAAAAAAATTAAGTTTTTTGTGAACAGCTGCGAACTTTTGATTTTTTTTTCTCTCTAAAAATATTAATTTTTTGGGAATAACTATGGATTTTTTCCCCAACAAATTTAATTTTTCAATTTTTAAAGAAAAGTTTTAAAAAAATCCAAAAACCAAACCTCCTACCAAAAAAGAAGAAGAATCCGTTAATAAGTCCAAGACCAAGCTAGGAAAGAAACATTTTTTTTGCCAAAATTCATTTTTATTGATAGTTTAGAACGATACAATCATTCCAATGTTTCTGTAGCTTTTCGATATGACGGGTACTGAACGATTAATCAAGACCTTCAAAATATGCTTCAGTTTCGACAATCACCTCCTCATTTGAGCCAAATCTCTTTTCACGAAGCATCTTTTTTTAGTTCTGCGAAGAGCCGGTAGTCGCTGGGGCCAGATCTGGAGAATATGGTGGGTGCAGTAGCAATTCAAAATCCAATTCAACCAATTTTGGGGCTGTTTTTATTAACTTGTAGCATGGTGCATTATCTTGGTAAAAGAGCACCTTTTTTTTCTTCAAATGAGGTCTTTTCTGTGTAATTTTGGCCTTCAAACGATCCAACAAACCGATATAATAGTCGCTATTGATTGTTTTTCCATGTTCGAAGTAGTCAATAAATAAAATTCCATCTGAATCCCAAAATAAAGTGGTCATCACCTTCCCAGCCGATGTTTTAAGTCTTTGGACGGCTTTCTCTGTCTGCACACCACTCAGCAGACTGCCGTTTTCATTCTGAAGTGAAGTGGTGAATCCATGTTTCCATCCATTGTGATGTACCGTCGCAAAAACTCCTTCTTATTTCGCGTGAACATCTTCAATCAGCTCTTTGAATCATCTGCTCGTTGTTACTTTTACTCTGGTGTGAGCAAACGCGGCACCCATTTGGGAAACAGCTTTTTCATACGCAAATATTCGTGTATGATGGAGTAAACACTACCTTTTGATAACTTCAGAGTGTCACTAATCTTTTGTAGCTTGACTTTGCGATTCCCATGATGATTGTCAGGGTTTTTTCAATTTTTTTCGGAATAACCCCCTCAATTAGCCGACCAGGGCGTTCAGCATCATCGGTGTCTGTACGACAACGTTTGAAATCGGCAAACCATCGTTTGATGGGGCAGAGTCCAGATAATATTTTTCAAGCAAAGCTTGCCTTGAACGGTGTTTTTTTCCCATCAAGCAGCAATGATAATTCACCAAACGAAATTGCTTTGAATCCATCGTTTTTAGGAATCCCAAAATTAGCATCAATTAAACCACTGTAACTCGATAAATAATAAACCAAACGTCATTAAATTTTGACAATAACCTTTTGAATGTTTGTATTTCGAAAAATATTTTGTTAGTGGCGCCATCTGGTAATTAGGCCCTGAATTTATTGACTGATGTGTTATATATATATATATAATTCTGCGGATGCCCCTGACATATCGTGGGATGAGAGCCAAATAGTTGTAGCTCAAATATTAACTTTCCAGAATGAATATTTGAAATTCCATTTTTTTATTATGAAACATGATGTTTCCCAATTTTTCCGATAAGATGGACCTGATAAATTCATTGAATTGAAAGAGTTTGAATTTATTTTTTCTTCTAAGTTTTAAAAACAGATAAATATTGGACTTATAGGAGGATGGCATATAGTTAATAACACGTAGTAGATTAATAATTTTCCCCTCAACTCTCGATATGTATATAACTCTAAAATAATCATAAGACGAAACTTACATCATTTCCCGACCATGTTCCGAATCGAATATGTTTTTCTTCCTCAATCAAGGTCTTTTCACCTTACAGAAAGTGTCCTATAAGTAAGTAAAAAGTAGAATAATACACTATTAATTAAATGAATAGTAAAGAGGGAAATAATACAACAAAAACTAATAATAATAATAATTTATTCCCATCGTCATTAATTGATAAATAATAAAAATATATACAGAAACACACACCAATAAATATATATGTATATTTGAGGAGTCTTTGTTTCATTAAAGTAAAAAAAAATACACATAATGATAGATTTTTATCAGACATGTATTTTCGTATATATACATAATTAGAGTTCTTGTTGTCGACTTACATATTCAAGTTTTAATTTCTTCTCACCCCGAGTGTATCTCTTTTCAAGATCTTCAAAATATTTTGTAAAGGACTCCACGTCTTTCAAACGAAGTTCTTCGTTAATGATATCAAGATCCCGTACGGGATCCACTTCACCCTCTATATGAGTGATCTCTTTATCCTCAAATGTACCTATAGGAGAAAGAAAGAGAAAGGAATGAGAATTAATTCAAAGATGTAACTACTTTTTGTATAATTACGTTTATTATTCACTCTCTATTATACATATAATTAATAGTAGGCATGCAGGGGCGTATATATTTATATAATGGTTTCTAAATTTTTTTGCGAAAAAAAAAAAAATATCCTAAAATCTATTGCTAATCACAAAAAATTTCAAATATATTTTTTTTTTTGGCAAAAAATTCAAAAATCCAGAGCTCTTTACAAAAAAAAAAGAAGAATAATCTACAGCTTTCCACACAAAAATTGAAAAATTACTTAAATTAAATTTTTTAGTTATTTAAAATATTAATTTGTTCGAAAAAAAAAATCCACAGCTATTCACAAAAAGTTTAATTTTTTCGAACAAAATTTCAAACACTTAATTGTGTGGAACATTAAAAAATCCAGAGCTATTACCAAAATATTAAATTATATCGGATTTTTTTTTAAAATTCACAGCTGTTGACAGAAAATTAAAATTTTTGGAATTTTTTTGAATGTTCTTGTTTGGGGGGGATTTTTGGGAGTAATTCCACCACACCATATAAGATGTTATTTCTAGATACAGAGTGGTATTTGTATTTAGTTCCTTTATCTCACGGCTGATAACAGCTTAGCTAATACAACGTCATGACAGCTAAGCACATCTCCTCCCAAACATTCCTCAAACTGTCAGTCTTACCCCATTTATTTTCAGTGTCTTTTATTTTGACATACCGATAGGAAATATTTGAAGGATCACGGCTCTTAATTCAGTAGTAGCCCAAGTCTCGCTCACGCTCTACAAAATCCCCATCCCTAGATACATATATATATATATAAGTATGTAAAACCCCGCCTCCTTTAAATTAAGTTGAACATACAAAAAGAACGAAGTGGTACTACTGCTCCTGCTATTATGACAAAGAGTAATTAACGGAAATACAAAAAAAAAAAACACAACTTTTCTATTTTGCGTCCTTCCCTAATTTGTAGATACATAGAACTATACACTTAACTCATATGTATATATATACATATAGAGTATACACACTTAATGTAAGAGAATATTACTAGTACATACATACATATATACACACACACACATGGAAATGGTTTTAGAAACGGTGTGAACTTTATTATCATGACTTTTTTGTTTTGTTTTGTTTTGTTTTTAGAAGTCATCATTCAAAAACTCTCAGACCACACGTTGGTGGGATGTCTTTAGAACACATATGTACTTTAATAGATGACTTAAAAAGAATCTTGAGTAAGATATGTTACGAGATGACCATAGAGTTGCATTGACAACAGTAGGCACTTCATGCTATTTTTAGTCATATCTTATGGAATCAATTACTTCGTGGAAGGGGTCCAGAAAGGGATGAAACTCGATCGTCAATAAACAAATACTTACGGCAAAGATGAAGGAGAGCGTCACATGCCTTAATGTGCGAGAGGAAAGCATTTCCCAGGCCTTGACCTTCTGAAGCACCCTTGACGAGGCCCGCAATGTCCGTTACGTTCAAAAATGCTGGGACTTTGCTATAAATATAAAGAACAACATAATTAGATAATGAATAATAGATAGAAATAATGTCAATAATAATGAAATAATCCCACTTCTCATTGCCTTATGCATAACCCACTCGTATAAACTCTCACTTTCTTTGGTTTGATCTACTTACCCAACACAAATATAATATAGATTGAAATGACTACATCCTCTAAGTACAAAAAAGACACTGAACAATCCTCACTGATACCCACACAGAGAAAAAAAGGCGAACAAGAGGAGCCTTTTTATTGTTATTATTTTATAAATATATAGATGTGTACACAGATATATAAATCCATGTCTATCAGTAATAACTGATTGGGAATATATAATCATGGAAAGAGAGAGAAAGAGGGTTTAACCCACTTATTTCCCTTCTTCTGTGTCATTATACTAGTGAGCACCATAATACAACACATAACTAACCCCAGTGCTTCTCCTATCAACATACATATTATATTGTATACCTATGACTAAGGATTTCTCCCTTGAGGGAAAATGACATGTCAAGAAGAGTCCCTTAAATTAACATCCGAAATGAGTACAAGTATATACATTTATGTAATCATGCAAGGCTCTCAGTAAATGGGTTTTACAGTATCCTCATTTTAGTTTGTCAAATGTATTGAATCTGTGATTTTTCGTATCTAATAACTCATTTTTATGTTATCTACTAAATAAATTTATATACAAGGTTGTGCCGGGTTCAGATTCAGCGGTTCTATCAGTCTTGGTTCTTTCAAATGAGTGGGTTTGGTATGGGGCCCGGTCTTCAGTCTTGGTTCTTTTTTATACAGGCTCAGTTTGGTCACAGGCCTTGGCATAGTAAAGTTTGGGAAACCCTGGCCTTAGAAATATAATAGATATCATATTTCTTGGCCCTCGACAGGCTTATTAGCGGTCCTGGATCCAATATTTACCCTACCCCTTGCCTCTTTTATATACATCGTCTGGTTCCTAAAACCATTTTTTCAGATATGTAAAAAGCCCTTAGCTATTTGGAACTCAGATACAACTGTACCATCCTCGCGATGTAATAGAATCATTGGAAAACGCTGAATAGCATTAAAAAAACCTTGGAAAATTGACTTATTGATTATAGCTAATTTATTTTTTATATATATATATATATGTATAAGCACGAGTGAGCCGAGACTGATAACCAATATATTGCAGTCTCGGTTCGACCCATAAAGGCACAACCTTTCATATATATAATTTAGTGATTTGATTCAAGTGTATATAGTATTAAATAGAGTATTGCCCTTTATATTATAGATATTTTCAAACGTGTATGCTTTAAAACGTTTTATAATTCAGTGAAACATTTTTCAAACTAAAGGGACACGTTCCAGATATTTAGTGGTTAAACTACTGTCAATAAAAAACATTTGTGGATGTTGCTAAATCGATTCATGAAATATAAATAAATGTATCATCAAGAGTCTAAATATTTGCTAAATATGTCGAAAAACAGAAAGAAAATTACTCTAAAATTTGATTAAATAAGTATTTAGAAGAAAAGGTTATTTTTGGAGGTTTCTAGAATACTTGGAATAGAAAGAGAAAAAGGAATCAATGACGGTTTTTTTTAAAATTCTTGGGTTTTATATAGGTATATGGGGTTTTTGTTGAAAAAGTTCACTCGTCGCCCTGTTTACATGTAGCAGCCAGTGGAATGGAAGAAAGTCCAAACAAACTCTTGTTTATTTGATGTTTTTCCAGGATGCTCCATGCGGGTCGGGTCGGACCACCGTCTTTTCAACCCTTTTAATTAAGCTAAATACAGGCTAGATCCATCTAACAAAAGTAACAACAATAATAACCCTACTACTGATTATAATACTATGTCTATCCAATAATCAGTAAGGAGCAAACTACTCAACAACTCTTCTCCTCCGTAGCTATTGACAATACGGGTACTAATGAAAGAGATGAACTCATCAATTTGACTAAAAAATAAACACACACATTCAGTATCGCCTACTAATTATCTATATGTTTTTCTGTTATTTGACTCCTCCCAGGTTGTGTTTGTGTATTACACCCCCCTTCACACACACACACACCCCCCTTCTTCGTCTTAAATAGTGTGACGGAGACCCTTTCCTTTCCTAATCTTGTCATTATTATTGGACATATATTCATAATCATATCGCTGCCTTGTGATTAAAAAAAAAAAACATTTGGAAATTGTTCAGGAGAGTCAAAATATAATACATCCCCCCCTTTCGTTTAGGTTGATGTATATAAAAGGTTTATCAGTTGCCCTTGTCTGACAAAACAATCCCTTACATCAAATTTGATAGGGAAGTCAAGCAACGTTGGGATATAAAAATTTGAAGCTATACTTTATATTTAATGGGTTGAAGTAGTGCTGTGGATGAAAACTCCTTTCCCGAAACTACTTTGAAAGTTTGGTCCTTGATGACGTCACTCAACTTGATTTCTTCGCAATGAAGATAGCGTCACAACGGAGCCAAATTCAGTGTTAACTCATATTATTCTAAAAATTATGTCTGCTTCTAAAGATACTAGGCGTATAAGTGAAGGATTGTGTTTAAATATGATTGATTTAGTATATTTATGTTTTGACCTATTTTTCATTAAAAACATCTTTTTGTTTAAAATAATTTTTAGTACCGTAATCGTCGGAGGGTAAAAATGTAGACTAATAATATTGTCGGATGAGAAAATAAAATACTATATTGTGTATTAATATACAATTTGTTTAATCGAATTTCCTCCTAAATTGTCTCCTCTGTGACGTCATCAAAATACAATTGTAAACAAAAGCAAATAAATCTCTTGACGACACAACTTATATATATGGTAGTCACCTTGATTTCTTCTTTGTTTGATAAGTTCTAGTACTGACAGTCTCAAGGAATGACCCTAAGACTGAACCCAATAAATAAGGACTGATACAACGCTAGGTTGAAGGTCAAAATGTATTTATTCTTCAATCATAGACTCCCTAAAAAGTGGTGTTGTCAATTTTAGATTTTACACTCATCATTCTAAGTGGCACAAATTGACCAATGAGGAAAATACTATTGAGATGCATCGTCTGATGTTTTTCCCTCAAGAATATTTCAATTTTTGCCAAAAACTGAAGATTTTGCAAATATATATATATTTTTTTTTTTAAAACAAAATATGTAAAATAAATTAATTAACAAAATGATAAAAATACAATGTACTCGTATATTTGTTAGACGTGAAAAATACAAATCAGCTAGGCCAATTTGATTTAGTAGATATATTAATATGATTTCTCAGATAGGACAGCAATACATTAAAGTAATTATAAAATATTTTGAGATACTGATCAGCCGAATATGAACACAGCCGTAATAACAATTTTTTTGGAATTTGACCAGTGCTGTGTAGAAGTTTTCTCATTGAAACATGACCTCATAAAAAAACACAAAAAACAACACAGCATTGATTTTCTTCATATAATAAATAAATTTCAATATTTGGTTCATAATAATACTTGGTGGACCCCCCCCCCAAAAAACCCTATAATCTCTCTGGTGATTATAGGGATAATTTAGAAAGACTGAGTATTAGTGTTAATATTATATAAGTGTCAGATCCTTTAGTTCACCCATACAGACGTTGTTTTCTTGTGGTTCAAAATCTTGCTGTAGCTCAATCTTTTTGGAGTATAATTCGTAAATTCAACTATAATAAAATAATTTACCTTTCAACAATACCAATCCAACGCTAGACCTAGAATCCCTAACATCAAATGTATATTGGAAAGTACTTTTTGTGCCCTAAAATCGGATATTGATTAGGTTCAAATCATGCTAAAACAAATTCAAAACCTAGACATAAGAGTTAAATCATAGTGGTGTATTACTTAATAAGAAGTTGTTCTCTTTCCTTCGTCTCAGAAATCCTTTTGCAAACTCTTATCCCAACCATTTATGAATGAAAGGAGAAGTCCTTTCTCAGGTGGATTTAATATACTCTATTGGTAAGTCTATCATCAACTCCCCCAAAATGCATTTCAATCAGCTCCATCAACTTCAAATCCTCAAAAGTGTGTGGAGTGTAGCTACCACAATCAAAAATACATATCTCTATTTAAGTGTATCTATAATTTGAATCACAATTTTAAGTATCAACTTCAAGGAATGAAACATCTTTTTTCAGGACACTCCTGAACAATTTTGAAATGTTCATCAAAGGGTATTTTTATTCTAAAGCCATGCTTAGATCCATTAAATTAAGAACACAAAAACTATATAAAAATCAACTATGTACGAATAGCCTTAAATGACGGAATCAATGAGGCAATAATACAAGCACATAATGATCATGTTCAAATTGACCACAAGAAAGGGAAAGGAAACGCCGACTACTAAAAAGAAGCAAGAACAATACATATTATGCATGCATACTTGAAAAAAAAAAAATGACATGACAGAGTAGAATAGAATAACAAACCCCCAGTGTTGCTGCCACTTAATGACAAGATTCTACTTCAGCCATACATTCACAAAAAAAGAAAAGAAATAAAATGACCGACAAAGGAAGAAGGATTTATATGCTTAAATATTATATGTATATATAATTGTTTAACACTGCCTAATGCAAGAAAGGCGCAATAATCTATAGGATTTCTTAAGCACCGTTTTCCGGTACATTGTTGGAATCCCAAGGATGTTACATTCATCGGAGAGGCAAAGAACTCAAAAATTAAACTCCTCTTGTAAGGGGCTCAAATCCTCCCTTAACCGCCAATCAGTTCATTGTTAAAAAAAATAGATAATATGTACTTTAGTAGTATCTATCCAACAATGGCAACACATATTAAAATTTCTAATATACATAGTGTTGTGTCAGTCTTAATTTAAGAATGAAGACGAGATTAGTTTCGGCCCAGTCCAGTTCAGTCCTACATATCCGTTTCTTATAAATTTTGGTCCTTGATGACGTTTCTCAACTTTTTTCTTCTTCCTAGTACTGACAGTCCGAAGGACTGACGGTCCAAGAATGGACTGGACCGAATAAATAAGGCCTGACACAACACTACTTATATCTAGGAGTACATAAAAGTGATGACTATTTTTTGAGATGAAATTGTAAGAGGATGCCCATTTCAAGTATGAACATAAGATGTCCTATGATTGCAAAAATAGTTTTGACTTCATTCACTGTCTTTCCAAGACTCGCCATGGGCATTTTAGTATGAGATATTGATTTTAAACAATATTGATGTGAGTATGAATGATTTCATAAATAATAACCAAATATCTGATTTTATAAATATGTTTATATTTGAGCCACGAAATGCAAAATATTGATGTGAGAAGGGAAGTTACTTATATTTGAATGATTTCATAAATCACCAAATAACCAAATTTATCTGTAAGTCTTTATCATTAATCTTGTTTTGTATTTGAGCCATTTAAAACAAAATGCTTCTTCCTTGTCCATAATTAGATTTTTATTTGTTTAAATTGCCAGTATGTAGAAAGACTTACCAAACTGTCAAATATTAATATTGCTAATTCCTTCAAACAAGTAAACGTTCAATATTTATTTATATATATCTATTATGATTCATGAGCTGTTATTGATCTATCATGTCATTACAAAACCCTCCGCATCTTGATAAACTTGACTCTTTAAATATGTATCAATAGAAAACTTACTCAAATAAATAATATATCAGCAGTTCTCACTTGAAAATTGTTGTTGCTTTCTTTATCGATTCCTTCATTAGGACTCAATTGTTAGGTTTAAAAAAAACTCCACTCTATACTGATTGAATTAGATTACAAACTATGGCTTTTGCCAGCTCTTTAACAAATAAAGTGACTGTTGGTGTCAATGAATCAATAGTGGATCCATCTATATTATATGGGTACAATCATTATTCAACATATTTTATTATTATCAATATATAATTGAAGGCGATGATTTCTTGAATTCAATTAATATATAGTCTCAATAATGATAGCAACTGGACAATATATATATATAATATAGCTTTGGGATCGTTTTCGTTTGAGAGTAATGCCATGCCTCCTCTTATCTTTAATATTGGTCTGAAGGCCAACAAAGACATTTACCTGATGGAGGAAATTGTGCTATCTTGGAGCCAGCAAATCTCTGGAGAGCGGCCTTGGACCTGGTCACAAGACTCAGTACCCCTATGACTTTATTGTGAAGGAAATATGACCTCAAAGCAGTTCAGATCTTAATTCGATGGATTATTTTGTGAGGGCCTACGTTGAATCTAAGAAAATCGAATACATCCTCCCATCAAGGAGACAAAGAATAACATGCTACGGAACTACCTTGCCAACGCCTGGTCCTCCTTCCGGACCCGGATCTAAGCCGTAATTGATAGTGGAGATGGATAACTCAATTGATCTCTTTTTCAACATTCAATGTGCAATTCAAGCCAATTTTCAAGTAAATCCGCCCAAAAATGTGGCCTCACGGACTATTTTTTTATATAGATAAATCCCCTGATTGGATTTCAATAGTCTGAACACAATACATTTAAACTATGATACCATAGGTGGAGTTGGAAATTTGTTCTAGAGAGACGGAAGTTTTTATTTATAAATTACTAGAAATTATATTATATCTACGGGGGTTTCCACGGGGTTTTACACCTACCAGAAATTCCTAAAAATAAACAAAACCTTTTATTCTTTGATCGATTAGGGACAATAGAAGTAGGAAAACTATGTAGATAAAAATATCTTATAATTTCCATTGTAATACTTAACTTTTATCTAGGTACAGCATGTATAACGATGTAATAATATATTATTTATACATTTTAGGGTCAGATATATATAAATACAACTACACAATAGAGGGATACAATTTTTATTAACAGTAAGGCTTACGTCCTTTTATTTATTGGTTCCATTTTGTCACCCCATGGTTCACTTTTTTGACCAATATTAATGAACAAAGGAGGTTTTTATGATAAAAACCTGTTTTTTAGGACTCGAAAAATGGCAACATCAACGTTGTTGACGTCATATAAAACCGCTCTGTTATTTACACTCTCATCCCAGGATTTATCTCAAAGACAATTCCCCGGGATATAAGAATCCCTGCTTGGTACATATTATGTATATGCTTATATATTCTATATTAATGGGGTCATCCCCCCCCCACACACACACACAACCACAAACTCTGTGGATGTATAATACATTGATTTACCAATTTGATTACTCAGTCAAGAGAAGATTTATATGTGTACATATAAAAAGGGCTCTTATATGAAAATGAATGATTATTTTTATGTGATCAAATGAAAAACATCATCATCGTATTTCTTATAAGTATGTGTATAACTATAAATAATGGAGGATAGGGATATGGTATAATATGATCTTTTTGTGATCTCATGAATTACGAATTTCAAAAACATTGATAAGACAGTCTGTAGTATGTTGCTCTATTTACATTGTATATGATAACAAAGGACACGAGTAAGGCTCAAATATACATACATTTATAAAGCTTGGCAAACTCTCTTATCTGATAAGTAGGTAGCTTTTGTCATAGGTGAAAATGTCATTTTCATACCAACAAAAACGTCACTCAAGGATAATACCGTCATAATATATTAATATAGCACCAATAAAGAAAATATAAAATTATTTGATATCTTGTAGATTTTCCAGTTTAGCACACTATTGTAAAGTAGTTTTAATGATAAATATATTTTGATTATGATAGACGGGATATTCCAAATCCAAAATATATTAACTACATATTGAATCCAAAATACAAGTTGATTCTACTTGTCCGGCCACATGATTCAATTGATGTAACCAACATACTTTTTTGAAACACAAGCACAAAAATCTTTATGAAGTAAATTTTCATAGGATGTGTCAAGGAATTGTAGATACATTGAATAATCAAGTCATCAACTAGGCTTGTTTTTCTATATTTCACCTCTTGAAGGAATTGAGTAAAAAATGGCGTTGACTCTTTTTTCTTCGACCAATCACTTTTTTTATACTCCCTCATATGGGAATAAATATTCTGCTCCATTATTCTAATCACTAGAACTCTATGGCTGTGTTGACAAACCATGATGATTACCAAATGCAATTTACAAAATAAGTAAGAATATATATATTTTTATTTCCTCAATGAAATTCAAATCAACTACCAAAGGCGTGTATTTCTCCCTCCAAACTGGGGCAAATTCAGGAAATTTATTTACTATCTTTGGATAACTAATTTTATTTCTAATACTTTTTAAAGGAAAGTCTTAAAAAAAACTAAAACGACTGCAGTCTATTGACATATTATTACATCGTTATACATGCTGTACCTAGATAAAAGTTAAGTCAATAGACTGCTCCTAACAAAATCCTAGAAACGGTCCTTATCGGTCTTTTATAGAAGCTACAACAGCAACAATTATGTAGTCACTACCAACTACGTCATTTGAGTGACTAAAGTTCCGTCATAATTCATAATTTCTTTCAAAGAGACAAGAAACCTGCAGGAGATGTGAACGTATTATTATACGTTCTAGCTTATTATTCATTATTTTCTTAGTTCTTATATTTTTCTTCAAAACTGGGACCTACCTATAGATGTAAAATATGAATAGCTAGATACAATACAGCCTCCTCAATCCGTTATTATTTTTTATAAATTGAATTATTTTAGAAGGTACTTTGAACTAGTAAGAGTTCAGTATATATATATAACTTTTTGGAAGTGTATAAAGATTTAAAAAATGAATGAGCGTTGTATCAAATCCATGTACAACAGCAATTCAGTAGTAGTAGTAAAAGCAGCAGCAGACTACTTGTCTCTTCAAAAAGACCTCCCAGTTGGATTTGCTTGTTTTTCTTATGGCTACACACTACTAGACTTCCACCAGCAGCTACCACCCGCTACAAATACAACTACTGGGCTCCTCCTCCTCTTCTTTCATGTTATAATTGTCACATCGTGACCTCACACGTACGTTTTTGTCGACTAGAGTACGCATATGAAACTCATACTTAATATGAAATACATATATATAACATTCTAATGAGTACCTATTTGTACGAAAGGATCTCTTTTCCACATCTATCTAAGGATGTATATAAAATAGGTCAAAACAACAACATGAAGGAACTAGTGTTGAAACTCGGTTCAGCAAAGAATTTGGTTTTTCGGTTCCATCTTAAGATATTTTTTGGTCCATACCGCGGTCTTAGAGGGTGAACCAATATTTGTCGTTTCACTTAATATAAACAATTTATTTTTCTTCTAGATCAGGGATTGACAATATTTTATACTCAAAGAACCATTAGTACTCGTTTCCGACATCTAAAATGAAGTTAACACTGTAGCAATTGTTTCAATGATTCTTCTTATTTTAGAAGAATGATTTACTCTAAAAAATCTATTTAAAAAAACCCCCAAGTTAAAAATGTCTTGTAAATGAATTAAAAAAAAAAAAAGTCCCTTAAATTTTGATTATACACCTAGCAAATAAAAAAAGTTGTTAGCTGCCAGGTAGTATGACGATGATCCAAGAGCCGCAGCATCAGAATGACAAAGTCATATGTACCTCTGGAGCAGCAGGTTACCGATTCCTGTTTTAGACCAACCGTCATTCCAGCCTTCATTATATTAGGCAAAGATCTTACATAGATTATAAATATTTGGATAACTTTGAAAATCTAGAAGGTACACGATATGTTCTAGAACGAATACTGTATGTATACATTTAACTTTCAGAATCTATCCATCCACTTATACCAATATAAATCATAACCCTTAAACTAAAATATATAAAAATTTAGATATTATTTTAACTTGACAATCGCTAAGACTGATTATAATTCTTAATTCATGAAGATCGGATTGAGTAGACTGATGTATTCTCCAAGGGTTACAAGGTAAGAAAGGAAGATAATCAAAGGAATATAGTTTTAACTTGATCATCCATCACAAGAGATACTGAAATTCGAAGTTGCATATTCCAGGAGGGACGACAGGAGGAAAATTCCTTCGAGCTATCTCTGTTTAAACTTTTTATGACGCTATTGAACCGTGTTCACAATTTGAAAACGCATGTGACGTCATAAACAATGTATATGAAAATTTGGGCTTGACAGAATTGTAAATTATACCTATTTTTTTAAAACTTTTTAAAGAACCGAATTAGTTAGGTCTACTAAAAATCATATAGATCTCAGGCTAGTCTAGGATTTTTAGACCGAAACACTGCACCAGTATATACCTACATTTTACTACTCTTAATTATTATTCAAAAGAAATAAAAGAAAAGGATCTCACGCAATTTATTTATGTTATACATATGTATCTTGACAAAAGCGGCTCTCTGAGAAAGATTCAAAAGAGGTGAGAAAAAACGAGTTGTTTTCCACAATTATTTGAACAACAAAAGTAACCGACAGAGGAGAGTTTAAAAAAAAAAATTGAATTAGCGAAAAACAAAACCCTTTCACTACTAATTTGTGTCGACAACATTATCAATTTTCTAATTACAGGCGAACGCCAAGGATGTTGTTTATGGGAACAATGATTCCTCACCATCACCACTTAAGGAAGGAGCTTAATTGATGGGTAGGATTTTGGGAGAGTGAAAAACATACAATTAAAGGAACTTTTCCAAGTCAAGTTTCTTTCAACATTGAGCCCTAATTAAAGAAACAAAGTAGATTACCTCAAAGTGGTTGTTTTTTTAAGTATCTTAGGATATGTATGTGTGTGTGTGGATAATTACAAGCATGTATTTCGCAGGACATTTGTCTTGAAGGAAGAAAATAAAAGCAATATACATAAATATATTTAGTTGTTTGACAGAACATACGTCTTTTTGAGACAGTTTTGCTTCAAGGAAAAAGGGATCATATAAGATACACCTTTGGAGAACGTCTCTTTATACTTTAAGGGTCCTTGCAAAAGTGCAATCTAATATGAATATCCATCATGCAAACTCAAAGATGCAAGCCCACATCAATCTCAGACATTATATGTATTGTTTTTCCCTCTAAGAAACGATCTCACTCCTACCACAATTTCCTTAACAAAAAAGTGATCTTCGTCATAATGATGATTGCAAGGTAATACATACATAATAGGCATAAATAAAGGCATAGTTGAAACCAAAATTATTTAAATAATTGCAAGTGAAATAAACACGAAAAGAAATGCAATGTATTTTATCTCTTTAGAAAAAATAGCTTTTTCGACAAGGAATTTTTCTTAAATATATAAAATAAATCTATATTAATAAAGGATAGTTTGTCTGTATGAAAAACAGTTACGGGGTGCACTGTATATAATGATGTGAAATTTGTACAAATCCTCGTGAGCATATATTTAAAAAAAAGGGTATAGTTGGTAATGTGTTAGATCTCTTATTAATTATGACCCCTATTTTGAAAATTCAAACATACTAGCGAGGAAAGAGCGCTATACTTTATTTAGTTATCTATTTCAGAAGATATGTCACCTATCAAAGTTGTCACAATATACTTTTCTTTATAATTTACACTCACGAATATTTAGATATTTTTTCCATCTATGATCATAGACATATTTTTATCTAAGAAATAAAAATATAGTCGTATTAATGAAATATATCAGGGCTCTGTATGTAGCATCGATTTTTGTTTTGTTATTGCTTTATTATGTTTATCATAAGTCAATATTCCGCATTTTATGTATATGTAAAGATTGAAATAAAATATAAACTCTGGAATGTAAAAATGAATTAACTGTTGGAGGCGTTTAGTATTTACCATACGGGGAAACCTGGTTTATTTGTTATTGTTAGTAAGCGCTCGAGAGACTAAACTATTCATGGTATCATATTAAATTTTATTCTTAAACTCTTAGTATAATTCTTTCATTCTTGAAGAGAGAACACGTATTATGAATTGATCCAGGTATGGAGTAGTTACGTGTAGTGTTGTGTGAGTCCTTATCTAGGACTGAAGTCCAATCCTAAATCTTATAAAGTTTGTTCTTTGATGACGTTAGTGAACTTTATTTATTTTTATATCAGTTCTAGTACTGTCAGTCCGAAGGACCAACAGTCTTAACGACCAGTCCTAAGACTGGAGTGGACCAAATAATCAAGGACTGACACAGTATTAGTTACGTGTGAGTGTTCTCATGAAGAAAAAATAAGTAGTAATTCTGAGGATTTCTTGGCGAGTTATATTCTATATCATTTAAGCAAATTTTCCCTGTTAGTAAACTCCGAGAAATGCAGAGTAATACCGCTAGTACATAGATAAGACGCAAAGCAAAATGTTAAATTAAATAAAATAATGAAAACGACTCTTTATCATGAATATAAGCAAATAAAGTGTACTACTGATCCCTCCCCCTCTACTGAGGAGGGCTTATAAGCTATAACTAAGTATGATTGTAGATAATACTACAACAATGAGACAATGCATATGTACGAACATACATACCGTCATTTGTATAATTTGTATTATGAGAAAAACGACAAAGAATTTATAAGAAATGACACGCAATGGGAGATCAAGTCATGAGAAAAAAAAAAGACACATATATAACTGACTTTTATTAAGAAGAACTCACATTCCCTCCTCCTAGATAAACTCCTATATACACACATCATAACATAACCACCTCCATCCAGTGTTTCTTTTGATTCAAAATGATGAATTACTTCAATACCTTCAGTTCATTTTCTTTACATATGTACATTAGTAGGAAAATGACATTTTGATGCTTTAAGAAATAATCTATTGACTCAAAGACAATCCACAAAACAAGAGCAACAACATTTGATTAATAATTAATATCTCCCATAAAAATACGCCTATTTAATGATGATAATTGTTGCAAGAGAGGCATATAAGGTCAATCCAATCCATCATAAAAAAAAGGCAGACATCTACATACATACATACAGCTCGAACCAATAAACAATAACAACATCAAATATCCTTAATCATAGGGTCAGAGAAAATAAATTATATACACATAAGAAATACATTTTTCATCATCAACAAATACAATTAGTAGAAACAAATATTATTCATACCTTGCTGGCTTGTGAAAATCCACCAAGAAGTCGAAGCGGGCATCAGGAACAGGGACACGACGTGCATGAAAGAAAAGATAAATAAACCATTAGACCTACAATAGTGAATGCAAATTATATGATGTACATAAAATGCAGGTTATTTAATAATTAGATTTGTCTTGTACATATAACAAGTTATAGCTTGACCGTTTAATAACCTCTTATTCAATATTATTATTATTATACCGTAATTATGTAGAATTTATCATATTAAAGATATTCTATACACGTGGACTGATATATCGGATCGAAATCCTAAAAGCGATTTATTTGGTAAAATATCCAATATCGGAGAAAATACTACAAATCTAATCATTGATTCCGATTTTTTAACGTCTTATTCAATATTATTACAACATAATTAAAATAATTAACAATTACTCATATTATAATCATTTTATCCATTGAATTTACTGATTTATGAGTAGAATATACCACATAATTATATAATTACTAATGAATCATTTTGAAGATAAGTCAAAATTAAACAATTAATCCATGGAACATTCAATGAAATGCCAACAATCATGGCATAAATTATACTTATCACAAGTTGCAACATCGTACTAATAATATTTGAAAGTTTTTAAATCCTCGATTTGACAATTTTTTTACTCAAAAACTTCATGGATGTAATTATTCATATATAATCAAAGGTAGATCATTGAAGAAAAAAAATCCTGATTTCAAACTTATGACCTTCCACCAGCATTGCTCATTAAAAAAGTACTAAAACCACATGTTTTAAAAAATTACAAATTATCTTATTTTAGAACTGTTCTATAGACCTGAGCTGATATATTGAATCGAAATCGAAAAACGATATATCAGGCAAAATATCCAATATCTACATTGTTTGGGCATCGGAGAAAATTCTTAGAAATTTCAATATTGGTTCAGATATTATCAAAAGACAAAACTACTCTTGAGTTATCAAAAATAGTCATACAAAAATTTTCTAAGCATAAAAATACTGTCAGATGGTTCGCAACAGATCAATTAATAGATAAATAAAGATATTTTGCCACATAAAAGCTACTAATTTAATATTTAGTTCTGATTTTTAACCTTAAGATATAAATCTATTGGCAAACGAAACAAACCAAATGCTTGTTGATGACACGGATACATCAAAACATTTGTAAAATATGGATAACTATTTATTAATGATATCGGATCGTAAAATATTTATTTATGAGGGCATGTCTATTGTTATATGGAGAAATTCATTCATCAGTAAGTTAATTTAAATATTAAAAAATACTACATTTCTAACCAAAAACTCAAAATTTTCGAAAAAAAACAAACATTATAGAAATGCAAGAGGATTGTTTTAATTTCAAAAATCCGGACATTAACGCGTTAAAATGTTTCCACTCATTTTTGGGCCGGGGGTTGGAACTTGACACAATGCTCCACTTTTGCCACCAGTCATAATAACCTCAATAGTTGAATTATGACACGAGGACAGTATATCTAAATAAATGGCATCAAACACAGTGAATCTAATAATTTTATTTAATTATATATAAAGTATCCTTAATTATTATTAAGGCTACACGCTATCCATTAAACTGAAGTTGCATACTAACTAAGTAAGTACAATTATTATGAAGACTGTTATTAATGGTAATCAACTGTTCCTTTTCCAGCAATTATGATATTATCTTCATTATGCTTTATAGAATGATTGTGACTGCCTTTATTTTGATGAACCTACTTCCAAGTTCTAGGTACTTACTAATATGTTCCAACAAAAGTTAATATACTATGTATTTCTTTTTACCTGTTTAAATATTATTATTATAAAGACTGGGCGTGGTTAAATCGCTCAAAGTTTTCCAAATAGTGAAAGAAGGAGGAGAGAAATATACATGTTTTTTTTTTATTCTTCTTCTTCTTTTCCTTCTCTAGAGTCACATTATCAGAACTGTATGCAGAAGAATACATGGAGTGGTGACTCCAAGATACATAGTAAAGCACGCCAGGATGTGAGACGTTCTTCTCTCTCTCTCTCTCTTTCTTTTCTTAAGAATAAGGCGTCACAGCTATTACAAATAACTTATTATAACTAAGTAATACATAATATTGATATCTATATACTATGTAGTATTGGCTATGAAGTTATTACATGACTTTACAAAGAGGTTAATTACTCAAGTGTAATGAGCAAATGAGGCACTTACTTATTACTATTTGTATAGTACTAATAATAATCGTATACATATGTATATATAATGAGTGTCAAAGGTAACGAAATGGGTTTTTTGCTTGTCAACCGCAAATTCAAAATATATGTAAAAGAGTATTTGTGATGAGACACACGGATCCGGACTCTATTTTATGGTCTTAAGGGATTTTTTTGACTAATACTTTGGTCGGCATCACCGAACGAAATTTTTTTTTCTAAAAAGAGTCGTATTTTCCAATGTAGGACCGGATCAAGACAGAATTTTACTATGAGACTGGTCCAGACCGAAGTTAGGCCGAATTAGTTAAAATGATGATGGTATTTTGACCCGAAACCCAACAATATTTAATATGTATAGGGACTGTTGGATGTACAAGAATAGCCACTAGGCCGATCACTATCAAATCAAAACCTGACAGGATCACAAATTATAAACACTAAGATTAAGTCGCTTTTCTGTCGAAAAGTTTAAATTACTGAGTGGCATCTTTTTTTTTTTTAGTGATATAAACTTAGCTTTGAGATTTGATTTTTCAAGTTTAATAATTTTTTCAGTCATCATTATTGTTTAAAGTCCTATTGAGTTTTGATGCAGAGCTAGTGCCAGACGTTTCCCTATACTTGATAATATAAACTATTGCGAATATATGTATATATAAAAGAGGAAAGTTTTATTATCAATATTAGTACTGATTATTTTTTTTAAAATAAATATTTTAAATATTAATAATCACTCATTAAAAAGTACAAATAAATTTTCTATTGAAACTTTACTCTAACTAAAAAATTGACTGCATATTATGAAAATGGGTAATGAGTTTGATACAGAACCTTTATCAGTTATGAAAATAGTAAATAATACCTCATGAATTCAAATGAATATGATTTTTTGTTTTGAAAAACGGTCTTTAGAAAAAAATGGACCGCTAAGAGCAATGGTTCTCAAATGGGGTACGTGTACCCCATGGGGTACTTGAGATTTTAAAAGAATATTTTCAAATGGTACATAACTCAAGGGCATCCACAAGGGTGGGTTGGAGGGGCCAAATTAAGGAATTTTTGTATTTTACTAGAAAATTAAATATATTAAATTTAATTAAATTTTCTGTGAATAACTATGGATTTTTAATTTTTTTACCAAAAAAATTAATGTTTCAAATTTTTTGAGAATAGCTCTGGATTTTTGAATTTTTAATCGAAAAAATTTAATATTTTGAATTTTTTTTAAATTTCTTTTCAAAAAAAATTCCAAAAACCAACCTCCCCCCTAAAATGAAAAATATATATATGCTTTAAAAAAAATATATATATAAGCTTTAAAAAATTTGTTCTTGTGAGGGGGTACTTGTGTTGATTAAATATTTTACAAGTGGTACATCACTAAAAAAAAAAGGTGGAGAATCCCTGGCTAAGATAAATTCTCCAATAGATTGTATCTCAATTTCAGACCACAACCTGGACTGTAGCTGGAATTTAATCGTTTTTAAATCATGGAGCCATCTTTGTCAGTCTCAATCTATGTACCGATTATTTTCGGTATCAATCTATGTATCAATTTGCTCCTATACTCTGATTTATGAGTGAGCTGTACAAATATGATTTATGGTACATATTAAACTTGATATGTCATTCATTATGCCGATGTTCAGAATTTTAAAAGAAGCATGATGTCATCAACAATTCATTTATATAATCAGTCTAAACCCAATTTTAAATGAGTCCAATCCAGGCTAATTTCTTTTAAAGACTAATTTTTTCTTTGATTAACGATCTAGACCGTTTTTTCATTGAGACTGGTGCAGATTGGAGTGTCTCGATGCATCAGAATTGTCATTTTTTGAAGTATCAGAATCGGCTCAATAATGCCAATTCCCCCAATATCTGTGCTAACTTATTTATATGCATTTTTGAGAAGAAAAAATTCTAATTTTATTATTTGAAGAGGTGAGGATTATAGGACCTAGGACTTACCTAGGTTTCAGACTAGAGGCTCCTACCTGTAGGGGCCATGGATAAAATCATTTTCTCTATAATTTTTATTTTAACATATAAGTGCATAACATAATTAAGGTCCATTTATTGAAAATGAAAGAAGTGCAGGCAGTATATACGACCCGAACGGGAATAAATTGACCCTTGAGCAGGATGAGAAACAAAAAATTTTCAAATAATTTTATTTATATATAATTTACAGCTAATTATAATCACAATGATGACTGATATATTCATGTCTTATCTTGTCAAATCCTAATTAATAAAAATTTGAACATTAAAAGAAGTAAATCATTTTGATATTTTTTCATATAATTCATTTATACATCATAATTAATATTAATAAGGAATCTGTGTAGGTATCGGTACATCGGTAATTTCAGATCATTTTTTTAAAGAATCAAACTATTTCGATCCTCTTAAAATCATAACAGTCTCAGATCTAATCCCAAAAATAATAATTTGTTAGTTATCAAGTATATGTAAATATACCTATAGCCAATTGCTCCACTTCCAATATCGATATTCGTTCCTAGTGACGACTGCTACATCTTCTACTTTGAGGGAAAGCACGAAATAGAGGCAGTAAAATACAAACTGATTGATTGTCTTACATATTTCTTTAAAGTTTCAGTATGACATCCAATATAAAATATCTATGAAGTGTCCTGTAAGGACAACAATAAATGCATATTAAAAGCCTCAATTAAGACTCTTCATAAAATAGTAGGTATAGTATTCTTTACCTAGTACTTATGTCATTAGAGACGTTTTCAAAAGAAATATGGATATATATTTATGTAGATATGTAGTGATTAAATATTACATAGAATATTCAATATGTATACTACAACACCATTGTATTTATCTTCGTATCCAATGTTTGACTATATCAATTTTTTGTATATCAAACACAAATAGTGAATATATATACATACACATAGACTGAGCTAAAGCAAGGGATTTTTTTGAAGCCGTAAGTTAGTTGACCAAAGCAATGGATATATAGCTTTTTATATATCAATCTCTTAGGATCTTGTTTGGGGAATCATCCTATACTTTTATAAAAACTGAGGACTTTCATAAAGAAAAATATATTCTAATGTAAAATACATTGAGGATCAAACATAACAATATAATGTTTACCTAAAAAGATTGGAAAAAAGTAATTTTGTCTCAAATTTGGTATTTACGAGAATTTCAAAAAGTACCACTCTCCCCGCATGCAAATACATTCCAGGGCCAGTTGGATTAAGCAAAAAATGAAAACCAAGAAGTAAGACAGAAAGGACTCATCTAGGATTTTGGCAAAATTGTTTAAGTGTAAAATTCCATACTAGGTACACTACAATATAAAAAGAAGGAAGAAATCCAAAGTCTAAATTTATCATTTAATTTATTTAAAATTAAAAAAAAAAACCACTTTTTACAATGTAAATCCGATCAATGAAGCAATATACTAAATAAATTCAATGATTGAAATAAACATATTTGTATCAAATTTCATGGGAATGAACCACATAACATGGCGAAACCTGGAAGCGAGCCAATTGGAGGAGATACACTCTTTAGACTTAAAGAGATGAATAATGTATCATCATTGATTAATGAATGGTGGTCCATGGACAAACACGGGTGAGAATGATTATTGAAGAGACAAATATCCATATTGTACATTGAATCAAATCTGGATAAGTGTAACAACAAAAAACTTCATCCTGTTGGATACGGATTGTTACGTCTTCCCTTTAACACTGACTAATAATGTTTGAATCCATAAACGAATTTGCATAGACGCAAAGTTTAATTATTCATTTATTTATTAATTCTCTAAATAACCGCTATCTAATTATTCAATATAGATAGAAAATTAATGAAACTGACGGATATGCATTCATTCAAAGTTAAATTTTTGGAGCAATCATGCGTTCATAGATGTGTATTAATGTTACTCCTTCTACTTATCCATGGACTAAATGATTCAACAATTAGAGATATTAAAAGAATAATGGATGATTTTATGTAATGATTAGTAATCGGCAAAGAAATCACAATCTGTTTAATCGGGGAAAAAGAGTATCATCTTGAACTGTAAATCTTGAACTTTAAAATTGTCTACTGCGGTTTGTTCATTAAATGACTTGCGTCATTGTTAGGGATAACGTTTCTTCACAAAGTATCGTCCTTAGTCATTCTTTGATTGAATGTGTGCAAATGGTTTTTTTTTTTTTGGATACGATATGTTTTATTGTTTCATTAATATTTCCAAAGTCTTGTCCTTTCAGTCTCTTTATTAGTAGCCACTATATTGTTCAAGAGACATGGAGAATGAATGTTTTCAATATCAAAATATTAATAGGTAACTATTAGTCGTGGGTTTGTGTATGTAAATTCTATTTGTTGTTATAGTTACCATAAAAGAGCGATAAGGACCGGCCCTAGGAGTGACAAAATTGTATTTGGATCGGACTTATAGGACTGCAGTTCTTTTATATATTTTAGACCAATCCAACACAAGTGGTAAGTAGCTGAGGAGCAAGTGTTAAAAAGATCAGCTCTAAGACTGGACCAATTAAATAAGGATCGGCACAACACGAGTGGTAAGTATTTAGTTTTTTGTTAAAAATAATTGTTTATGGTTTTGTCTCTGTTTGTTTGTTTGTCTGTCATTAATTTTTGATAAACTTAGTAAGAAGATTACAAATGATCACAGTAAAAGGGCATTAAGTTTTTGAGAGGTCTAGGTAGTATGGAACGTTAAAAATCGACCATAACTTGGTCATACAATTATATACATACGTCAATCAATTTGATTTTGGGGATAGGCTTGGCACTAACTCAAGAGAACATTTTAGTTAACTATTGCACACATAAAAGAAGAAAAATTAACTCCTATGGGGAAAAGGAAAAATACCCTCGTCGTTATTCCTCGAGTCCCATACATAAAGGCCCTTTTCTGTGTGTGTAAATGAACTAAAATAATTCCCCCCGCCCCGAAAAAAAGACAGAATATGAAAAAACAAAACAAAATATATATATAAATTCATTTAATTTTGATATAAAATATATGTACACTTCTTCTATGGGAGGGAGAGAGATAGAGAGAAGAGTAATTGCCCCATTAAATGGTTGTTGAGGTACACTATAATTTTAAACCACTTTGTAATCATATTTTATGTTTTGGAATGACAATGATGGAAAAGCCATTTTATACATACATTGCCTACGTTACGTTGTTTCTTCGTATTTAATTCCTACAAATACACATCAAAATTTCCACATCCCAATGTGAACGTATGTACGAATGTGTGTACATCATCAAAAAGGAGAAAAAAGAAAACAATAAGATAATAATTTCCCTCTTTCACCAACTATGTATGTATGTATATTGTACAGTGTATTCATAAACATAAACTTCCTTCCAAGGAATGGATACAAAATTGAAAATATTCAAATATACACGTAGTATCTACTACTAATACAACAAGCAGTAAGAGAAATCATTGAATATAATGAATAGAACCATAATTATTACTACGCAGCATAAGCTACAATTACCATACATACATGGAACATTCTTTAGAATCACATAACATTTACAAATTAAAACAATTCATGTTTAAATAATATTTAGTGGGAATTTTTTGTATCTTTCTTCCCCCTTCTTAATACATTTTTCCACCTTTTCAAGACGACATAGACATTATTGCTAGATATTTAAGTAACTTAACTTTAATAGAGCGTCTACACAGACGTTATTGCAATTTGCAGCTTAATTGAAGGAGATGGCATTTTGAGAGCTCAAAATTGAGCCTTTTTACTAGATAAAATGAACAAATTTCTAATAAATATTGATGACATCTCATCAGATGTCTGTAAGAATAATAATAAAAGACTTAAAAACGGGGTTGAATATTACTCATCGATGCGAATGATAACCAGTCATATTTTAATATAATCAAAGTAATATCAGGGGGGATTGCGTCCGAAAATTAAATATTTGGTGGGCTCTAATTATTCTCGATTGTAACCCCCATAAAAAAAAAAAAAAAGTAAAAAAATAGAATATCTATATAATCCTGCCGAAGCCCTTGAATATGTTCTGAAAATCCTTAAGGTTGTACAATTATTATTTTGATCGATTAAGGACGAGAAAAGTAAGATAATATGTGTAAAATATCTTACTCGTCCCATTGTAAGAGTTAGCTTTTATCTAGAATCTGGGAATAAGAATGTATAACGTTATAATAGAATATTTTTTTAATAGATATTAGAGTCGATGGATAATAAAACTTTAATCGACAGTAAGTCAGTTTTAAGTCATATGTATACACTTTTTTGGATATGACATATGGAAGTTTTCTGCAGATATGGAGCAGTTTGCAAATCATTCAAGTTTTTGAAAATATTAAAAGAGACTAACACTGGAACTCCAGGACCAAGGAAATAAAAAATGAGACTGAAATTGACGCTGAAAGCAATAAAAGCTGTCCGGATGAGGATTCCCTGAGATCCATTCAATCTATGTAAAGCATGGCTAAAGATGCTTATTGTGCTCTATTGTCTTAAGATTCTATTTACAAAATCATGGAAACAAATCTCGGGATAAAGGTAAATAAGCCTCAAATTCGTCATAGTCTTAAAGAAGCCTCTCGAGTTAAAATAAAAAGTTAAGCTTCATCCCTGTTTAAAAAGTCACATAGCATCATCATATTATATTCCGGGAGGAGATTTTTTTTTTACGTCATCAAATAATCATATCCAAAACATCAACAAAGTCCCAGAGGATTAAAATATATGCCATAACAGATCAAAGGCTTATCCGGTATTGTTAGGAAACGATTTCGTCCCACAGTAAATTCTTACGAAATTTTCATCGAAACATGATTCAAAATCTACTCTAAGTCTACATTGACACCCTTTTTGAACTTGTTGTTAAGCCTTGATTTCAATATCATACAACAAGTCACAAAAAGTATGAATTCCAGCAGCATTTGGTCCTATTCATGGATTAAAAATGACTCAAAACTGGCTTTCATCAAATATCCAATTTTGGTAGAAGGATTTATGTCAGATTAAAACCCTATGATTTTTTTTTTTTTTTTCATATTGAGTTATCTCACAAAGAAGGTCAATGTCATAACCTAATCAAATATTGAATATTTGAAGTCAGCCATTGTCCAAAAATGGGATCGTATTCCAAGGGGAAAAAATCTTCCTGCAAATCACTTCGAAAAAGATTGGAAGTAGTCATCGCCAACTATGGAAGCTACATTCGAGTAATTCTATGAAATAGTTGTGCCATTAGATGTACTTAAAATGTTATATTTATGAAAGAAAAATGTACAAGCTTAGAACGAGAGGACTGTATACATTAATATATATAGATTACAGGATACCCAGGGAATATTCCGTAGGTATAAAATCCCAAAAATACAGGATCTTAAGAAAGAACCCCTAGTACATAGGTATTGATTTAGTATGAAAATTATTTATGATGAATAAAAAAATAACAAAACAAAAGAATTTTTTATATTTAATTAATAAAAAACAAATAGCTTATAGTCAGTATCTTTCATATTTTGAAACCAAGATGAATATCGTTAATTTTATTAAAGATAAGGAGGGAGAAAAAAAACTAATAAAAAATGTGATAATGAGTAAACTATTCTTGGTTTAGTAATTATCCATTGTCTTAAAATGCACGGCTTAGGAGTAATAAAAAATGATGATATTCAAAAGTTTATTACATACATTTCTTTTTCTTTTTGTACATTTTAAGCCATTATTTGACTCTTAAAAAGAATCAAACTTTTACATGCATCCTTCATTTTATTATAAGTTAACTCAATTTTATGACTGAGTGAATACTTACATCTCGGTCAAACTGATGAATAATATGATCTGCGAGTATACTAAAAAAGAAACTTAAAATTAAAAATTGGTCACCCTGATAATTTGAAGGAATCTTTTGGAAAAAAGGTGCATGGCAGTGAGGATGTTTCCTTTAATTAGCTACGAATAGCAATGGGATAAAGAAAATAAACTCTACTCCATATCTAGCAATGATATAGGCAATAATTACTCCGATGTCGATCCAACAAGGACTGACACTTATAACTAACTCCATAATAAATTCCAAGGGATACTTTTCGTTTTTCAAACACTAGTAATTACTGTATACTTAAATGCGTTCTCTTCCTGAGTAATAGATTTGGAAAATTAAAAAAACATCCATTCAGGTAGCAACTACAAAAATCTTTCATTATTTTAATATTTACGGATAATACTGCTTCGTAACAAAGTTCATGAAATTATTTTTCGTATTTTGAAGTGAACTTTATAACTCATTCGATCATGGATTACATACAAGTATAATACTCATTAAATAGAATTTTATCCTATCAATGAATTAAATTATCGAATAGAGGAGCAATATATCATTTAAATTAAATTGAATCTAACAGCTCGTAAGTATTTCTTAAAATAAATGGGATACCAAAGTATACATATATATTAATATATATTTCTTATCCTGTATTTTGTATGATATACCTTAAACATTTGTAATTGAAATAAAAATCAACTTATTTTAAAGAACATCAATTTGTGTTGTAACTAGTATTTTGTCAGTCCTTATTTAGGACTGAGGACTGCAGTCCCGTCCAGTTCAGTCATGCATATTAGTCCTAAAACATATATAATTCGATCCTGGATGACGTCACTCAACTTTATTTCTTTTTTTTTTTTTAAATAAGTTCAAGCAATGAGAGTCACAAGAACCGATATATGTACACAAAACTAATCATAAGATAGTCAAATATTAATAACTTAATTTTTCTAGGGGTATATTAGTGACAAAATTTTAACGTCAAGTACTAAATATCGCAAAATACGCCCCAATGAATATTTCTAAAAGACGTCATCCTCATCTAACTCGACTAGCTTGGAGTTATTAATATTCAATGCTTATTAGAGTGATGCATACTTTAGTTAAGCCTGAAGATAATTTCTTGAACTTTGTTGAACAAATTCAATTTTTAAATTGGTAGAGGGCGTTCTAAAATATGGGACGTTTTTCAAAGACCAATAACAGAGACAGAACGGGATCGATTAATTCCTACAATAAGAACCAATATAACCCTAGTTTTTCCAATAATTATGCATTATGATTAGTCATGAAAATCTCATGTATTTTTTAGCTCGTCCGTTTCTTGTTTTTTTTCGGAATGGGTAATCTGGAGAATGAATTTTCTTTTCGACAGCTGTTGTCATTATTAATTAACTCTTGAGTAATGGACTTCCTATTCAACTACATTCAATTATATTTAAAATCAAATTGAACATTCGCGTGGGCTCATAAAAGACCTTGAGGATCTACTACGGAGTTATAATTTTAAGTCCTTGTTGAAAAAAGAGCAGAAATGAGGATCGACATCAGAGTAATTCTTGCCAATGTCTATCCCTCCTCCTCACTTGTCACAGCTTCTTTTAGCGGATCTAATAAGAAATAATGACAGCTAAAAATTATTATTAAAATTGTCTGGGTTACTCTATTGAATTATTGTCGGGTCTTTTTTTTTAATATGCCCAAAATACGCACAATTTTCATGACTAATTATGAAAGTATAATACTAGGGTATAACGATACGATATGAAATATAATGTATTGGATATGAACAATTAACAGTAAATTTGACACAATATGTAGCTGACAATGCATTTAAGATATAAAAAAATCAATTAACTTAATTGGATCTTTTTCGATATTAATATTAAAATAACAACTCTTAAAGATGGAAGTTGTACTACTTGTATTTTATAGTTATTCTCATTCAATCATAAATCTAGTCAAAGGTAAATAACTAAATAACTACTTCATAACTATTTTATAGCAATAATATTTACAGTTTAGCAAGATTTAATTAGAGACTAGCTGATCAACTATACAGTCATTTAAAAAGGAAAATCATTGTTGACAAGAAATAAATAGATATATCATTTTGAAATGATTCGACGACGATTACTGTTAAATTTTATGGAGCAAAACTTAATGGAACTTAATTTTTTTAAACTTCTAGCAATTACCATTAGCAAAGAAAGCGGTGAGAGTAAACGATCCCACCGATGATTATGATAGCACATCTTAATCCAATGATTCAATTGTAAATAATAATAAAATTTACTTGAATTTCTTCCAACAGAAAATAATTTATAAAAATATTTATATCATAGTTACTTCTGGAAGAGTTCCAATCTTGAGATATTTTTTATTTTTTCCAAAATTGATGCAATTTTAGAGATGAATAGGAAAAAACAAAACATGAAGGAAGGGTTAACAGAATAAATTTTGAACAAAAACTTTTCCCATGACCATTTATGAACTATATGAATCATTTAATACTAAAATATTCGTAATGTAGTTAGATCCAGTGGCATAACTAGCCCCCTTTTTTATCATATATGTATAATAAACCTATTTATTTCAGTAATTATGTAACGATTTTAATAATTTTTTGGGCTAAGCCCCCCAAAGATGAAAGCCAGCAGCGCGCCCCTGGTTAGATCTAAGCAAATTGAATTTATTTATTTATATTCAAATCAGCATTTTACTCCCTCATAATCTTACAAGTTATTATAATGACATCTAACAACATCCATTAATCTGTACACTAAATAAGCCTTTGAAGAGTGACCTTGTACAAATTTCGTTGTTTATGAATCAATCAATGAACAGTTAGAGCATGATAATAATAATCCCTTAGATAGATGAATTGTATTCTATTTTAAACGAGTCAATTATTTAAATACGGAGCAATTGTAAATTCATCCAACCATTTATTATATTTAACATAGATTTCAACAATTATATTCGACTTCATAGATCATATCATTATAATAATATATAGTCATAGAAACGCCAAAAAAAATAATGCAGTCATATACCGTTTAGTTTGGATTCGATCAGTCTGGATTTCCGTAAGGTTTAACATTATAATTTCTATTTTTTTCAATACACCACTTACATACAAAAGGAATAAAACGTTCATTTTTAGCCATTTGAGTCTCAGATAGTCTAATATAATACTTGCATAATAAATTTTCTGGCTAGATTGCGGAGTTAAAATATATATTGATGATAAGAATTGTATTAGTCTTTTTGTTTTGTTTTCAAATGATTGAAGATAAAATGTGACACAATGTTCAAATTGTAAGTAGACTAGATGAATAATGAGAGTATAACTATGTATAATATTGAATATGAATAGAACACAAAGTATAATATTATTTTAAACAAATAATTCATCTTGGAAATATGATTCTTATGACTATAATACATTATAAATTCGAGAGGTGAGAACCAAATTTTCGTAACTCAAATATTCATTATTCAGAATTAATATTACAACTATATTCTTTAATTATGAATAATGATGTTTTTCAGTTTCTCATATAAATAGATTTGAGAAAATTCACTTTAACAGTTTGAATTTCTCTGTTTTTTAAGTATAATCACTAAATATTAGACTTGTAGGATATGACATATATGCAATAATACTAATATTTGTAATTTTTGAGCTACGGCAATTTGGACCTCAACCCTGGAATTATGTTAAAACTTTAAGTATTGCTTTGAGTATATTAATCAATGTGCTCAAGTGTTTTAATTATTAGCATGTCCTTGATCTATTTAAATTTGGTGAAAATTGTCAAATAGTTCAAGTCATGATGAGAAATTGAAGACTACAAAATTAAATTGCAGCCAATTATAATCAATCTTTTCGAAATCCTTGGATCCTTTAACACTTATAATGATATAAATATATTTCCAAGTATTTATCCCCCTATAAATAATTATTAGAATCAAAAGATACTTATTTTCATTAGGATCGATGGTACAAAATGGAAAGTTCTCGGCGGCTGCAATTTGAGTCTTCGTGAGGACATTGAAAAAAGTGGATTTTCCTACATTAGGTAAACCCACGATCCCACACTTCAAATTTGTCCCCATACGTCCAAGAAGGACAGGCTTCTCCTCTTCCACTTCCTTCTTTTTTGGTGGCATAATTAATTAATTATCACGGCACAAAAGTTTAATTTTAATAACTTAATAAGACACCTTTTCCACATGGAACGTAACCCAAAAAGAAGGAATGATCACACACGCTCTCTATCCTTCTCTTCTTCTTCCTTATTTCTTCATGAACCTCATGTTGGGTCTGCTACTCTTACTTTTACAACGTCATATCAGCTGTTGCTATTTACTTTGTTTCTATACCGGAGGAGTATGTTTTTAGGAGTAACGTCATCTAGTGGAATAAAATATAGAGAATTGCATGATGTTAACATAGAGCGTTTTTAAAATTGCATCATAATTGAACGAAACGACATCTTGAGGGCTCATAATTGATATTGTTACTACATAAAATAGACAAATTCCCAATAAATCTTGATTAAACTTAAGCAAATGGCTTTATATATATATAAAAAAGACTTAAAAACGGCATTGCATACAGCTTGATGCAAATGATACTTATATTTGAAATATATTAAAGAAATATGAACTAAAAATGGCTAGATTTGTAAATTTTTTCCCCTTGAATCGATTAAAAACAAGAAAAATAGTATAATATGTGTAAAATATCTTCCTCTTCCTATTCTAATAGTTAACTTTTATCTACAATATGGGAATAAGAATGTATAACGATGTAATCCCTTAATTTTAATTACATGAGGTCACATGAATACATTCCATAGTTATGAAATTTAAATTATTTCTCAAATATAGCACACATAATTATTAGTTTTACTATTTCCAAACTGTAGGTTTACAATTATTATTGCATGTTTATTTATTGGCTGAATGATAGAAAAGGGCGTTTTGATTTGATACAAAAAACAATTAAGTAAAGAAACGATATACATATTGTATATGTCGTGCTATATTGCATTTAATGGCATTTGACATTTTATATTTGAAATAATTTCACTTAATCATTATAAATTGGATTTTCATGCAGCATTTATTTTAAGAGGCTCATGTAATATATTTCACTATTTCTATTCATTAGTTAAATTGTTAGTATACGTAGGGGCTTAATACTACTACTATACTGGGTGAGGAATAAATTCAATCTAAATTTATTAATTAGCATAAACTTTTGTCGAAATGATCAAATTTTATATAAATTAATCTAAAAAACTTTTATTCGAAATAGACCGGATGACATGGCGGAGACGAAGAGGCATATGAGCAGAAACAGCAAAGATAGTTTATTCAGAGCTATAGGCCCATTCCTGAATGAGGACACGCTTCAGAGTGTCTTTGATGGAGTAGTGTTTGGTACAAGACCTGGCTGACGGATGGATCACATAGAAAAGTTCATGGGATTGAGGTCAGGGCTGCTAGAAGGCCACATATTCTTTTTCAAAAGCCCTTGAAATTTGTTTTTCACTAATATTGCACACTTTTTGCAGTGTGAGAGGGTTCCCGCCTTGGCTGAAGATGTAAGGGGCATCACCATATGTGTCCTGAAGCCAGAGAAAGATCCTGTGGACCAACATGCCTTGTAGACTTGTTACTTTATCTTTATAATCTCCTGAATGACTTCCCTTCCGAGGGAATACCGGCTCATAACATGACAATGGGGGGCTCCTGGCACATGGTAATGGTGTAGTACTCCTAAGGGATCCTGTTATTGGTCTTGCCTAAAACACAGTCCTTTTGAGCGTTGTGGATGGACTTAACTGTGAACAACTTTGTTCGTACTGCCTCTATAGCCTCTCCGTCTCCTAAAAGTAATCCGCCTATCAAGAATAAAAGTTTTTTTAAATTATTTTATAAACTGAAACATATCTTGCCGAACATATTCCTCACCCTGTAGAAGTCAATTATATTTCTCATGTCCAAAATCCTGTCTTCGAAGTACACCACATAATTTCAGGCTTCAGAGTACCTAGTGAATTTATCTTTTTGAATGTCTTTGAAGCTCCTAATTAGAAGCAAGACGTGTTGTTTTATTTTATTACATATAGTATCTAGGCTGCCTATTAGGTAGGTATACTATATAGGTTAGAAAATTGAAAGCTTGTTGTTAAAAAAAGAAACAAAACATTTCACACGGTTAATTTATGTTTATAACAGCAGCATTTTTGAACCTAAATGTTCCTACAAAGTAGGACCCTCTAATTGTCTCATAGTCATATGTAACTTGGTCAATCTTTTGTAATTTTTTTCCCTCCTGTTTAGATTATAATTAAAGATGAGCTGTTTAATGTGTATTACTTCAAACTACAACATTTTATGTGGGTACGCATTGTTTTTTGTGTCACGTCCATTATCTTCTATCTTCTTCAGTCATCACTTTTTCTTTTAAATAGTGATGACTGAGCACAATTAGATCATTTGATAAGGAATTTGTTTATTATGGATACATAACATGAAGAAATGGTGTTCAAGAAAAAATACGGAGTCACAACATTAGGAAAAAGGTAGCGACTCAAACGCCTACTGATCCCTCAAATATCAACATCAAAAACAGAGTTGTCATTCCCCAAGCATCTATTCTGTATATGCTTTTCTTAAAATGATAAATATCTATGAAAGTTACGGTACAAGGCTGTAACCGGTTTCTGTTCAACGGTTCTTATTATTAGGCAATCTCTCAGATTTTCATTGAAAATCAGATGGAGTATGGATCTGTGTAGTTAGAGAGGCTAAGGCTTTTGAGAAGTTTCTAGCATTTTCAGTCACAATAACCATCGTCTTAAATTGAATTTTAAGGTCATTCGTGACAATTGTAAGGCATTCTGTCACGCTATGGTAAGATTGTGAACCCTAAATTGAAGAAAACTATATAGTTATGAAATAATAAATTAATATTGTCATATAAAAACATTTAATTGTTTACCTAGATAGACCGATAAAAAATATAAACAGGTCTCTATTCGAGTTTAGCAGTTTCGATTATAGAATAAGAACCAATAGATCCCCCAACAGTGACGCCGGAATTATAAAGGGCCAAGGGACCATTGCCCCCCCCCCCCACTTTGAGGATTTTTTATACTTTTAGCAATAAACATTTTTCGTCTTGATCAAAAAAATATAAATGTCAAAATTTTCGTGATTTTTTTTCAGTTTTTCCAAAAAAACATTCACTCCCATTTTTTCAAAAAAGTAAAGTTCTCTGCCAAATTTGAAAATACATTTTGGCGCCAGTTCCCCCCGTACAGATAAAAGTACAGCACTGATTACGATACGAGCTTCATTTGATTCTATGAATACTCTGTGGGTAGGGGCTGCCGTTTTTTTCTCTTTTTGGGGGGGGTTTAGAGAAGAAAAAAACTTTTTTATAAAGTTTTTGTAAGAGACTAAATTTGAACTAATAACTTTTTTTTTAGAAAAGACAAAAATAATAAATTTTTTGAGAAATTAAATGTTTTTGGACACAACAATCATTTTATATAATGATATCGATAAAAATTTATCAATTAGGAGGTGGCTACAGCCATCCAGCCCCTATACCTACTCTGGGAATAGCCTTGGTTACAAAAAAAAATAAGGAGGTTTTGCTTACTGTGTTACCTTGCTAACACAAAACTACCCTTGTGTATTTTATTGTCGGCTGTCGATTCCCTCGTTTTACTTGATACGTCAATGCTATTTCATAATTTATTCTATTTGATTCATTAATGAACTAATTAATTAGACTACACTTTAATTCCGTTTCCAAAAGGAAAGTCTTGTTGACCTCTCCTCTGATATATATTGGCTATTTTATTATTTCTATAAAGACATTTTGGCTATCATATAGAATACAAAAGTATAGATAGGCTTGGTAATAAAATATTACTAAGCAATATTATAATTCAGTTTCAAATAAAATACAATGCAGGATTTTAATATTATGAAATATAACTACATACATATTTGTATGATTGACTTATTTGGCTAACTACCAGATAATTTTAGGGTTTTTTTATATTTCTTGTTGGATGAAAGGTTTCGTGATGGAATAAAGGTAACATTTCGTCGTTTTTGAAAAAGCCATGGGGATATGGATCATGTATTATTTATCCAGGCTGTTACATCATGTGTAAATATAGAACAAAGCGCTGCTCTTTTTAGAAACAAAAACCCTCCATTTTCGTTACTTCTTTCTTTCAGTCAATTTAATATGTTTTGCTACTGAATGTCATGCACAATTTTGTTGCTTTTGTCAATCAAATGTCAGCCTTTTAAAATGTATCTAACCCTAAATTTAAGTACATGAATAAATCATAAGAGAAAAAAATATCGTTATACGTATTACATATCTTTTTCAACCATGACACTCTTAATGTAAGCAAAAAAAAAAAAATAGGGATGGGACGATTCCCCCAAAAAATCCCCATGCCAATTCCGATGCAATTCTAGTAAAAATTTCAATGCCAATTCCAATGATCTTAAATTTAAAATAACAGTTGAAAAATACCATTTTGCTATGTGGATTTCCATAGATATATATATATACATATTTTTTTTCGGGGGAGGGGGGTGTTAAACTTTTTTGAAAAAAAATCCAAAATTCTTTATTTTTTTGAAAAAAATTTGAAAAATTACATTTTTGGTAAATAAATTCATACATAAAAATTCCAATATTATATTTTCAGAATAAAAATGTCAAATATACAAATTGATATTTTGAAAAAAATTCCAAAAATCCCAATCTGTTCTCCAAAAAAAATTATAAATTATGTTTCTAATATAAAATTTATAGAGAAATTAATTCAAATATTAAATTTTTTGGAGAAAAATTTCAAAAATACATAGTTATTCACAGAAAAAGCAAAATCTTCTTTATTTTTTGGGGGGGAGCTATTTTTTTTTTTTTTTTTCATAACTTAGAAGAGTAATAAATTGTCAAATACCAGAAAATAAATAGGAATCGGAATTGCAAATTAAAAATTATTTTCCCAACGCCGATCCGGATTACGATTCCACAAAAGCACCCGAGTCTCCGATTCCGACTAATCGTCCCATCACTAAAAAATAAATAAAAAGGAAGTACCACAATTATTCAGTACCACCAATGTTGTATGTTTGAATGCCATAAACTCCACTTATCTGACATTGGCAATATGTAATTAAGGGCTAAGGCTCCCAACGAATAACAATGAATCTGATTTGTTTTGTATTACGTGCATGTTCTACAATAAATCAATCTTATAGGACGTTTAGATCTGCGTGTTCGATTTAAATGTTGAAAATAACAAACACTGTTTAAAATTATGCACATATTATATGAATATGATTGTAGGTACATACATTGTACACAGAGCTCTAAATATGTAATATTGTGACTCCTACCTATATACCTTCTAGTTGTAGACAAACATCAACTGTATACCCCCCTTTTAATTTCCAAGCGGTACTTTTAATTTGATATTTAAAGTGTACATATAATATTGATTTCCTCCACAAATTGTTATTTGAAATACATTTTAATTTTCACCAAATATACCTATATACGACGTCTGATCAATAAGAAACCGTTATTTTCTCATTCTGAATTCAATTCTCAATAGAGCATGAACGTTGTTTACCAAGGTTGTGCCTTCATCGGTCTAGCTATTCCGTTTCTTGAACAGCTAGAACCGGAAACGACAAAGTCGAAACGATTCCCCCATTTATCAGTCTCATTTCTTGTACATTTGTTCCTATATAGAATATATAAATAAAATAAAATATATATTATTGATTAATAAATTAGCTTTAATCAATAAGTCAATTTTGATAGCTTTTTTTTTTTTGTGCAATTACAGTGTTTTCCAATGATTTTTTTACATTGTCAGAGTGATACAGTTGTATCTGAGTTTCAATAAGTTAAGGGCTTCTTATGGATCTCTAAAAAAGATCATTCGATGTCAAATCAACGAGGTCATGTCTCCCGACCCTATCAGATTTGTATGATTTTTGGTACACAAGCTCAAATTCATAAGTAGATTTAGTGTGCCAAATTTCAGCACATAATTCTGAGTAGTTCATGAGATATAGATACTCGTCTCAGACAAAAATTTTCATGGTCAAGTATATCTCCCTTGTTCATAAAGTTGGTCATCATTTTGAAATAGTTTGTTCATTCTTTTTCGAGACTTGGAACTGTCGTCATGACCCAAAACTGGTTTTACTCAAAGTTTTAGGTGTAAATAAAATTGGGAAAGGGTAGCGTAGATTATGGATCCAGGTCTACTACTAAGCTTGGCAGGGCCCTCTAATATGATATGCATAATATTTCTTAATCCAGGGGTTCTTAAACTGTACCATGACAAGGCTCCCTACACTAATATACTTTTTAGCTGAGGCTCCCTTTATACGAAAGATGAGTAGTATGTATTTGTAGACTGAAATCAATACTCAATTCTCCATCTTCCTCTGTCCCCCTAGCATCACCTCACGGCCCCCACTTTGAAAACCATTGTCTTAAGTAACCTTAGTTTTAGGGGCCCTGCTGGAATTTGGGGCACTATGCACTCTGTGTATTAGGTATATGCAGCCCTGTTTATATCTTATATCATTTCCTTGTCCCAAATTTTCTAGCAACACCCCTTGTTTTAAGTGCCTGTATTCTGTGCCCGTTCAATTATTTCGGATTTTGGCCCTCAAAAAACGAAATTCTAGATTTTTTTGTTTAAACCTCGAAAACAACAATACTATTTGATGTCTTATGTATTGTGCAAGAAAATATAAATGGGAAATATACTTTTATGATTTAAATTACTTTTAAATCATTTATTTACTTTATTGACATAAATATTATAATCAAAATTTATGAAATTTCTACAAAGAAATGTTCTATGATGTAAAACACTTTACTGTAACACCATAACGAAATCAAAAACATATTTAAAGTCATGGGTAGTACCCATTAGTTTTGAATCCCACTGAAGAGATGCAATTTCTTTCACTTGGTTCTCTTAAGCCATTATAACAATATTTATAGATAAATAACCATGTATGTCTTACTAATCAAAGTTTAAAACCACATATTTTTGAGGAAGTGCAAGTCAATAATAATAATAATAATATTTAACACATATTTCGTAAATAAAGTAAAAATTAATGTTTTGCGTTGCTTGCCATAGTAATATATAACCATATACTATAATATTCTTATTTCAAAATGCTTAATGTGAGTACAGTATAATTTATTCAAATTTAAAAATATTTAATACGGTGTGCTTTTATTATATGTGAACATTTTTATCCTACTGCCAAGGGTATCTTTTTAACTTTGGGGGTCTGATGCACCCTACAGTGTAGAGAGCCAAAAGTGTAAAAAAAAAAAGTTGAAAATAACTCAATAGACTAATTCAAAATAGCTTTGCTACGGAGGAGATGGGTTTCTTTCATTGTTGGTGTTAAAAAGTGGCCTCTCCACCCTCAACAGGCTCTTTCCACTAACTTTTATGATAGCTCTCTGGACAGTCTGGTATGAAATCCCGAGCATGGCCCTAATAACCTTGGGGAAATTGGCCTGGGCGGATTTTTTTAACTAGTTTGCCCTTTTTGATAGAGCTCTTCTTCTTCTCCAACGTTTTGTATTTGCCAACGGCGTAGACCGTGGTTTTGGAGACCCCTGACTGCTTGGAGTGCGCAAATGTAAATTCATCGTTTATGTTCAAGTATATTTTGCTCGACTTGTTCGTAAGTTAGAGAGCTCAGGTTGATTTTGTTTTGTAATTAATTGTTTATGTTTTAATATAACGCAATACAAATTAATTTAAATTTTTTAATATATATATGTATAAAAAAAAAGAGGGAAAAAAAACCTTAAAGACGTCATGAGGGATCTATTTTACCTAATTTAAGGATTGACAAGTGGGACTGGGCTGGACTACAAGTTGTAAGTAAGGACAGACATAAGACTGACTGTTACTAGTCAAATCTTATTCATGACTTTTTTAAATTTTAGAACTCAGTTTTAATGATAAATTGCTTTAATATGCAGTTTGTTCATAAAATATAATATGTGTACAATGTACATAGAATACACAACTTTATTTATGTCATATTAATCAAAAATAATTATAATATATTTTGACTTGGACATATTGATATCTTTGACCTTTGACCAGAGAAGCTCTTGTAATTATCATTTTAGAGGCTAACTCGGGGATAACCAAAAGTTATAATAGTAAATATAATTTTTAAGGAAGTCAGAGATTAGGACATGAGAAGAGAAAGAACAGATAACTCAATTTCTTGGCAAGAAAACATTTCATGCAACTTATTTTTACCACGACTCCATCCAATAACAAAAATAAATAAAATTCTTTAAGATGTTGATGTGCGTGTACAAGAGGTTGAAGACGATAGAAAATAGTTCATCTCCTCTTGGATCTGTTCCTAATGATGATTACACTCCTGATGATGAGGGGAAAAAATATAAAGAATTTATATATATATATATATATATGTGTACACTGTAATATAAGTAATAATTACATAAACGTATTATGAAGATGATGATAGTAGTTCAATAAACTGTTATTTATCTTCAAAACTGCTCATTCCGGTCAAAAGACAGGAATAATCCTTATCAAAAATAACAATCTTCATTCCGTTTATCAACCTTTACTCCAAAAAGAAACAGAGGAATCCCTTGTTAAATGCAGGGATGTAACGCCGCCTGTTTTCACTAGCAAAATAATTGAGATTGTATTCCATTGTAAGCTGCCGATTTTTCTGCTCCTTTCCCTCTTATCAGTGCTCCCAATGTTGATTGATTGAAATTAGCTCTTGTTATATTGTGAACAATTATCACCCATTACTGAATAATAATTCAATTGTTGGGAAGAATTGGCTAGCTACCAACAGATTTTGGGTCTTTTTATCGTTTCTTTTTGGAGAAAAGGTTGCGTGATACAATCAAGATAACGATTTGATATAAGTACACAATTTATAATATAATTGTTAAATTGTTTAATGATATCCAAAAGTGGAATCAGTCTTGATAATGTCTAAATGTAATTATTTATAGAAACAAATAGTATTTTTATTTGAAAAGAGCCTATTTAAGACAAATGGAGCACTTTATAAAAAAACTCCTTAAAATAACAGGGCATTATTTCGCTAACACAGAAATATTCATTTTAATATGTTTCAGCCCCCCAATTACCAGTGTTCTGAACGTTGATTGGTTGAACTGGAATTAGCTCTTGCATGCTGTGAACAATTATCATCAATTATTGAATATTAATTTCATTGTTGGGAAGAATTGTCTAACTACCAACTGATTTTGGGGCTTTTATGGTCTATTTTTTTAGAGGAAAGGTTGCTAGATCCAAATAAAGCTATGGTTTGTTTGATTTGGCTCAAAAGTTTACTTTTTGGCCCACATAAAACTACAACTTGAATAAGTTAGGTTTCCTGTAAAAGTACCTTTAAAAAAAAAATTGTATTTATTTTCATTATAATATTGGATTATAATCATTTTCACTTAAAATGAGAAATTTGTGCACCATAATAAATGAGTTATTTCCCCCTAATTTTTACTTCTATATATTTAAAAAAATTTGGAAATTTTATTTATGGATGATTTTTTTAAAATATTTTCTTCTTTTTGTTAGTTTGAATAAAAAAGTCTGAATCTTTGATATGCGCCAAAAAATGATATTTTTACAAAAAAAAAAAGCAATCACTAGTACACAAAAGAACACATTTCAGTTTAGCGTTTTTTTACATAAAATAAATATACGTAAAAAAGTTCAAATTTTGTTACATAGTGAAATTAACCGTACGTGGACATTTTACCTAAAATCTGTAGCCCAAAAACCACTTTGCCGAACAGACTCTTTGCCAAACAGACAGATTGCAGACCAACCACTTTGCCGAATGGGTAGTTTTATATTTGATGATGATTCATGCTCTAATACTATGAACATAATTAAGATTTTAATCCCTAAACTACACCATATTTAATTATTTACCACGAAGTGCAATCATTCAGTGTTCATTCATTAATTATTAATTGAGTCATTTCAATATGATGATGCTTGATGTTTGGATTTCTTGAGTAAATATTTTTTTGTATTGCCTTTTGCAGAGAATAGTGCTTCTTGTCCAGTATAAGTGTTTTGTCCAATGAAAAAACTATCTCGATAATTATAAAGTCAAAGGCAATAATCAATTAATGAATACTTAATCATGGAATTCGTGGAAAATAATTAAACATTTAAACTTTTGAATTTAGAGTAGCATAAATCAATATCAAATATATTGCTTATTTTTTCGGCAAAGTGGTCGTTTGGCAGAATGACATTCAGCAAAGTGTGCTTTAACCAAAAATTTACCAATCATTTCGTAAGTAGAAAAAATAAAGATTTAGCTTATTCGAGTGAATTAGATCAACGAACAGAATTCTAATAAGAGCTTACATAATAAGCTAAGCGATCCTTCACGTAATGATTGTGGAAATCATTGTGCTATTCAGGGCTGTAATCCCCATGGGGAAGGGGGAAGGAGACCTAGACCTTCAATGACAGTATTTATGAGCCCTACATAATGTTGAGTCATCTTTATCCACTCCAATCTTCTCAATCAATAATTACGGCACTGTTAAAAAAAGTGATCTGAAATAATTGTCTACTAATTCATTCATTATAGAATCGTTCCACTCATTTATACACCATATTATGTAGTATGATTGACCTCACGAATATATATTTTATAAAAAGAATGCCTAGATAGATAGATCACTTACTCCAACCCTCTTTGACCTCTTTAACCTTGAAATCCGTTATATGAAACAAAAACCAGGTATTAGAGAATTTAATCTTTGTATCGTAATATGCAACTATTACTTTTATTTTGGATGAAATCGATGAAAACTGTGGATTTGCAACATTTCATGGCTGTATTTGAATACTGTTTTTTAAATGTTTATCAAAATATAAGTATTTAATGGAGGAGGAAAATGTTTTAAAGCAGAATACGTTTTTCACGTATATTTTATTCACAATAATGAATGATAATATTATTTCAAATAAAATTACAATTATTATTAGATAGAGGGCGCTGTTAAAATTATGATCAGCATGCGCCATTTTTTATAAACAACTAGTTTATAAAAACAAGCTACAGACTGCCACTCCAACTTGCGGATAATATATATTTTTTAGTTTGCTCAAGCCCTAGAGGGCCTAATTTATATACAAGAATAGCTACTAAGGTTCCCTCTATCCAATCAAAACCTGACAGGATGTCAAATTTTAAACACTAAGAGGAAATTGAAGAGAAATTATAATTACAGCGTGGCATATTTTCTATATGATATAATCTTTGCTTTCAGCTTGGATTTTCACATTTCATAATTTTTTCAAGTCATAATTATTGTTTACAATTCGATAGAGTTTGTCGCGAAACTAACTCCGCACTTCTGCAGACAAGTCGTGCCAGACGTTAAACAGTCCCTATTGACAAGTTCTTTATTTTATTATATTTTGTGAGCTTTCGAATTTTATTGAGTACTAAACGGATTTCCATTCCCCCGTTACAATAAACTAAACGCACAGAAACCTTTCTTATTTCTTTGTTCTGTGTATATTCTTAGATTTTATTCCCATTATCTGTTGATTTTGCTGTAAAAATATATTTCATGTATGGTATATCAGGGACGTCGGCAGGAGGTGGGCTGGAGGGGTTGTAGCTAGCTACACCCTATATTAAGGAATTTAATATTTGAGATTTTTTCTAAAAAAATGTAATTTTTTCGTGAGCAGCTGTTGATTTTTGAAAAAAATCCACCGAAAAATTTAATATTTGAATTTCTTTTTTTTTCCCAAAAAAAAAAAACCAACCAAAAACCCAAGCCGAAATATAATCCTGCGGACACCCCTGTTTATATATATATGTAACAACTTCTGGTAGTTGACGACCACCTATATATTGAAATTAGTTGAATAATTCAATTATTATAAGAAACCATACTGGCCATGATGAAAAATGAATGTATACATATTTATATTTTGGGAACTGTGGCTCGAGACTTGCTACTCAACTTTGACCCGACTCCATATTTTGAAGACTTGACTTGATTACACTAACAAAGTCTCGAAGACTTAATTTGAACTTGACGGTCCTTTTAATTTTTTCACTGTATATAAGGTACTCTTTAAAGTATGGTTTATTTTCTAATGTCTCTCTTACTAAAGCACGTGAAAATATTGAAGGACTTGGACTCACGTGCAAAGACTTTAGTCTCAAATGTCAATATAAGGACTTATCCCCCACCTCTAATTAACACATTGTTAATTGGATTTATGAATCTATGTTTTGAGTTAGAATTTTGACAGGAGTCTTTTAAGTTAGGTAAGTTTTTTCTCTCCATAACTATTTTTTTGTGTGTAATTCCGGAGGCAATACTTGTTATAAATAATCCTCTACGCCATTTTTGACATGAGAATTGAGGGCAAAACTTGTGACCTGATATCAAAAAATGCCCCCCCCCCTTCCTTTCTCCTTAGTATTTAAACAACCTGAAAATGGATAAAGAGGCTGGAAATGTGGTGAATGTTGATACTCCTTCTAGAAATGAGGAAGTTCATACTAGGAATAAAGTTCAAAATACTGAGTAGACAATATGATATATGATGTTTCAGGATTGGGATACGTACCCCATATACATAGTAATAGTACATATAGAGATGAAAAAGTTTAAAGCATGAAAGATCTCGAATCCTTTGCCAAGAAATAATAATAACCTTTTATTGGTTTTTTTTTTCCACCCCTTGCAGCAAGAGAGTAAAACTTTTCTTAAGCGATTAATCAATGCCATCAATATGCACTGACAACAACGTGGAGCTGGCGTATCCAATCTTCTATGATATACATATACAAACTTGAACAGACACTTGAGAATATTTGATGTAGTGTTATTTTTAAGACTCAGGATTTGATCTTTAATCATTTAATTGCTTTATTTCTCGGTCTGGACAACGAGATCAAGACTGAGACGAAACTCAAACCTTCAAAAATTGGTCCCTATTATACAGAATATGATATGACTCCCCCCCCATCCTACACTGATCGGGCCATGTATCCTCTTTTTTGAGAATCAAAACCTAGTCACTCTAATTAATCATTTAGCATAAGAAGACTTTATTTTTCTATGAAAAAACCAAGGTTATTTGGAGAAATAATGTTAACTTTTACAATTTTTGTACAATTTGTTTTTTGAATCAGCTTATTTTTTAGAGAAAATACATACTATTTAATACGCAAAACATAAAAACATCTAATTTTCTGACTGAAATATCCCCGCTCCCTCATGGCGACATCCTGGGATGAACACTTCCATTTTCATTCGCGATTGTCTAAATACGAGAGTGGCCTGAAAAGTTACCGAGCTCAACGTGAAGATGGAAGCACTCATAAATAAAAGCTAGTCACACCTATCTAGCATTTGTTGACAGTTACTCACAAAAGTTTCAGTCATTTTGGATCCACGAATTATAGTTTGAATGGATTGACCATCCACTGTACTCCTTTAGATTTAGCTCCAAGAGACTTCTATTCGTTTCCTCATCTAAAAATTTCGCACGGAGGACAAAGATTTTCATGGAATGAAAAATTCACCTTCATGAAGGTGAACAAATATTCTACAAAGAAAAATGGCTAAAGGAATATTTTGATGGGTTGCAGAGATGAGAGCATCACTGCAGAAGTGTGTAAGTCCCAAGGAGACTATGTTGAAAAATAAAAATTCAGAAAAAGTGTCTTGTATCTTTGTTATGTCCGATACTTTTCAGAACAAATTTGTATGTATGTACCTAAAACTTGAAACATGGAGTAATTCCTCGTTCACCTTAAAAAGAGGATTCTACACCTCCTAGCTGAATCTCCATTATGACTCAGAACCACAAAAGTGCTTCTCCCCGTAATATAATTTATAAAAGTGTATTATAGTTCATAAAGAACCTAGATACCTAATGGGGAAAGTCATCGATAATGACAAAAAGTACATTAAAAAAAAGTTTGTATTCTTCCTTTTAAAAAAAAACTGGCTCAATGAAAGTTGATTATTAGTGTTTACCTATATACCTTATACACATTTATGTATACTGGGTGTCACGTGAAAATCGTGAGAGTCATTATTTGAAATATATTAAAGGCCTCATACATTCTTTTTTGCATCCCCCCTATACATATGTACATTTGAGCAAACCACGAGACAAAAGAAACATCTCCGTCCGGAGCTCCATGGACATTTGGAACAATATGAATGTGTCCAAAACTACGATCTATGAGGTCAAAGACAAGATTGAAGCTGGCTATTTGCGTGCTTCAATATTGTCACTTGACATTGTTTCATCCTCAGAGCCCAAGGTTGACCAGCGTTGGGACAAGATGTTTGCCAACTATGTGGTCAACGTATGCACTAGCTTCCACAACCGCATTGAGACCATTGTGAAGGCTGGAGGTAATGTGTTGAGAGAAAGTCATCTGAAATAGTATGTGTCTATATACAAAATCGGGATTTTAAATCTGGAACAAGTTTAGAACTCGATATCATCTTGGCAGCCCTGAGATTTATCTTTATGAAAGTGTCCTGAAATCCTGAGATGTCCTCAGAATCCGAACACCGTGTGGTAACATTGTGTCCCTCAGTACAGGGCGCAGGCCTAAGAGATTATTGAGTTTACAAAACTGCCCAAATCAACTGCTTACGATGTTTCCCCTTGGCTTTCGAGGAGTTTGATGAGTCAGTTTGAAGCTGGAGGTGGTTGGTTTGAGTGATTGACTTCCGGACTTAGAATCCCCACACTGTATGGAAAGTTTTATAAGGTTTATCAAAAAATTGACTAAAATGTAGGTTTTTAGATTTAAAAGTTGCAAGTGTCCATATTTCCACGTGACACCCGGTAATTTAATACTGTTTACTTCTTTGAGTTCTTCTTCATTTTTAAGAAAGCAGTGAGAACCGAGGAAGAGAAGGGAGATAAAGAAACTATGAAAACAACAGTATAGGGTCTTTCTTCTTCATCCACGCCCCAAATATATACATATATGTATACAACATGTATATTTATAAAAAGAAAATCGTTCCCGCCCTTAAATGGATCTCTATTTATAAATATATAAATGTATTTTTTTTCCTTCTTCAAAACGTGTATACATATTACTCTGAAGGTTATATTGTAACTTTCTTTCTGCTTTTTTTTTCTTCGCTTGACTCTCAATCACTTGCTCCCTTCCTTGCTTTCTAATTTTTAGTTTTATATAAAGTAGACTAGAGCAGATTGACTATAACGCAAAATTCATACTCATTAGAGGACCTACATAGCAGAATCAGGGCTTCATCACATAACAAACTTTATGGAAGACTTGAAAATAAGAAAAACACACTTGGTGAATTTGAAAGATGCTGCATGTTAAATTACGAGTGCGAAAAGATGCCCTAATGTGCTCTTAATTCACTTACTGAGAATGATAGAAAATCATTATGAGCTGTGATTTAGAACAAAGGCCTTTTAGCATTACTCCGATATGGATCCTCAATTCTACTACTCCTTGTCCAACAAGAATTTACAATTATGACTCTTCAAAAAATCCTCAGGGTTACTCTCTGTCTTTTTTGAGCACACTCGGATATTTAATCATGTTTTGAATATAATTGAATGTAATAGAATCTCACTACTTTGGAGTTAAATAATAATGACAAATGCTAAGAAAAAGAAAACCCATACATCAAATTACCAATTCCCCTCCCCCCTAAATAAAACCGGGTGAATTAAAAAATACACCAGATTTTCAATACTACAGATTACCAGTGTAATTCATTAAGGCATCCCAAAGAAATAATTAATTAATTTACACTCAAGCGAAATATGAAATTAATTGCTTTTTTGTCAAAATATTTTTATTTTGACAAAAAAAAGTATATATATCCGGCTCGAGTCTATTTCAAGAAGATACACTATTACAAATGGTATTTTTCAAAATAATCATCATCTTAGATATTTTAAAAACCTTATATCTAATGTAAAATAACATAAGAAGTTATATAAATAGACACAAGGCTACTAAATTTTTTTTTTATAGGGTGGGAGGGGGACTTTTTGGCAATTCTTTGATAATTTAAAAAAATATAGTTCGAATGAATTGATTATAAAAGAAATGACAAATGATTAAAATTTGACCTTAAAGACAAATTTAAAAAAAATGACAGATATGAATGTTATTAATTTTAAATTGTGACAAAAAAAAAAAGTCCAAATTTCGACAACAAACTTTTTTTGGTCAAATTTGACAAGATTTTTATTTGTCACTGGCTTGAATAGACAACCCTCTAAAGTCCAGGGGAGCCGGAACCCTAAGGCCCACCCCACACACATACTTTTGATAGTTATTGCAGTACAAAATATTCGTCTTGTCTAAAAAATTATAAATGTCATAGTTTTTGAACAATAAAAATTTGTCAAAAATGTCCCTCCCCCCCCAAAAAAAAAAAAAAAAAATTTCCGTATAATTTAGGCCACACTTACAATTACATACCGGCGCTGGTACTATAGTCTTACCTAACTACCTAAATATTGATTGGAGAGGAGGATTATGTGTTCATTGAGGGGCATCAATGTTGGGTGAAAGTTCATTTTCCGTTTCAGTTATGGATTAGTTTGATTAATTTTTGTAAAGACTGTGTACGGGATTATTACGATATTATCACGCTTTTGTTTGCTGTCCAGTTCTGAAAGTTATAATATATTTTTTATTACTTAATTTCAAACATATTATAGATTTTTGAGGCTATACATTGGGAAGCATTTGTGCTATTTGATATTCCGTCTAACAGGAAGCAGAGTTCAGATGAGGAAAAAACAGTTAGTACTGCTATCAGTAACTATAAAGCGTTTATTGCTCAACAGCTCACAGAAGATAGGGTAATTGACGGAAGAAATCTGAGGACTACGGCTCCAGATAAATACAGCAAATTAACCCTGACGATTCCCCAACCATAAGACTCATTGTGGAATAACGACGCCGAATTAATTAAATATGTTGCATAAATATCCCTTTGGTATGATATCTTTTTTATTTATTTGAACAGTTTTTGTGTTCTTTATTGGAACATTAAGTATTCAAATATTGTATTAGTGAGGACAAAGATGCTTTTATATCAATAAATTTCCTGTATTTTATCTATTAAATGATTTTTCTTATATAATATTAAATGGAATCAAGACCTTACTCGAGAGAAAAATTATTGGATCCCTGGATTTTTTTTTTATCAAAGTCAAAAAAATCTATTTGTCGTTCGTACCATGAATTTGACACGAAACCTTGTATGTGCATTTTTGTTGTTAAAAATTTACAGATCTCTACAGTACATTTATTTTAGGTTCTCTACAGTAGGTACATAAAAAAAATTGAGGCTTTAGTCCGTATTTTTTAAGCATGAAATATAAATCTAACTGAATGTCAAAAGTGGTTTATATTAGAAGGGAAAAGCTACAATTCACCAAATTAAATATCAATTCGTTCCATATACCCTTAATAATAGAGTTTGCAGTTTATTTAAAGTTATATATATAGTGATGTAAATCTTGTGTATTTTTTAGCCGTCTTGCCTCTTTTGTAATTGATAATCTGATGAATGAATTTTCTTTTCCTCAGCTGTTGTCATTATTATTTTTCTTTTGAGTAGTGAACTTCTTTACATACTACGTCCAATTATATTTAGGACCGGAGTGAACATTTGCATGTGCTCATATAAGACAGAGAATCAGTCACCCTTGGGAATTTTGTTGAGGAGTCATAATTGTAAATCAGAGTTTAACTGAGGATCCGGAGTTATTCTTGCCAATGTCGTTATTTATATCTTTCTTCTCTCCTCCTTCGTGACAGCTGCTTCCAGCTGATGTCATGAAACGTCGTGTCCCTGTTCTCCTTTAAACATTATTCAAATTTTCTGCGTGTCCATGTTTATTTTTGGTTTCTTTTTTTTTTTAACATGCCCAAAATACACAGGATTTTCATCTCTATATATATTTGATGTATTGTTCATTTTTTCCAAGCGTAGTAGTAAATATATAAACATAGGTATGATACCTTCCTATGTCGACACATTCCTTTACAATAAGATAAAGTCATTCGCATTTCTTCTTCTGGAATGTAATTTGAGTTAGTGAGTGGGAAAAAAGTATTTGTCAAAGTGGGTCTGCAAATTTACGAGTGAATTCCCGTCTTTCTAATAATATGTAAGTTGAGAAAATGTAATTTGATAAGAGGTAGATTTCTTTTATTTTTTTAATTTTTGCTGGAGTGAGAGAATACAAAACATATTTAGAATTTTTCGTTTGTCTTTGTAGGAATGTACTCCCATACATATTCTAATTGAAACTTTTCCTCAATTAAAAATGATAAATTACTTTGTACTCGTATTTAGGGTGTCTGCAAGATTATGTATAAATATATATATATTTTTTATGGGGTGGGAGGGGGGTGCTTGGGTAATCCAAACCTTTTTACAAAAGATTGATAAATAAAAAATAGAAATTTTATGAAAAAAAATTTAAAAAATCCACAATTATTCACAAAAATCAAATTGTCGTGTGAAAAAAATTTCAAAAATTAAATTTTTTGAAGAAAAACTTCAAAAATTAATTTTTTTGAAGAAAAATTTCAAAAATCCATAGTTATTCGAAGAAAATTAATTTTTTTTTTTAAATTTAATTTAATTTCAAATATTAAATTTTCTAGTAAAAACCAAAAATTCCTTAATGGGGGGGGGATTTTTACTCAGTTATACCTAGTCACCACTATGAGCACACAATACGAGACGAGGATTGAGATTACAGTTCTCCTCCGGACGGGATTGTCCCAGAAGGGGATCTGGGATCAGACTAGGAGGTCCATGGGAGACATTGTAAAACATCTTTGTCGAGGCCCCAGTCTGCTCCCCAATGGTCTTCCCGGACAATTACGTGTCTGTTAGGCATGGCATCACTGTTTTTCAATATTTAGTTTAGTGACTTTTTTTTATTTTAATAAAATGGAATCTTCTATTTTCCTTAAGCCAAACCCCTTAAAAAAGTGTTCAGCTTTTCAGATTGAAATTTTTTTTTCTTATTTTTAGCTTGATAAACTATTATTTTCTAATAAACTATCAATCTATCAGATAATTTTATTTTTAACTTTCAAAGCTAAAAATATATAGTTCGGCTCTATTTTATTCGAATTAAGGTTTTTTAGACAGTATTGTTTTATTTTATTTTTAAGTTCCTTTTTCCTAGACTTTGCCAATGTTTAGTTCAATGACTATACAAAAAATGATGTTTTCCAACAATTTCTAAAAAGACATTTTTCCAGAAAAATATCTTCTATAACATATTCTAGCCTGAATATTTGGGATTATCATACTAATAAAAAAGGTAGTTTTTTGATGACCTTTTTTAGATAGGTAAAATATAAATATTGGTACATTTTTGCCAGAATATTACATCGTGGACAGAGAGCCAAATTGTCTTAGTTCAAATATTTACTTTGGAAAATAAGCTTGGAAACTTTATTCTTCCAATGTGAATAATGGTTTTTCCAATTTGGCCAATAAAATTGATCTGAGAAATTCATTTCAAGTGTCTGAATTTCTTTGTTTTTAAGTATTATAAGTATTGAATATTATTCTTTTGCGTTTATGACATATGGGTAATAACACGTATTTTTGTAATTGTCCCTCGACTTAGTAATCCCAAATGGGGGAGGGTAATGCCCCCCTCCTCCCTGCAACATTGTTTGAGAATCATCCCTAGAATAATATATGTTTTGTGATTAGTAATGACTCCTTTTCGTATGGAAGGATGAATTAATCAAACTTCCATCTTTTGCCTCATCTCATCAATTAATACCTATATGTCATAGCTGTTTAATCATAAATATATCCTTAATGACATTAAAAAAAGTCCAACCTCTGTTGACTCTTGTGTGTCTGCTCACAAAAGACGAAGGAGTAATTAACTTTGCCTTCAAGGAACAAGAAGGTAAGTGAAAATGATTGACAGACTAAATCACTTCTCTGAAGGTTCTTTTAAAGTAGGTAGCTCATGTCAAAATATGTGTATGTATGTATGTTCTTCGTATTTTCGAGTCCCTCCCTTCTTGTACAGTTTGATGGACATTCTAATTGTTTCTCTACTTGCAGGGATGAGTTGACTTAGGGGAGCCAAAAAGGAGTAATCCCCACAAATATAAATGTTTTTGGTCTCTTTTTTTTTTTTGGGTCAAAACAAAATATATAAAATAAAAATGAAAACACACACAATGGTACGTACACAAGTGATGTTAGTGATGTGCTTGGATCTATCTATTTAACAATTAGTCCAATTATTATTATTATTATTTAAGTTTTGAGCGTGTAGTCTCATATATTATTTAGGTAGATAATAAATACAAGTCCAAGGCACTTTTGACCTCTTGGAGATCGTTAAGAATTATGTTACGTACCTGCATATAGGTATACATATCATTATTATTATTATAACAAGAGATGAATTATGAAGAGATTTTTTATAATAATTTATTTCAAATTTATTCTATGGCTCTAATTAGATGAACCATCAATTGGGTTTTTATGACAAAAGTTTTTATGTGTCAATGGGTGTAGACATAGCAATATAAACTCATTGCAAATAATACAAAGAGTATATACATTGGGGTCTAGATATATTAGGAAATCTTTAAAGGCTTATGACGTACGAAATAGATGAGTTATGTATAGACATACTCTTGATAACTTCAGCCACACGGCGCCGGAAGCTTTAGCAGGGCCTCGTGAGGATCCAGCTTTGTCATTAGACGGGTTCTGGCTTTGCACTTTTTATTTACATTTTCTGGAGAGTGTGAGTAGCCCAAGGAAGACATTACACCTTCCAACAACACAGTGCACCGGCCCACAAGGCTAAAAAAAATGCAGTATGTATTTTCTACAGGTTCTAGGATGTTACATCCCGGGGAGTTTCACCATGGGAAGTTTCGCCCTGGGAAGTGTATCCCTTTGAAGTTTCGCCTTGCAGAAGTTTCACCCTCATACAATTATATATTAGTATAAATGTATCTTCCACATATAATTTAAGACTTGGAATGAGTTTTCCCTACAATCGAATTTAGTTGTAATACATTTTTGCATTCAGTAGTGTAAAATGAGTGCACTTAATTCAATTTTAAAATAGAACGGTTTGAATTCATTATAATAAGAAAGTACAATTATTTCATATTAATTACTCAAATTCCATAATTAATTACAAAGGACTTCAAGTTGAAGTAAAGGAAGACCTTAAATTATAATTGGAAGATACATTTATGCTATAATATATGTATGAAACTTCCCAGGGCGAAACTGCAAAGGGCGTAACTTCTGGTCACGTTTCCTACAAAATGTTCTCCCTTTTGGAGCCCAGATGTTTGGCTTGCAAACAGTCCAGACCTGAGCCCATGCAATTTATATCTCTTGGCATGGGGTTGAGCATGAGGCCTGCACTAAGCTTCATTCGTTTGTGGAAGCCCGGAAAATATCCATTACAATGACAAAACTGGATCCGCACGAGGTCGCCCGGGCCTGCCAAAGCCGTGTGGCCGAGTTTTTCAAGAAAATTGGATTTCATTATAAATAATTGAATGCCATTAAATGTAGATTTCAAATAATGGCAAAATTATGGTTCTACCATATATAGTTTGTTCGTGCTAAGCTTTTAAAGATTTTCCAATTAATCTGGATCACCCTGTAGTGTTGTGTTAGTCCTGGTATATTCGGTACAGTACAGTCTTAAGGCCGGTCCTATCAGTCCTTCGGACTATTAGAACTAGAACTGATAAAAAAAAAAAAGACATAAAGCTTAGTAAAGTCATCAAGGATCAAACTTTATAAGTGTAGTACTGATATGCAGTACGAGACGGCTGTCTACAATATTAAATAAGGAATTACACAACACTAACAATATCTAAAAGTGAGGGACATATTTATAAAAAAAATTAAAATATGGCCTTCATCCACAGTTAAGTAGTATAACCCCCTGAATTTCAAACAAAATGCAAAAATTCTGTAACAAGGAAAAGTTTTGAGACTATAGTGTCGTACATATGTGACGTCCTTTTTATACACCACCATCTGCACTTATCAATTAGATATAACTACCCATTTATCATTAATTTAAAACAGAAAAGTCCAAACTTTTCATCTCTACAGGGCAGATCAAGGGCGACCCCTGGGGGGCTTTAACCCTCTCCAACTTGACGGAATTTTTGAAAAATTTCAAAACAAGAGGAATTTTTAAGCCCCCTTTCCCATGAAAAAATATATATAACCCTGCGGACGCCCCTGTACTAGGCTTATTGTGGGTAGGAGTGGGGTGGGCAGCCGCTAATTTTGCCGAAAATTTGTGTCCGCGATTGAATTCTTTTATAACCTTTATTATTAGAAAAACCCATTTTTGTAAAACATTTATTCATGACCTATATAACCTCCCGGAGTCCTTGTCGATACGAAATGGAGCCCGGGTTAGAAATAACTGTTCTAATGCATAATTCGAAGGAGCTTTGTAGGAGGACAACTTCAATTTTGCCATAATATATTTATTATTTAACTAATGTAATATAAATTTTGGAACTATGATTTTTTAAATTTATATTTAATTAGATGACTCATAAAATACATCTACACAAGAATTATTCTTGTGTAGATCCTCAATTATACTCTGAGTCCCAATTTTTTTTACAATTATAACTCCACAATCAATTGTCAAGGTTACTCTTCGTTTTTTATGTGCATACACGAATGTTCTATCAGGTTTTGAATATAATCTCAGGAAAAGAAAGCTTATTCTTCAAATTACCTATTCCAAAAAAAAAAACCGGGGCATCTAAAAAATAAATATAATTTACGTCACTGCGCTCATTTGTTTATGAATATAGTTATTTCCTTGCATATACATATTGACTCGAAAGTTCTAAATTATAATAATTTCCTTATTGGTTTCCCATTTTGCCATTCAATATTTCTTCGCCACAATACAATTATCTGAAGAATTAACTTTGGTTATTGTAAGACGCTTCATTTATTCTTCGAAAACGAGTCTGTTATAACTTAAGTTGAGTTAATCATTTGAAAAAAATAAAAATAAACAAAATCAATTTACTCCTACAAAACAGACTTGCTCAAGAAAAATATATAACAATGGATTATATATATAATGTCAGTGAAAGCCCATTCCATTCCAGTTCAACATCTATCACATAAAATAATGGGCACTTCATCACTAGGGGTAATATGGGCCCCTGGGTACTATGAGATACCCTTATATATACTTTACTGTTCATGCTAGTGGTGCTTTGTTTTGACATGTGACAGTAAATGACATCATCTTTGAGCCATATTGCTTTTAAGCTAATTGTGCCACCACCTATGTAAAGAATATATTTATTATTTTGACCTTTTTGTCACAGATTTTTTAATTGGGCTCTATTAGTAAATTAAATTTGTTGTACAAAAAAAAAAAAAAAAAATAGACAACGTAGAATACATTGTGGAACAAAGGATTGTACAAATGTTGTACAAAGGATAGGTCTCGAGGATGATACATTTTTAGTAACAGAATAAAATTTATGAAATAAACTCTGTGGGGGTAATATGAGATAAACTCATTGGGGTTATATTGGTCATGTCTTTGTCAATGGTTCTGTATTATCCTGTGGTTTCAAATCCTCAATTTATAAGAAATGTATCTAGGGTCCCCAAAAATTTCAATCTTGCCATAGATTTGTCAAACTTTGAAAAAATAAGAGGTGTAGCCGATATAAAGCCTAACAAACATTTGTTGCCCACATATTAGTTGCTGTCTAAGTCATTTTATTAATCATATTATAATGTTTATGCATTATTAGCAGACTATATAGTAGCTAAATAAACCAATTTAGTTTCATTTATATTACTGCAACTTTAGTGTTCCGTAGCACCATGAGCAAGGGGTAATTTGGGTGAATTGCAGGCTTTCAAATAAGGCCTCTAACTTCAAATATTTTTGTATGTTAGAGATAAGTGCAAAAAAAATTTAATGGCCAAGAGGACATCTACAGTGGCGTCCGCAGGATTATATATAGATATAGAGAGAGATAAATTTTTTTTTTTTGAGGGGGGGGGGAGCTTTGGCTTTTGGAATTACATTTTTTTGGAGAAAAAAAAAAATTTAGGGAAAAAATTCCAAAAATTACATTTCAAATTTTTTTTTTTTAGGGAAAATTTCTCAAAAATACACAGCTATTTACAAAAATTCAAATATTAAACTTTTTCTCTAAAAAATTTATAGCAATAAACTGATATTCACAAAAAAATCAAAAATTAAATTTTTTGGAGAAAAAATTTATAGCTATACACAGAAAATTAAATTTTTAGAAAACAATTTTTATAGTTCACAGGTGTTCATCATTATATAAGGAAATTTTCTTTTTTAATATGTTAAGGGGCGTCCGCAGTGCCTGGCTGGGGAAGGGGTTGTAGCCCCCTCCAAATATCCAAACTTCGAAAAAAAAAATTTTTTTGTGAATACTAATGGATTTTTGAAATTGACAAAAAAAAATTTTTTTCCAAAAAATTTTAATTTCTGTATATAGCTATAAATTTTTGTCCAAAAAATTTAATTTTCAGTAAATACCTAAAGATTTTTGATATTTTTTTCCTAAAAATTTAATTTTTTGTTAGCAGCTATTTTGAAATTTTTTCCTACAAATTTAATTTTCTATTATCACCTGTTTTGAAATTTTATTTTTGAACTTTTCAAAAGTGTATTTTTTTAATTTTTCTGTACAGCTATGTATTTTTCAGAGTTTTTTGGTGAATATCTTTGGATTTTTGAATTTTTTTTTTTTTAATAAAAAACCAGAGCCAAAAAAAGAAAACATAATCCTGCAGACACTCCTGATGTAGTCAGATGGTTATATTTTTAAAATATTTTAATTAAGTATAAAACATATAGGTTATTTCGAAAAAGCGTCTCATTCTACCACAGTTCCCCCACCATATGATCTGGACACATTGACCAACATATAATATTCCTTTTTGAAATGATGAACTCAACTCGGTTGAATTATATAATTTTTTTATTTGTGTACATTTAGACTATTATTAAGAGTTTTTAGAAATATTTCAAGAAGAGTAAGGAATGAGAATTGTATTCTCTTTTCTTGAATACATATGTAATATATACTCGTGTGTATGTATATATCACAATTAGTAACGGCTCTCAAAAATGGATGTAACCTAATTACAGACTTTAAGACAGAGAAAGAAAACATAACTTGATAACAACTTCATCCTTTGAAGGCAATCGATCAATTTCATTTGGAACGAATGTTCTATATAGCTATGAGGTCTACAACATGCGCAGAGCATGTAAAAATAAGGATAACGTACAATTATATGGTTTGGATATACATACAACATAGACTAGGATAGAGTGTGTACTTAGGTAATCTAATTAATCCTGTTATTCTTCTTTTGTGGGATCGAATCGAGGGTTTGAAAGCAATAAATACTCAAGTATGTGGGTTCCTACTACATGTGCTTATTAGGAACTGACATTGGATTTTTCAATATGTAGTTATGTACATACAGACATGGGGCATTCTTCGGCCAAGGGTTGAACAACACACGGACAATCATTAATATACAATGATGACCTACAGAGATGTCCAAAGTGCTGCAGGCGTTCATTTCTCAAACTGACACTTCATAGTAAATGATAATTAATCGATGTTAAAAATTATCCTATTTATTAATAGTTCACTTCTATGTTGTTCTATGTATGTCTTATCAGATGATACCCGATAATGGATAATTCAGCTTGAATATTGTTATACGTTGGGAAGTATTCTAGCAGAACAGCATTAATTAAATCGATCTGATAATTCATCTCCTCTAAAAAAAACATTGTCAAATAGATTAGATATGGAATACTTTATCGTGGAAACCAGTGAAATCGCTAGCCTCTTTTCAACACCCCCGCCCCCAATCCCTGAAAAAAAGAAGATTCTGAAGTCCCCTCAAATGTTTCATCATATAACACATGTGCTGAAAAGTCCTGGGCTTAACAAAGAAAACACGTTTTTTTCGTCAAAATTGTTTGTCTTTTTAAATTCTTTTTTATTTAATGAGGAGGGTCCACATATCATTTTTCAAGCAATTGTTTAGCAGTGTAAAATTACAACAGGACATTGTTTTTGATCACTTTTTTTTTTTTTTTTGAAATAATAAGTTGCGTCACACATAGAATAATTACTCACAAACTAAAGAACAGATTGTCATGAAATTTTGACAACGATCTTTTGAAGGTTGGTACTAACTGAAAATGAGGATAAAAATGTATTTATATAGATACCAACTATGGACTAAGAACCTTAATAGTATAAACCACAGAGTGCAAAAGCTATATGTGCCCCGAAATTAACCTTTTTAAAGACGATTTTCTCTCCAACCAGACATAAGATTACAAAAATAAAGCCAAATTCTAAGAGCTGGATAGATTTTGATTTATTTTATTTAATAAAATCACCTCCCGCCTCAATTACAGTCTCTATGCGATGCTGAAAGTGCGATCAGGCCTTTGCCACTTGATCCCTTGGAAAACCCCTTTGAATTCCTTCTTGATCCGGCTTATTAGTTTGTCTTTGATGTTGCAGGGGGGTTAGTTGGTTTGTTGTTCGATAGTACCCTACACACACAAAAAAAAAATTAATTATATTTAGATCCGGCGAGTTTTGAGCCCAAAAATCTAGCGGGATGAACTCGTCAAAATTGTCTTGGAGCCTTTTGAGACTCTTTTTCGAGGTGTGGCAAGGAGTGGAGTCATGTTTGCACATGTAAAGCCTCCCAATGGTAACTATGTCGGTCCAAAACTTCACCTTGGTCTCTAGTACATCCTCGTTGACGCTCCTGGTGCAGATTCCAAGGAGATATCTGTGCCTTTATTTTGCACAATGAAATCATCAATTTTTCCAACTGCTGCAGGTTTGAACAAGCTATCTAACAAATAAAAAAAGTCAGTGCCTGCATTTTTTCAAGAGAACTTGTTATAAGAAGAATGATCTATAACTCAAGTGGTAATAAAAAGGAAAACAAAATGACGTCGATAGACTTCCATATACATATATAGAATTCCATGGTCTATGTTTGTCTATAAGTGTTATACCTATACATAATTACAGTACATTCCCTCAAAGATTGCAGTAAATGACGCTCTGTCAACATTGTGGCAAGGTTACGAATCAAGAGTGTTGAATCGTATTTTTGTTTTAAATGTTTGAGTCTATTCCATACGTTTAAAACAGAAAAAAAAGAAAAGAAATAGAATAATTTGGATTTACACTCCAAGTATGTTCAATGTGTAATGACAACGGTGACTCTAATAATATATTAGAGAAGTTAACATTCCTTGCCGGAGTTGTTGTCGTAGTTAAGTACTATGATCATCCTCCAACCTTTATTATTCCCTCGTAAAGAAGAAGTAAAAAGAAATGAAAAATAGCTTTAAAAATTTGTTACAATTTGAAAATTGATGGGTACGAAGTTAATATCTTTCTAGTATATGCCTTTAATTCTTTTTTTGAAATATATCGTTTCTTAGTTATTTTTATTACTCTTCATGGATACTTAGTTCAAATATAAGAATATAGATTTGGTAGTGAATAATTTTTGCAGCACATCCTTAACAGTATTCTTGAGTGGCGTAGAGAGTTTCAATAGTAAGAAGGTTATGGAGATTAATGAAAAGCTCTTCTTGTTATCTTTCAATAGTGATATAACAAGCAAATATATCTAACTCCTTGGCGGAAAGGATAGCATAAAGTTGTGAGATTAAAACTTTGATCCACCCCAGGAAGGACACATCGGAAATCGTCAAACAGCTGTGGAATAACTCTGCTACTCTGTGTCCATAAATGTTTTTAGAGATGTATTCGATTCCACTTAAATACTACAGATGAGAGTGTGTGCGTACCTATAGAAAATTTCTGAATATAAATATTATACTCGAGTTTTTGCAATATATATGTATCCTTGGTTCATAGGACGTAGGAACTAAAGCGTTAAAGTAAAGTGGCGCTACAAGTACATAAACTTCTTCTTTTTTTCAAAAAAGGAAAAGGACCAAATGTAGTTCCTTTACAGGCGCTAGAGGGTGTTTGATGAAACAGCTGTTTCAAAATAATAACAAAATATCTTGTATTATTTATAAATCATTTATTAAATGGAGTGAGTTCTAGAACTCATTATGAGTCATTGCGGGTGAAAGTCTTGGTTCGTGAATCGTGGATTTTGTATTTGTTTGAACAACAGAACAATGCTGAGTCAAGCTGCTGCCAAATTTCCCCATTATCTCTTCATCGAGAAGTGTGTCTGTCCCTGATTCAGAAGCAAGCACGTCTACAGTTTGTTTGGGAGGAGGGGACCCCTTTGATGTTCCTCCGGGCTTCTTGAACTCTAATGTCTCCGACAATGAACCCTTCTTTCCTTCAGAGCATGTCGAAGCCTTAAGTAATTAAATCACATGCATGTTTAACTTTGATGGATAAATGTTTCTTTTGTGATTTATATGAATTATTTTTATGATATTATTTGAATGAAATGTTAAATGGAAAAGGGACATCTAACGTTTAAAAAATAAACTATTTTATGTACAACAACTTTTTTTGTTTACATTTGCTTTGTTGCGCTACTTTACTTTAACGCTTTAGTAGGAACTAAGTGGAAGCGAATATATCTCTAAAAACATATTGTATATGTTTATGATATATTACAAATTGATATATAAAAAATTTGAGTGAAATTGAAAATAGACATGTTTGATTTTTTTTGAGATCAAAATATTGACGTCTTGAGCTTATGGGTAAAAACTCATTTTATTGGCTTATACAATAAAATACAAGGATTTAAATATAGGGCATGTGGCGTCAAGGGCGAAACTTTAGAAGCATCTATATCCTGAAACAGAGGATAAAATAGGCTCAATTTTTTTTTTCTTTGAATTTTTAACTAATATTAAAATATGTGCCAAATTTGAAATAATCAAAGATGGTTCTGTGAAAAATGTCCCTTTGATTGATTTCACATGGGATGACCCTTCATTCAGATTAAAATGAAGAATAACATGCTGGATAGTGAAGGATATATTCACTACTTGGTATATATATATTCCAGTCGGTCATTCCTCGGATTTATTTTATATAATATGGTACAAAGTTTTTAAACGCACATTCATCACTTTTTATTTTTCACTACGAACTAAAATTTACAAAATTCACCATTTTTTTATATCAAGGAATAATTATGTTTAATTTTAAATTAAAGGATGAGTTTAATAAATTTAATTATCTTAAAGAAAATTGAATTAATATTTGATATAAAATTGATTTACTCCTTCACTCTCAGTAACAGTAGACAGAGCCTGTGTGGCAAAAAGAAGGAATACTTTATCTTAAAAGTTCCACCGAAAAAAAAACATTTATTACCACAATCCAATTTCATCATCTCACTGCGGACATATAGAGACATCTAAAGGACTCTAGACAAAGAGTGAACATGTATTACAAAAATCAGAATTTTTTATTCTTCTCTGATTGGCTTAAAATTATCAGCTTTTGATTGTTCCCAATTTTGAGAATATTCAATATACAAAATAAAAGCCCTTCAAAAAATTATAAAATTACTTATTTAGAAAACTAAGATTCAATAATAAAATCGATTTATAAATTTTATGACGCAACATGGACGTCAGTGTTTTTTGTTTTTATTCCATGTATCCAGTACCAAGGTTAATAGAAATGAAAGGTTAGAACATCGAGTAATCGGACTTGCTAGAATTTTCAATTTGATATATCGTACCGACTGCTGGGCAAGATAGGCAGATTATGATAAAACACGCAACCACTCATCGTCTATGACGTCACAGTTGCTAGTATTTTCAATTAATGTATCGTACAGACTCCTGAGTAAGATAAACAGATTTTGAGAAAAACACGCAACCACTCATTTACTATGACGTCAATATTAAAAAGCTTGGTGGAAGTCAAAGATCAGTCCTACACACGTTATGCTATAACCTTATATTTCTGTTAACTTTGTCTAGTCCTAAATTTTTCTTTGTGTCACGTGATGTTAGGAATTTTTCTGTCTTTCCCTACAATCCTTGAATGTAAGTATATAAGTTGTGTAAGTTAATATATTATTTTAAGATAACTGCTTTAGTCTTAACATTTATTTAACTTTAGATTTGGAATTTTTGTGAAAATGCCCGACCGTTGATCTGGAATGTAACACAGGTCATTTAGATTACGAAAAAGTGGATAAAATATGATGTTCATGTTAGTTGCTACCAAATCTCAAGATGTGAGAAATAGAAAAAGTTAGGGCCGATTAGACGATTCAAGGAGACTTTGATGTTCGGTAAAGCGGCTTTTGACAATGTGTCCGCCCACAAATTGGACTTATTCTTGAAATACCAAAATCATTTAATGCTTATTCCATAAATTACGTAATAGAGGTGATTGACCTCTCTGCATTATCAGAAATGTTTTATATAGTAGTTTTATTTGTAAGCAGTTTATATGAAGACATTTGAAAATTAATTATAAATTCAAAAATCAATTAATCCTTATTTGCTGCTACATCTACTCAGTAAATATAATATCGAAGAAGAATGCAAATTTGGTCGTAGTTTCCACAACAAAGCAAACTTTATTGCTGTAAAAATGCTCTCTGTATTCATAATAAATTCGTGTTGCGGAAAATGGGGCTCGGTAATGACAAGGAAAAAAGTACTTATGATCAAAGAAGTACATCAAAATTGGACAGTATATTATAAATAAGTTTTAATATATTAAAGATAAGTCTAATATTATTGAGTACAATCTTTTCTAATAAAATTGTTTCCCAGTTTTTTTTTCAGGACCAATTAAACTTCTCATATCTCCCAAGTCCATGGACCTTGTAGATTTGATCTTGCTCTGATACATCAGAGAAGACGTCTGAGATATTTAAGATTAAAAAAATATGGTTAAGTCAAACAAACTTTTTTAAAAGAATTTTGTAGCTTAACTTAATAACTATCATATGATACACCAGCCCCGGAACGTATTTGCAAATGGGAGAGGACAAACAAAATAATGGTGACGTCATCATGGGCGCACGTAGGTAGCATTGTGGGGGGAGGTACATTGCTGCTGTTGGTTTTTCGACAATTTTAACAGAATGCTTAAATTATTTTTTTTTTTTTTAAAGAAGAGACAAAAAAAACTTTTTGACAATTTTTTAGAGTCAAAATTTTTGAAAAGGATTCAATTTGAACACTGACTTTTTTCATAAGTCCAATGATTCGTTTTTAGAAAAATGCTATTTTAAGGATGGCATGCCCTTGAAGGCCAAAAAAGCCATCTTTTGTGCCTACAAAATTTACATGAAAAGTTTCAGCAATACCCAATAATTTGTTTAGTCGTGATTCCCGACTTTCGCATTTAATATGTAAATTTATGATTTATATTTTTGTTTTACCCCTTTTTATTTATTATTTTTTCATGATGTTTTGTATGTTTGATGTATACTTTTTGAATAATAAAAACCCATGAAAAAATAAAATAATCCAGAATGGGCACTCTGTAGAGTGCAAACCTTTGCCCATGGTCATTTTTACCTCAATTGGATTTTGTTCTCTGAAGAATCTTAATTAAACCTGCATAGGAACACAAATTTGACATCTGTACCTGGATATGTTCCATAGTAATGGTCGATTACAATTTTAATAAACGTTTTCTATTACCTTTGACCTTGCAAGGGCGTTCATAGGGGAGGGATGAAGTGCATGTAGTTGCCCCAAATCGAGAAATTTAAAAGGAATCATTAATAAGGAAAAAAAATTAGAATTAGAAGAAAATATTAATTAAAGGATTTCTTTTCTAAAAATAACATTAAAAAAAGGTTATCGGGTATTTTTTTTTTTAGGATGTCTTTTCTAAAAAAAGGGTTATTCTTTTTCGATTAAACTATGCTGTGGATCCCCTTCCCCCCCAAGAAAAAAAAAAAAATATTTATACATATATGCTTTGACATCTTAAAATTTAATGACCTCTTACTGTGACCATATATACTCTTCCCATTAAGTTTAATTAAAATCAATTTCTAACTTTAGTCCAGGTGACTAACAAAAAAACAAATTCATCATGAAAAAGAGCTCATGACTCAGAGCCGGATTGAGTTCCAGATCTCAAATTTAATCACTGCGTATATATATAGGTTGCGTGAATAATTAATTTTCTTCCTTCACTCTGAAATTCGTTTCGGCATCACTGAGATATAATAATAAATAATATATGCATCAACCATATGATTTACACACTACTTTAAGTAAATAAAATCAAACTAAAACATTCAAAGATGCTACAAAATAATTGTCTTGTATCATTATAATTTTACCTACAAGCATGGAAGGATTCAAGAATATCAAAGAAGATTGTTCAATTAATTATTATTATATACTATTACTACTCTGATGATATATAGGGTGGAATATAGCAGGGGTTCTCAACCTTTTTTTAAGTGATGCACAACTTGTAAAATATTTATTTAACCCAAATACACCCTTAACAACACAAAACATTTTTTGCTTCAATGACAGAGACGTCCAAAGAGTTATATTCTGGAGGGGGTCTTGGTTTTTGGATTTTTTTTTAAAAGAAATAATTATGAAAAAATTTCATCATTATAACTTTTTTCGAAAAAAAATCCATAGCTATTCATAAGAAATTCTAAAAATCCTTAGCTATTTGCAAAAAATTAATTTATTTTTGGAAAAGAAAAGGAAATATTACATTTTTGGAGAAAAATTTAAAAATCCACAGCTAATCACGGAAGATTTAATTAAATTTCAAATATTAAATTTTTTGAAAAAAGAATTAAAATATTACATTTTCTTTGAAGAAAAAAATCCTTAATTGGGCAGGAGCTACAGCCGCTCCTGCCCACACCTGTGGACGTCCCTAAGTAATATAACACTTGTAAGATATTCCTTCAAAATCTCAAGTACCCCTTGGAGTGCCTCCAATTGCCCCAAGGGGTACCCGTACCCCCATTTGAGAACCACTAATATATAATATTAAGTATATACATTGTAATTTGTAACACGTGAACAGATTTTTTGCCGAAGGACAATTTGCCAAAAGGACATTTCGTCGAAGGACCATTTGGCCAAAGAATGATATTTAATTTATTGGTATATTCGATTATATATTTGAATTCAATTTAGAATAATATTATGATAAATGGATGTTGTTCTCATACTTTATAAGTCATATTAGTAAGCTAATGAGTGTTCTTTTGCATAAAAATATTTTATATTGATTTATGATAACTGCATAAACACCACACAGTAGTATGTGGTTCGAATCATTACTGTCGTAGTACTCTAAAAAAAATTAAATAAGAAACATCGATTCTAATGAAATAAGTGCACCTAAGGGACTCAACTCATCATAGTTGTATATCTAGGACTATGAATTAATACCTCCAATTGATCTCAAACCAATTTACAAAAACCATAGCAAGTGACTTATAACTCAACTTTTTAAGTTTATTTTTCTAATAGGATACAATGACATTTGAATATATAACTTCGTTAGTAATAATTGTTTTAAGTGGTGTGGTATTTATCAAAGAATATAAATATTACAACTCTATGTATAAATTCATTCAATCCAATTTATTATTGAGAAGGATAATCCGGCTACAATTCATTGATTTTGTAAAACTAATATTAATGTAAATTCCTTTGTCAGTCTCTACTTTCATCAATTAGTTTATTTATTAAATAAATGTATATGTATACATATTTATTGACTAAAGAAACAGCTCTCAAAAAAATGTATTAGACACTTCATGTATGCAATCTTATAATTTGGTAAATTGACGTACATATGGTTGGGCCCAACTCTATGGGAAGGCCACTGCTCGTATAAAATATGATGCTTGTTCATTAATTAATGTTTCTTTTTCAATATGAATTATAATCATACATGTCGAATGTTAATTAATTTATTATGGAGAAGTGATTGGGACTTATTCCCTTAGAATTACTGTCGTTTGTCTATTATTTAAAGTATTGAAAGTACTTTAACGGTAAAGATTCGAACTACATTCGAACCACATCATACTGTGTTGTGTTTTTAAAATGATCATTAATGAATTTAATTAATATTTTTCTGCAAAAGAACATTTCTTTAAATATACAATCATATATATTTCAATAAATTTAATAGCATTTTTCGTCTAAATGTCCCAAATGGTACTTCTTAAATTGTTTGTTCAGCAAATTGTCCTTCGCAAAAATGTTTTCGGCCAATTGTTCTAGACTCTTTGTAACATATTAATTATAAACTATAATATAATAAGTTAATTAACATAATAATGTTTTAATGTTACGTCATCCTTGTTGATGTCCACAATTTTGGAGTCTTAACAACCAAGTTTTAGAACAATAAACCCCTTTTTTCATTAATATTGAGGAAAATAGTGAATTATTGAATGTCAAAATAGGACCAACAAATAAAATATATATCGATATACGATCCTAAAATATAATAAAAATATGTTCTTACATCGTTATACAATCTTATTTCCATATCGTAGATAAAAGTTAACTATTACAGTGGGGAGACAAAGATATTTTTCTCAAATTATCCTATTACTTTTCTCGTTCCTAATCAATTTAAAAAATTGTACAAATCTTATCTAGCCATTTTTAGTTTTGATTAGAGTAAAATGTCAGTGTTTAAAATTGACATTAAGTGGTATTCAATTTAAGTATTAAGTTTATTTTTGTTTTTACAGCTATATAATGAAATTTCATCCAGTTTTATTTGAAATTCGTACATTTTATCTAGTCAAAATATATTAACTTCGAGCCCCAAAATTAAAATTGCGTCTTCTTCAATTATGATACAACTTATCACGTGAGTGAAAATGTTCTATGAGATTGCAGTAGTATAAAATATTATTATTATTCAAATTTATATACATCCATTTGTGAGGGACTAATCCCCCAGTTCCTTCTTTTCTGGTTTATAACGACTGCCTTCTCCTAACAGCCTATCATCAATAATTACTTTCATCAGCAACTTCTTTGTCGTCATCATTCTAGAGAATAGCTACCTATTTATTAGCATTACTGACTACAATTTTGAATTTAAGAAGTTACTACTACGATATTGACGCCTCACATCTTTGACAATGAACACCTGTGTTTCGCAAGACGGATCCGCCCTCAAGCTCCATCTCTCCTGCAATTTTATGAGATGTGAATCCCCTAATAATTCCCTCATTGATGAAAACAATAACAACATTAATATATCCCATTACTCCACAGAAGAGGACGAAAGTGGGACCTCTCGGTCCACTGAATTGACTGACATAAATAATTCTACTTTGAGTGATGGTGAGGAAGGTGACGATGAACTCAGCTCGGATGAGGAGTCGTTCTGTGACGCTTTGAATGACGTTAAAGTGGACTATCTCAAAGAGTTTCAATGGTGGTTCGATCGCCCATCCCCTAGTAATCCTGATGGATCCACTCGGTTTTGGCAAGAGTATGAGAGGCAATTGCCAATACAGGGAGAGCTTTTTAGTTGTAAAAAGGATTGACGCTAATGTTTAAAAGAAAAATAATATCATCATAATCGAACTATGGAAATAATATTATGCTAGTTATTTTATTATTAATATTATAAAAGTGTGTCTTATTTATTTATTTATATAGATTAATTAATTATAATTATTATGACTTAATTTTACACTGTTAATTATAGGAATAAATAAATAATAATTGTTATATTCTATTTAGTACCTTATTGGATTTTACAAACTCATATTTTTCTTGATTGGATTACTATTTCGGAGACATGAAGTGTAATATTATTGTTTTAGGTATCTGCAAGTAAAATTTTTAATTTTAATAAATTTGTAGACGCAGCATAAAAAGATCCTTGAATGTTAAAGAGAAGAAGGAGATAACTTAATTTTTTCTTTTCTAGCTATTTTTACTTAATAGGAAATTACTAGAATAATTTTCAAGGATAAAAAATGACAATCAAGCCTGAAATTTATTTTTATTCTGGTATAATAATAATATTCTAAAAAGTCTGAAGTTTTTGATAACGTATCTTTTCTACGAATTTTATTACTATAACGCTGCGCAATTTGATGTTTAAGTCATCCTCTTATTAAATACTTGATAAAAATTCATTTCGGGCACTCCATTTTAACGAGTAAATCTGCAGTGGATCTTCGTTCTCCCTTTAATATGTTATAACTGATAGTGATTAGTCATTGAGACTTGAGAGTAGACCATGACTCGTGGTTTATTCTCACCAAAGTGACTATATTTAAAGGTGAGGCTAAAGGTGATTTAAAAATAGAAGGACGTAACTGTTGAGGCACATAGAACTCTGTCCTATATAATTGTTAAGTAATAATTTTAAAATCCAGACTTAATGCATTGTAAGGCAACACAAATAAGTAAATAAACATAATTAAAATTCCTTTATTGTACAAAATGGTAAACTTAGGTCCATGGCAAAAAATATAAATTTAGCAAAAATATTGAACTTATATTGTTATTAATATCTATAAAAGTAAATCCTTTCTAATACTTATTTCGATTGTTATGAAACTTGAAGATATCCTTGCTTGATACTTTATAGAATAATATAATCAATTTCAGTCCCAATTATTTAAAAAGACTAACATTAATTTGCATATCAATAATGATGAACCATCTGTATGTAATCTAAAATTAATATGCTTAATTTATATTATCTAATTTGCCATTTTATTACATAATACAAGAGTGGTGAATTAAAGAATAGCAATATGTAAAACTTATAGTATACATATTTTTTTACATACATGCATGAATAATAAATATTAATTTGTAAATTAACAAATCTGTCTAAATTTTCTCAGATTAGCACTTGCGTTCTTCATTTTGAGCTTTTTATTAAGGTTATTTACTCAAATTCTTGTTCTTGTTTTAACAAAGGATATGTTAAGGATACAGTTAGGATATAATTCAAATAGATGATTATACAGCCTTTCAAATACGTTTGGGTTTATGTCAATTGCGTCTTCATGGCTCTTTTCTAGGGTGGTCCTTATTAATTTTTGTTTAAACTTCTTTGAGTTTAGTAACTTGCACCTGGGTTTGTACCAAAACAATTCCCCTTTCTTCAAAGAAAGTTATTTTGCAAATTTTTTCATTTGTGCGCCCAAAACAAAGGCCCAATTGCTTCCTCACACTGGACCCCTTTTTGGAATGTGTAAAGGTGAATCTGAGTGCTTTGTGTCTTGGTCAAAGGCTCTTGTTGGGAATCAGTAATCCCGCTACAAATTTCCATCAACCCTTTGTTTCTAAGTCCATACTGGTTTCCTGGACCTTACTTGCTTCCAAAAGTTGTTTCACAAGCTCTTTCCTATCGCAAGTTTCCTTACAAATATCTCTGGAGAATTTTGGTTCATCTGAACTGGGAGAAGCAAAGGGAAAATGGAATGTGGGGACTGCATCGCTTTTTAATTTCTTCCTGGCCTTTAAGTAAAGAAGCTCAGCCTGGAGATTACGCTCAAAATCATTGGATGTAAAATGCCTTTCACAAAACAATGGCATACTTAATATTAATTGGATCTTTTCTCCTACATACTGAGATCCAATGACGCTGGGGCATCAAATTTTTCTGAGTAAATGCAAAATACTGGGCATTCCGTGCATTGGGACAGAAGGGTATGGCACAAACACGCTATGAACCTGGAGATGATGCCATTTTTGCTTAACATATCCAAATTAGTGCACCTCACTTGAATGAAATTATCTGAACTGCCGCAACAGTGACATTACTATGTCAGGTAACGCCAACCAGACTGCCTAAGAAGATCCTGGTTGCCTCACCTTTATATAGAGTCACCTTGATTCTCACTATGAATTGGATTTCTTTTTCTTTTCTCTTTCTATCCCAACTTCTCGCATAGAAAATCAAGAGTGACTGAAGGAAAAGGCTTAAAATTTATTATCAGTGTGTAAATATAATGCTAAATAGAGGGGTTCCCAATTAATTGTTGGAAAAAATACCAAGAATATAATTTAAAGAACAGTATCTTGTGAGAAAGTTTAATTTTATTGAACGAGTTCTCACAAAAAAGTGTTTTCAGGATATTTTTATACTTCTCCCACGCATATTCATAACTCCAGTGGCCTTCTCTGTAACGTTAATTCTTCAAAAGGTATTGAATATTTCTTTATCAGTTATCGTAATTGTAAAATATAGATAATTATAATCCTAGTAAACTAATCTGAGTTTGGAATGTGACACGACAAAACAAAAGCAAGCAAGGATGTTTTTCTTAATTATGGATCTGAGCTTTACAGTTTCCTCATTTTTTCGTGCTCTTCTACGATTCCAGCATTGAGTGCCTCCCTGAATCTTCTCAGTTGTTTGCCTCACTAAAGCTCTTCTTCTTCTGACTGGATCATAAAGAAGTGGAAATAACTGTTCTTGAGTAACAGTATGCTTGTTTGTCAATTAATGAGTTTTTCCAATGAGAATAATCCATCATGTCGAATGATAATTGAAAACGGAGAAGTGATTAACACTTTTTCCATTCAAATCGCAGTTGTGTTGTTTTCTCTTCTTTTATTTTATTATATTAATTAATAATTATATTGCCTATTTTGTCTCTGGTTATAATAAGTCAGATTTCGATAGTATATATAACATTTTGTCCCTTAATTCCATCATTATTCCAACATAAACCAACAATTAATACTTATTAAAGTAATAAACATTACATTTTTTGATTAAAAATTCAATGGGAACATCAATTTCAACCAAAAATATGCCAAAACGACTTATAAATATCTTTTATATATATATTTAGTTGAAATACCCCTAAGGCAAAATGGATTTAAGGCGAACAATCCTGAGGCAAAATAGTTTAAGGCTAAGGGGGTCGCAAAAATTCTTTTTCAAGGAAAATAACATGTCAAATATGACTATTGCTGAAATATTATATAAGAGTCAAATTAAATATCATAAATCAGCTAATATTAATGGGTATCTCAAATCATTCCAGAAATATGAGCATCACTTCCAGTAGGATTAAAAATATAAATTTAAAAATTCTCTTCTAAAAAAGGGTGATTTGAATAAAATGAGAAAATGTCTCTAAAACACATTACATGAAATGTGGAGAGAATTGATAAAAAATACCATAAGAAGTAATTCTATAAAAATTAAGAAAAATATTTAAAAAGACCAGTGGAATATAATTTTTCCTCTGAAGCAAAACATCATAAGAAGAAAGGAAAGAAAAATGTTTTTTTTTTTTAAATAAGAAAGTGGAAATACTAAAAAAGATAGAAAAAAAATTGCTCAAAATCCCCATTCATGTTTAAACCGATATTTGGCTCATTTATTAATTCTTAAGGTTATAAATCTGAAATATTATTTTGTCCGTCCTTATTTTGAACTGAAGACAGTATTCTCGGTCTGGTCCAGCTCAATCCTACATATCAATCCTAAGACCAATTTAAATAAAGAGAAGTTATACAGTTGAGTGACGTCATCATGTATCGAAATTTATAAGTTTTAGAACTGATAATATGCAGAACTGGACTGGACCGAGACTGATAGTCGTTTTGTTAACTTCTTCCTCTGAAGTAAGAATTCTCGCCTATCATTGGTGTAAATTGTTTTCAAAACCCATAATGAAATTATTATGTATCCGTGACTCATTTCCTACCTTCTCATCTTTTAGTTATTGTTATTATTTAATATATGTATAAAGTACTACTCTCATTCTTCTTCCTTTAAATAGCTGTGCATTGTGTATGTTTATCAGAGTAGTATTGATTATGTATTAATAAGAATATAAACGTGTTCCTATTAAATTACATCGTTGCCTTATTCCTCTACGTCTCTTCTCTCCTCGTTTCTTTCGGACGTCCTGGATTTCTTTAATTAATAGTTTGTGTCGTTTCAACCTCGTCCAGACACAACAGAAATAAATAAATATGAATTAAAATATAATTATAATATCTTCCCTGCACAGATTCTATTTTAAATGTAGATGATTCTCTTCAATATAGTAGTAATTCATTTTCTCCCCCATAGTCACATAACAGGCAGCTGATAGTAACAAGGATCTTAATTCAGTAGGACCATATGTTTCCCTTCCGTCTTCTCCTTGCACTATTTTTTCGTTACAAAAATGCCAACTCAAAGTTCAAGCCCTAGTTGGAGTCGTACTGTAATTGAGGATCGACATGGGATTAATTCCTGACTAGGTGTCCTTGCTATAGACGGAGTGTGATTTTGTTTATTTCCTTCTGTTCACGGCTGCTTGCACCGGATCTAATAAAAGCTGCATTCCTCTGAAACATTATTCAAATTGTCTGGTTTACCGCGCTCATTTTTGATTCCTTTTATTTTTACATGTTGGATCGGTCTAGAAAACTAAAAAGACTGGAGTCCTATCAGTCCAGCCCCAATAAAATTTGTGAGCCCCATAGAGATAAAAAAATATAGACTGCTTACTTGAAAAAAAAATTGACGGGAGAGACAGCTGATGAATACAAACAACAAAAGGATCAAAACATTCAAATACTACATATATAGTAAATAGCCGTTTCGTCTTATTTAATAATGTGATTTTAGGGGCCTAATTGATAATGAGTCTACTCAACATAGTTCAAATTTTCCTCTTTTCTCTTATCAAAATGGCAATTTTTCAAATTATTGATTCTTAAACTGAATATGATATGGCAATTATCAAATATAACTGCTATCTTGATTTCAGGATGTCTCTTTTTGCTCCATTTTTTCACCACCTACCCCCCAAGGATTCAATATTACTAAGTAGGGCATATTTATGAGTAATAACTATATTTATAGTTGGCCTTTTTTCAATCATGTCATCAGAATTCATTTTTTTAGTACTATCTTGTTCATAAGTTCTTTGCTTTAAGATTCGTCCATGGGACTCAACTTTTTTTAGATGCTTTGGAAAGTCGAAAAGGGGGGGGGGGCACTGCTCTATCAACAACTAACAGGAGTGCATTTAACTTTGTGTTTAATGATGTCAGAGTCCTTGAAGTGCTTAAAACATATCCTTGACCATTTGTTTTCTTCCAATCTTGGCGACGGCTTTAGAAGCACTGTATTTTTAGGACATCTGAAAATAGATTGTTATAATATATATGGAATATTAAATTAAGTAACAACCAACAAGGATGCCAAAACATATGATTGTTTTATAAAGTTATGAAAGTACTTATGGAAAAAAGCTTATTTTCATATAATTGTGGTTAAGTTCACATTTCTTCCACAATTTAAAAAGCAAGATCGTGCTCTAGGGATCTAGAAAAAGCCGGTGTTCTTGAAGTACAATTGAATGCAATGCAAGCAGGCATTGAACTCTACGAATTCAAAAAATAAGAATGCATCAAGTTCCAATGATACCCACTAAGATAAACTTACCTAATACCAAACTCCTTTTGTAAAAATTAGAAGGTTATTCTATCACTAATTATTAATTTTTTTAGATTTTAAGAAATATTATTGATAACTGAAAGGCTAATGTTGACATAATAATTGAATGATTTGATCCGTTTGATCATTCATCTGCTGAGCACTACAATAAATTGTCTTCGTCATTCTAATGATGGTCAGTCCTAGGACCGGTCCTTATCCATCTACAACAGCTGAAATGACGTAGTTAGTACTAACTACGTCTTTTGAGGCGCTGAGGTTTCATCACAATTCATTACCCCTTTCAAAGAGACAAGATGCCTGAAGGGAAAAAGGATATAAAAGTAACATTTGCTAGTATTACTCAAATCTCGATCCCCAATTCTACTCTGAGTCCATCAAGGAGTTACAATTAGTACTCAGGGTTACGCTCCGTCTTTTTAGAGAGCACCCACGAACGTTCAAACAGGTTTTGAATATAATTGAATCTATTTAGGCAAGGATGTTCACTACTCAGAAATTAAATAATAACGACAACTGCTAAGGAAAATGAAATTTGTTACTACCAATTACAAATTAACGGGCCAGCTAAAAAACACACTGGATTTACATGTATTTTCATGTTTTATGTATAGCTCGTACAACCACTAGTAAATGATGGGTTAACAAAATTATACAAAACAATTGAATTGACTATTTTTTTACTTATTAAAGAAGATAAATATAAAGGATTTGAAGTGGAGGAGATCAAATGGAGAGGAACACGATGTTTCGAGGTTTTTTTTTGTCATCTATAATCATCAAACTAAAAGGGAGAGAACAATAGGAGAAAAGAAGTTAGGAGGAATCAATCTGTCTCCTTAAAATGATTGATCTTTCTTTCTACATATTTATGTATGTGTTTGTTCTTTGACGAAATGCTGTTTGTCTCATTCACCTCCTCTCCATTGTACCCATGTTTTTTTCTCATAAACATTTTTCGCTATTCATCATCTGATTTTAACAACCAATAGTATAATAATAGGAAATAATAAGTGAAACGAATGTGTATTTTTAAACAAACGCATTTTCCGCTCTTAGCTATGATGCTTCTCCACAATGACTGCCGTAAATTTTGGAAGGAAGGTGTCGTTTTTCTGTGGTTCCTTTATTAATAATAATATAATATAATATTTGCAGCTGCTCATATATATAGTAGGAGTACAACTGACTGACTCTACTACCCTTCTCTCAACAGCTCATGGGTAAGTAAATGTCACCCTATTTAAAAAAATAAAAAATGTATTATTGATGAGATTCATTTTCTTTTTTTAAAGGGATGATTATTACTTTTTTTCCCCCCTTCTCTTTTTGTGTGTTGTTATTGTTGTTGAAAACGATGTTAAGGCAGTTGAGCCTTCTAATTGTCGTTGTAGGAACCATTTTTATTATTATTATTACACCCTTGCTCATATCATTATGTATTTTAGATGACATATTATTAGTTGTAGAACTTGGGGTTATGACTTATTATGAGTGAGCTAAGCAGGTGAAGGCAACCACCATTTTCATTCTACAACATATGTTATATATAATGAGGAGCACTATTCCAGGGATTTATTAGTTTTTTTTTTTTAATGTATTCCTGTTTTTTTAGGACTTTATTTTGCCAAAATTTAATATTTAATTTTTTTTTTTAAATTAAATTTTTCTGTGAACAGCTATGGATTTTTGAAATATTCGTACAAAAAAATTAAATATTATTTAAAATTTAATACTTAAAAATTAACAAAAAATTATAATTTTTCTATGAAGAACTGTGGATTTTTGAGATTTTTTTCCAAAAAATTTAATTTTTGAGATTATCTATGGATTTTTGGAAATTTTTAGCAAACATTTTTTAATTTTTTTTTGAATAGCTGCTGGTTTTTGAATTTTTTTTTCAAAAAATGTTATATATGAAATTTGAAAAAAAAAAAAATTGTGAACAGCTGTGCATTTTTGAAATTTAAAAAAGAAAAATTAATTTTTGTGAAGAATCGTAGATTTTGGATTTTTTTTTACAAAAAATCAATTTTTTGAGATGATCTATGAATTTTTGGAAATTTTTAGCACAAAAAAAAATAATTTTTTGTCAATAGCTACTGGTTTTTGAAATTAATATATTAAATTAAAAACAAATATATTTTGTATTGATGAACAGTTATGTATTTTTGAAATTTTTTTCCAAAAAGTTTAATTTTTTGAGAATAGCTACGGATTTTTGAATTTTTTTTTTCCAAACAATTGAATTTTTTGAGAATATCTTTGGTTTTTTGAATTTTTTTCCCAATAAATTTATTATATAAAAAATTTCGTTCTAAAAAATTATAATTTTTGGATTTATTTTTTTCAAAAAAAAAAAATCTAAAAACCAAGCCCCCCAAATGTAATTCTGCGGAGCTAAGACGGTGAAGGCAACCCCCATTTTCATCCTGCATATGTTATATATAGGAGCACTATTCTTGGGATTTTTTAAATGTATTCGTGGGTTTTTTAGAACTTTCTTTTTGGCAAGCTCTCCTTTTCATAATTTGATTTCCTTTCACCCTTCTAGCTTTTTCATCTTCTTTCATTTTTCCGAGTCTATGTATATATTTTCCCCTGGGAAGATGAGTGACTAAAGAGTGGAACTAAATGTTATCGAGTTCAGAAGAGCAGAAATAATTCTTTCTTCATTACTACGTCTCCACATCACATCATAGAGCGAATAAATAAATCTTTCTTCTTCAGCTATTCCTTGATTTTACCATCAAACGATCTACTTTTGGAGGGTTTATATAATTAATGGAGCGTAAAAGTGAATCCCTCCGATCCTCACACCGATTCACTTCATTTCCTTTTAAAAAGGCATTTATTATTTATTTCAATGACCTTCATTTTCTTGGAAACACACACATGTTCTAGTGGACACGAGCCGGCTCACTAATATATATATATTAATTTTTAAATTGCCCAATTCCAGCGGAAATAGATGAAAATGATGTGTGGAAAAAAAGAAAAGTTTTTGAAGGGAGGTGGAAGATTGATTTACACACATCTGTTTCTTAAATGCTTGTAGATTAATTGATTAGTTAATTATATTTCTCAAAAAATCTTCTTCATATCCGAAGAAAAATCTTTAACCTACAAGATCAGTTTTTTCACTCGGTATCATTTGACGACACACTTACTCATATTCTTGATGGGTACCTTAGCGACAGCGTCGATTTTATGTGGCGAAACTTCCCTAGTTTGGTTGTAAAAATTATAAGGGCGCTCATTGTGGATATTTTTCACAAAATAACCGTGACATCATTTAATCACTTTTATAGCAAAAATTTAACAGGAAAAATTTAAAAATAATGATATAAAACATTATTCAAAAATAATTGAAAACAATTCTAAATTTTTCAAAAAAACAAACAAACACGATTTTGTATCAAAACGTGGACTCGAGCGGTTTCTTTAGAAATAATTCAATGTGATATTATTTTCAATAGCAAGAAAAATAAATATAAATATAATATAACTTGTTTGTAAACAAGGCCTTTGCAAAATTGGTCACTCCATATGGCCACCTTCAACATCAATCAACGTCGTCAGTAGGCTTTGCAGGAGCTGATGATAAACTCTTCAAACAATTTCTCCCCACGCCTTTAGGCTCCATGACCTATGTCAAAAGGTGGCTTGGATTGTCTTTGTGTATGAGAGCAATCCCAAGTCGCCCTTTACAGCCCTCCTGATGGTCCTAGCAGCTACGGAGAAATCGTTGCCAAGGAGATTCATCGATGTGGTGGTGTCTTACTTGATCTTCTTCTCCAAACTCGACAAAAAATCCTGATCCCTCTTTAAATTGTGCTCTCTACTTCCAGCTTTCCTGGAGAGAGGTCTTCTCCATTATTCTTCATCTTGGCCACCTTTAAAACAGGGCTACTGGAGCACTTTACAATGCCCATAATCTTCCACATCTCAACCTTGGGATCTAGGTGATAAAAGATGGGCAGTCTTTTAAATTCTTGCTCCCTCAAGATACGAGATGATGAAATGTTTATTATAGTTTGTTTATGCACAAAGGATAGCTGAACCAAAATGTGAAAAAATAATCTTCAAACTTACCTATGCTAATAAGAAAAATAACATTAATTAACAGACTTTTTGCAACCCAAACCTGTAAATTTCATTTTAACAACATATAAAGCTGTGGTTCTCAAATAATGGCGTGCGTACTCTTTGGGGTACTTGAGATTTAAAAAAATAAATACAAGTAGTATACCACTTAAACTAAAAAATGCTTTGTTCTGGTCAGGTGGTACTTGCCTGAAAAAATATCTTACAAGTGGTAAATAAATGAAAAAGTTTAGAGGGCATGCTTCTCACTGGGTTTTGTGAGAAAGTAAAACTAGTTCTACCTTGATCCGCACTTTAACGTCAAAATAGGGCTTCAGGGAATTTTTTTTTTTTGTATAGAAAACAAGAATTGGAAATGATTTACTTAAAAAAAAAAGACTCAAATTTAAAAGAAGAAAGAAATGGGCATGCTCATTTATCATTCCCGTGGGTCCCACTCCCGGTAAAATCCGAACTTTCTACGGACTCCCCTAAAATCTGAACTTTCTACGGACTCCCCTACAAGCCTTCCAAACACGCATATAATTAATCTTCCCTTGCTTTAAACTAAGTTGCAATCTAATGCCAATGATCAGGGAAGCTTTTTGTCTCAAACGTTAGTTAATTAATTATTTATTTATATACAAATAAGTAAGTTCTGAAGTTAGTTAAGGTCAAAAGTGTTATTTTAGTGATAAGATTTATTGATCAGTTGTATGTACCTATGTATAATTCTATGATAATTTGTTACTTAATAGACAAAGGTGCTGCTACTTTTATCTATATTTTTGATCATGAGTTATTATTCTTAGTCAATGAAGCATAAATCAATTTAAGGCTATGAAGTGGCTTTTGATCTGGGATCTCCAAATTTTGTTTTTTATTTTTTTGGATTCAATGCTGGAGGGGATTCTTTTGTTTCTGTGAGAAAAAGGGTGATTGTAGAGATAAAACTTCTTTTTTTTTTCATATATTCATTTTGAACCATGAAGAAACTCAGATCCCATTAAAGGTTTATTAGAATTGTTTTTATTTAAGTGTAAAATTAAGATGTCACGTGAGGTGAAAACATTTTTACCGAACTACATTTTGCCGAACGGACATTTCACCAAAGGATAATTTGCCGAACATACATTTCGTCGAACGACCATTTGGGAGATTTGGGCGAAAAAAGATACTCAATATATGGATATATACGATTGTATATTTTAATTCCATTGAAACACAGCACATTAGTATATGCTTCGAATCTTTTAATATTGTAGTACTTTAATTAAATTAAATGATAATCAAACCCCACTTTATATCAATTGAAATAACTACTAATCATTTCTACCTTGTCAATTACTTATAATTTCTTATTATAAAATACTTGTGGATTGGCAAACAATCATAATAAGTTTGTCCATTCGAGTTGCTGTCGTGTTTTTTTTTATTGTTTAATTTACTTAAATTACTACAAAAGTAAGTAAATATTCGAACCTTATCCTATTAATAGGGTTTAATATTTCCAAATCATGCAGACGCCCCTAATGACGTCACCAAAATATATCCCCCCCTTTCCCCCTTACTTGCAAATACATTCCCTGACCGACGTGTCCCACTTCCTAGTGTTATCTTATATATTTGTTCTAATATATACAGTAATATGTTAAAATTTGGGCCTTCTCTTCGTGGGCTCTGGGGATTAGCCTCCTCTATCTCCAAGCTTGTTCCATCACTACTAAGGAATGTTACCATTCAATCGCTGTGCATTTCTCGAAGCATATGGAATATGAATGTTATTCAAAAGAAATCAAAGGGCTTCGTGGCTGCCCCACAATGTAATATTTATGAGCAGTTTGAAAAGTTACATTGAAAATATCCACGATCATAAATTATTTTTATTTTGGAAGGTCAACTTGGTGCCCTTTGCTTCTGACTTGGGCCAGATTACCAAAATATCCCCTGACTCTCCTTCCTTCTCTCTTTATGACCCAATGTGCCAAATTTGGATTAAAATACCACTCTATTCGAAATTTTATAGATTGCCCGGGCATTTTTCACATAGGCCGCTCGAACAGGGATTTTGTAAAATGCCCGATTTTCCAAATTGCTCGTAATATTTTAAATGTAGTAAGTTCTCCTCTTTATATCAAAAATTCATTTTTTCCCTCCCAAATCCCAGGGGCATCTGATATTAACAATGGTCTTAAATGAGTAATACCAGAAGGTATGCTCTTATGAACATTCAAGGCGTCTCAAGTAAGTTGATGCTGTGACATAGTTGGATCATGCTAATCAGTGGTAGTAGGCGATGTTTTGTCTAATTTAGAAAGTAATTTGATAATAAAAGGATTAAATGTCTATTTTTATTTAATCTAATTTAATGTTAAAAATCATCTGGATTAAAAAGTTTAATATATTATGGTCAATTTATTATTAAACAATTATAAGAAATTTAATATAATTTATAGAAAGCTATGTTATATAACGTGATAATTTCTTTAATTTTCGGCCAATTTCTTTGTTTTTTTTGTACATTTAGACTATTATAAGTTCCTTAATTCTAATAAAGATCTGAGGGAAATTTGAAGCTAACACAGATATTAATGAATCAATAACTTTAGGTTGATTTGAAATTTTTGGTCCATGATAAGCCTAAAAGATTGTCTGGAATGGTTTTATTTGAGTAAAAAATGAACTTTCTGACTTTGTCAACTATTCTATATACCTTGAGTAATACCAAATTTCTTCCTTCCGCCTTCTCCAGGCACTCTTACACAAATCCCATTCCTATTTCGGATCTTTGAATGTGTAACTTTTCCAGTATTTTGAAGCAGGAACAGTTTCCCTTTCTCCATTCAAATAATATGGTTTTTTCTAATATTATAAACTGGATTTAGGTTTGGTAAATCCCGCCTTGTTTACATCACTAGTATAAAGGTCCAAGTCAGTTTGATTGTGGGACCAAGTTGAGTTGCATGTATTCAAAATAATAATGACTCAAGTTCATTTCTAGCTGGACGTATCGAGTCCAAGTCCACACCTCTTATGAATAGTATAGGGTGAATACCTCTATAAATTAAGAATTGGCCCATTTAGCTCAAGATGAAAAGAAATAAGTTAAAATATGTATTATACCAGTCAATAGCAGCGTTGAAAAAAAAGTCATGTTATAGGTCATATATATGTACATATAATCTGTTACAGAAATTCCTCTTAAGAAAATATATTTCTATGTATCTTTTATCAATTTTACACAATCATATATATATAAGTGTACATCTAAAAAATGTATTTGTTAAAGACTAGCTAAGGCTTTTTTCTGTGGTTAAAAAATTCTTTTTGAAAAAAAAAATAATGTAGGATACATTTGCTTTATATGTGGATAATAAAATATTATGGAAGACAGAGGGTAACAGTCAATTCAAAGACTGAATCCTCGTCATATGTTGCCCATGTTTCAATAATAATAAAAAAACTGACTTTAAGCATAATACAATGACAACAACAGAGAATCTTTTTATAGAAAACTAGGCACGTTGTGTCTGTGTTTCCACACACTCATCTCATGACTATGAGGTGACATCGATGAAAGAATGGAGTGGAGAAACAAGCCATGACACACACAAGCGTCGTTTATATTTAGCGTCTCATTGACTTTATTCTTTATAAATCACTCATAAACACACTACGCTTGGATAAGGGAGAAAAAGAGAGAAACATAACAATATGCCAATTATATAACCTAAAGAGTAAACTGACTTGTTGGGAAGAATGAAAAAAAAAAAAGAGGTTTAACTGCATTCATAAATCACCTAGGTTGTGCCCGGTTCCGATTCAGTGGTTCTATCGGTTCCGGACTTGGTTCTTACATTTAAACAGTTTCCGTCACGGTTCTTTTTTTTAAATAGGCTCAGTTTGGTAACAGGGACTTAAAACAAGAGACGAGGCTAGAAATTTCGGCCCAAGAAATGATATTAGATACAAACAGGGCCTCAGCTATCTTATACGCAGAGTGTCTATTACCCCAAGCTCTAGCAGGGGCCCTAAAAACAAAGGTTGCTTAAGACAATGGCTTTTCAAAGTGGGACAATGAGGGAAGGCTAGGGCGAGGGGAGGGAGGGTTGCACAGGGAGATGGTTGACTTAGTTGACCAACTACCAGATGATTTCGGGCCTTTTTTCCCCAGTTTCTTTTTGGGTGAAAGGTTGCGTGATACAATATAGGTAACGATGTGTTTCATTTACATAGAATTATACATTTGGAATATTAAAAGGTTATAAATATACCAAAAAATACAACAAACGAGAATAAGTAGAAGAACGTTGACCGATAAGCAATATGTTGTGGCCTCGGTTCTGGTATCTGTTTGGGTTTGTCGGCTCCGTTTCTAACAGTTCAAGAACCAGAACCACTTGAACCATTAGAACTGCTAGACTGATAAAGGCAAAACCCTGGATGTCTTGTATATTAATAAAGCAAAGGGTTGATTTTTAATAACGAGCGTGTGTAGCTTTACAAATGATGCATAATATATGTTTTGCGTTTTATGTAAAAAGGAAATTAATGCGTTAATCCTGACAATTTTAAGAATGTTTGGATGGAGAGCAGCTTAGCTGTCATGTCGTCTTGTTAGAGCAGCTGCAAGCACCCATCGGAGGAAAGAAATCAACAAAGATCCCAATCTGTATATAGCGTGGAAAAGTAGGATGGAATGACTGATGTAGATCCTCATTTCAACAACTCCTTAAGAGCAAACTCTGAGTCTTACGAGTCTTTCACGAGCAAAGGCACTTATAATCACTCTACTTAGATGCACCCTTCTCAATAGATAAATATATATATATATATAATAACGCTCGATGCACGGTTCATTTATGCTAATGTTCAAAAATTATGAAATAAAATATTCTGGAAATGGAAAATAATATCTTGAATAGTTATATTTATCATTTTAAAGTCCAAAATACATCGTCTTGTGCATCCCTTCCTAAAAATTGCGGAAAAAGTGGGGAAAATTATTCAGAAAAGACAAATATTTCAGTTGAACATCAATTTATATGTGCTCAATTTTTATGCAAACGAATATTCATACAAATTTCTACAAACTTGATTCCTCAAATATTTAATGTTCCCGTCTTCATTTTTTTGCACCTGAAATAAAAAAGGTGCAATGTTCATTGATTTCTTATTTTGCCCGTAACATTTTTGATTTTGAATGAATTTAGAAATAATCTTATTCATATATTTATTTTTTTTGAGACACTAGTCACTTTATGATTTATAACTCAATCCCCTATCTTGTCTACTTGAGCATCAAAAACCATTTTTGTGGTTCGGGTATGGAATAAGATCCCCTTATATGACCCGCCCAAAAATTGTCACTCCTTTATTTAGCTGACCAGGTTTAAAAGAGGAAATGATGCAAAGTTTCAGCCTTCTAGGCCCAATGGTGTGAGCACCCATAAAAGGCACACCCATTGAATTACATATATATGTATAAGAAGATTAGTAAAAAAGATAGTTTAATTAAGAAATGTGGAGATTGATTTTCTTTCATTACTTATCTTGTTTATCTAATAATTAATCAAGCAAGCACCGTAAATACCTATGATGTCCTGTTTAAAAGGCTACAAATAAATATTTAGAGCCTCTTAACATATTTTAAATGGACATATATTTTGTTTGAATAAGCCCCCCCGTCTTTTCCATCTAGAATAAAGAAGCGTAAAATATAATCTTCTGTTTTGAAGGTGTATAAGAGGGATAGGAGACAAAACACTGAGCATCTGGTCAAAATATATGTAGATAATACATACATAGGATTCATTTATACTCGTTGTGGAAACGAGCAATTCATTTTCATTAGTCGTCCATTCCAAATACATAATACGAAAAAAAACCCAAAAATGATCAAATAATTATCCGTATTGATATAAATCTTCATAGATAATTGGACAAAGTTAATGCAATATTATTTTCCTTTTGATGATTATATCTGGTATGTACGTACATTAGACTGTACCGAAATGACAAAAATTCGGAATTAGGTATCGTCGGATATTTTTTATTCTGCATTGTATTCTTTTAAACAAGAAATAAACCTCAAACGTCAAAAAAAAAAAAAAAAATGGTCCTTAATACACATTTTTTGATTTGAAAATCTGTCAAATGTCGAAAAAAAGGAAATTTTGGTGTTGTTTCTCGAAAATCTTCGGATTGAATCAAGTTATTTTTGTAAGTATTGTAGAGATGAAACATATATCTTGCAACAATAATTTAACAATCTTTCTCTAACTTGCCTCATTTTATGATTAAGTTAGTTCCAATCATGTTGCCAAAGAATATATATATATATTCTCTTTTGGTACCGCGTATTACGCGCACTTGTTTTCTTTTTCCTCATCGTTTTTATTACTAAAATCTCATTTTTTGATACAAAATATATCAATATATTATTATAAAATATAGTTTTATTCTTCATTTAGTATGACAAATAAGACACTCTATTTTAGCAATTTATAATTTTGGACTGCGATTCAAATCGATAATTTTCAAGAAATAACATCAAAGTTTCCTTTTTTTCAACATTTTACAGATTTTCAAATCAAAACGCGTCCATGAAGGACCCTTTTTTTGACGATTGAGGTTTATTTTCTTGTTGAAAGGAAATAAATGTAGAATAAAAAAATATTCGGCGACACCAAATTCACAACTTTTGTCATTTTGGTACAGTCTAATGTACGTATATATAGTCCAAATCAATATAATCAAATAGTTCTTATCCATCAGCTCTTTAGTAATGAATTAATTATCAATAACAACGTACAATAATGATTTAAAAATAAAAAGCTAATGCCGAGTGAAGGCTGAATAAATAAAAAGTATTATTGTTCAATATAATCCCCTCAATATCTTCCATGACCTTGACATTGGCTCATAGTCAATGTTAACAAATCTGCAATGCAATCCTGATCCTTCATAATCACCACTAAACTCTTCCAGCTCTTTCCTGATTCTCCAGACTAAGAACTTTTCCAGGTTTCAGAAGTTTGTAATCTCAACATTGTCTTCTCCGGCACGGATCCAGACAAGGACATTCTGCCTTTTCCAAGATTGGAGAATAAACCCTTCGTTTGATTTATGTCATTTTTTTAAAACCGGCGACAAACACTTCCACCTAGCCGCCAAAACAATAAACAACTTCCTACCTTTGCCTGTGCAGCTGTAGCGAGCTTTCAAAGCTCGTTGTTAAACAAAGACTGCTCCCTATATGTATGAAGTGTTACATTTTGTTGCCCCAAAGCATTTTTTTGGTTTACATTAAAGGCCAATTTCATTTTTCTAGAGGTCAAACAATCTGGGGTCCACATTCTCAGTCCAAGTGTAAAATTTGTCGAGATCTACAACATTGAGGAGTTCATTTTCCAAACCAGCTATTTCAATATTATCACATTTGTATACCAGTTAAATTGTATAGGTGCAAAGTAAACCTGTTTTTTTTCTGTGTCAACTATTTTTATATAGTAAGCACAGTGAATCCCTGATTTATTCCAAAACCATTTAATACCATTTGAATTTTGTTCCAAAAGCAGTGTGTTACAGTGTAGATGTTTTATTGGTTAAATTTACCAAGGCAGCTCTCTGATTGACTGACTGAATTATTCTTTTAAATGATTTTTTTTGTGCCGAAATATTGTTTTTCCAGAATAATGAAATTAATTTGAAAAAGTCATTTTTTTTATTATTAGTAATTGAAGGAATTAACTAATTTTCCTAAAAATGGGAACAGGTAAATTGCAAATATTTTAATTTTTTTAAATGTTATGTCTAACCTTTTCTGAGCAATATTTATTTGCGTTCTTCACTATACTAACGCATGATAGCAACTGACCGTATATGCTAAATCCCTTTATAATCTCACTTCTTGAAGGATATCCCATCCATTTCGCTACTACTTTTAATGACGGATTGCCACACATTATAAAGTGGGAAGTTATGTTCATAAATCCAGGATTCTTTCCAACACGTCTCAATAAAATTACCTGTCCTGCTTGATTGTTATTACAAATTATTTAGAATAAATACATTATATTTCTTCGTGAATATGTATCAACAAATAATTGTAAGTAGAATTTCCCATCATTATAATGAATGGAAGGCCAACAGTATGATAGATTCTACAAAAGTGATCAAGTATATTGTACAATTTATCAAAATGATGACAAAAATTCGTTTGTCGTTCGTTATCTCTTGACAATAAAAGTATCATCATCTGTCAAAAATATAGTCCATGAATAATCTAACAAATATAAACGAAAATACGTTTCCATGTAATTTATGTATAGAGACAACCTGCAACGAAATTTTGGAGAACGATTCCTTCAAAAACAAATAGATTTTTGTATCTTTAATGAAGATGTATGCACGGCAAAATACTTGGAAATTAAATCTATATGAATAAAGCAAAGTTTGTCTTATTGTCTGTCTGAATGTTTAAATATATGACAACGCGTCACCTGAGGATCCATGATATATATTATAATCAGGCTTTACTCTATGAAATTACAATGTAGTCGTATTAATGAATTACATTTGTCGTGTGCATATGAATCGAACGTGTATACAGTGTCCACTGTATATAGTGTTCCCTGATGTATATCATATTCAGATTTTTGATATAATATTGCAGGTGTTTGCATGGATAACAAGAGCTCTTTTTCTGTTTGTTTTTGATACTGGTCTCTTATTTATATCTTAGTAGTTTGGAAAGAGAAGGTGAGAGCAAGACATATAGTGCTCCTGAATGAAGACCTTGGTTAATATCAGCTACCTTTTATATGATTATTGAGGGAGAACATAAATTGCTGTATTTAAAATAACATTACTGCAGGTAAAATATTGTAATTATATTTATTTTAAAAACAATTTACACCAAAGATAGGAAATAATGCATACTTTAGAGGGAGAAGTTAAGACTACAGCGACTCATGAAATTAATTAACACAAAAGAAGAAAGGACACACACACAACAATCATTTATCCTTTTCTAATTTTTAAATTGCAGTTTTTCCATGACAAACCTCTCAAATCGAATCATAACTCATATGTTAATATTTGAATAAAATATAAACGCTGGTATGTTTGAATGAATTTTGTTTGTTTTTATTAGTGAGTGCTCTAGATACTAAAGTACACAACAGTCATCCCAAAATACCCTTTTTTTTTCTCTCAAATCCTTATTATTATTCCTTAATTCTTGAGGAGAGGACACATCATATAAGTTTTGAGTAGTTACATGGTAGTAAGCTCATGAAAAGTGAAGAGTAACACCGATGATTTCTTGGAGAGTTCTTCTATATTATTAAAGCGAAAGTTGTCTTGTATCTGGCGCCTAATTACTCCGGGCAATACGGGATACTACAGCCAATATCATATAATATCAAATATTTATACTAATTATTTATAATTTACATTCAATTAACCAAATTTAGGAAAAAAATACTTCATGAATATTATATTGTGTTTGATTGATTATAATATTTTCTTTGAACACTTCTGCCTTGTTGACAAGGTACCTCAAATAGAGTAGGCAATATATTTCTTTTTATGGAAAAATATTATTAAAAGTCAATTAAGTATTCCTATCCTTTTATTTTGTATGTAACATACAGAATAAACGACATATTTAACATCCATTAAATGTAAATCAAATGTTGACATTTATTAAGGGAAGGCAGTATTTACAGCATTTCATCATTATTTAATTTATTGTTTGAAAAATATTGCTCTATATTTAAGGGTCCTCTCAAAATCTTGATATTAATTAATATTACTATCATCTGTCAATCAAAGGAAATCAGAGTTTGTTGACACTTCGTATTATGTATAAATATATTCCTTAATTTAAATGATATTTTAGAATGAATGGATTAGGTAGCAGGGGCGTCCACAGGGGGGAGACGGGTGTTGCCACCCATTTTTTATTTTATCATTGCCATTATAACATTATCGTTTTGTATGAAACCCTTTCAATGTCAAAAGTTATATCACTATTTTTTAAAAAAGGTTATTAATTCAAATCTAAACTTTTCAAAAAAAAAAAAAAAAAAAAAAAAAAAAAAATAGTAATTGTAATATTTTACAAAACGTCTTTCTCCTTCTAAAAAAATAAGCATCTCCATGGAAAAAAACCCTGCTGACGCCCCTGAGTAGTGTTTCAAAATATTTAGTTGTATGTAGGCCAAATTGTGGGTTGTTGATGGAGATGCACTTTATCACCATTCAACTGTAATACTTATTCTCTGTTTCAAAGACTCGTGGCTTGATTTAAACTAATAAAAATGACTCATAAAGAACTCTGGTCTACATGCAATGACTCGTCTATCACCTTTGAAGCCTTGAGATCCAATATATGTAACTTACTCAAATCAGAATCTAATTCTTAGTTGTCTGAGGGTTATTTGGACATAATATTGTTATGAGACCGATATTTTTTGCACCAAATCCGGTGTCAAAATTATTATCGACATTGACATACTTTTTCAACCGAAATATAAAAAGAAATACCGTTAAGAAACACTTTTTTTTTTTTGTAAAAAACATAATTGGGGGAATACGTCACTTATGACGTAACGACGCTGCAAGGATGGTCTATTTTAGGGGAAGCACTTGCCCCAGGCCCTGATTTTGTCTGGGGACCTCACACTTAATGGATATAGTTTTGGGTAAACTAATATATAAAACTCGGCATAGATTCTTAAAAAACCATCAAATAGAGCAAGGATTAACCATTTTTATTGGTATATATTAATAGGTTATATTTTCCAAAGTTTGTCTTATAGAAACTTTATACTCATCTATTTAGGTATATCATTTTGTTATATAATTGTTTTATATATATATATATATATTGTAACTACATAATAAACGATGATGCTGGCCTCATATTAATCAAAACACTTGTGCATTATTTTATTTTTTACAAATGCGGAGCAAAACTTGAGAAAAAACAAAATAAAGTAATGAAGCCGTTCATGGTAACGATGTATGTATCTAAAGATTGCGTGCCATACATTAATTATTTTTCAGTTTTAGTTTGTTAACGTCATAGGATGAGATTGAAATATCTACCTACATACTATGTTACGATGCATCTCTCAACCTTTCCTCCAAAAAGAAACAGAGAGAAGGGTTAAATAAAAAATCCATTGGTAGCTTTTCGATTCCTTCCAAATTATCAAAGATTTAATATGTTTATTTATGTTTGCAGATTACGAAGAATGAATTCGAGTTGTACCAATCAATGTTCAAAACAATAATTATTGGGTAAGAATAGTAGACAAGTCGATAGCTGACAAAAGAGTACAATGTATTTTTTATGTAATAACATGATGATGTATGTACAAATCACTATTTTGATTTAATCACTATGGACCAAATAAATAGAATATGTTACGTTTGTGTAATAGTGTTGTGTGAGTTCTCATTTATTCCGTTCAGTCCAGTCCAAGTGTTAAGACGGGTGGGTCCTAAGACTGGACTGAATTGAAAAAATAAGGACTGACACAGCACTACAAGAAATTAGAAATGATTAAAGAAGAGGAAATACGGTTAAGTCATGTCATCAAAGACCGAACTTTACAAGTTTGTAGGGGCCTACACAGAGAGTGGGCTGGAATGGCTGTAGCCCTCTACAAATTAAGAAATTTTGAATTTTTACTACGAAATTGAATAGTTGATTTTTATTTTTTCAAAAAATTTAATTTTTTCTGATTATCTATGGATTTTTGACATTTTTTTCCAAAAATTTAATATTGGATCTTTTTTTCCAAAAATTTAATATTTGAAATGTAATTGTAAATTTTTTTCCAAACAATTTAAGGTGTATAATGTAATTTTTGAATTTTTTTTCCAAAAAATTTAATTTTTTGTGAATAGCAGTGGATTTTTGTTCTTTTTTTCATAAATTTAATATTTGAAATGTAATTGTAAATTTTTTTCCAAACAATTTAAGGTGTATAATGTAATTTTTGAATTTTTTTTCCAAAAAATTTAATTTTTTGTGAATAGCAGTGGATTTTTGTTCTTTTTTTCATAAATTTAATATTTGAATTTTTTTTCAAAAAAAGTAATGCTTGAAAGGTTATTTTGACTTTTTTTTCTAAAAAATTTAAGGTTTGAAATGTAATTTTCGGTGTTTTTAACCAAGAAATCTAAAAATAAACAAATATATATATATATATATATATAATCCTGCGGACGCTCTTGGCTTTAGGAATGATATGCAGAACTGAACTGAACCGAACCGAACCAAGACTGAACTGAACTCCAGTCTTCATTCCTAAATAAGGATCCACACAACACTAATGGATAATACTGTACATCATATTTATATGTATATTCTCTCATGTCTACTGACAATTGTAACTCATTACATATTATTGTCATTGAATTTCATAGCAAAGAATGAAATATACTCGTAATACAATTCTATTATTACTTCAATAAGTAAATTAACTTTAAAAAAAGACTACTTGCTTTTTTTTCTTGAAATAAATTACAATTTATTGTTAAATAATTATTTTTTCATTCTCTTTATTCAACATGAATGATTTTAAATTGTCGTTAGGATTGCTTCTTGAATGGATTTGATAATTTCTTTGTTCCTTTCTTTTCGTGCAAAAGTTTTGAGACTAAAATGAACACATTAAACAATGAAGTATAATTTTGTATATAGTTAGTATCCAAAATAATTTTATATTGTATATAATTTATAATAATTATATTATAGATATACCTAATCTTGAATACGACCACCGTAGGCAGTAAGAACGGCTTCCAGCTAAGTCTCTGAAAAAGCAGCCCACTCCTTATTGACAAGGACCTTTTAGGTCTCAACATTTGGGTGTCGGATTCTGAAGGCCTTGGACTCTACTTGCCACAAGATACTATAATCTAAGAGATTCAGATCTGGTCATTAGGGAGGCCAAGAGTTGAACCTCTTGATTAGGGAAGAATTTTGCACGATCCAGGTGCTTTTTCACCATCTCTATTGTCATGAGTTGTACTTTTGGGGGGCGTAGAGATCAGCCTCTTTGAAATTACTTGCCACAACGGACCTTGGCCATGGCCATATCTATCACAGAGACATCCGGCTGCTTTTTAATGGCCTTGACTACAGATTTTATTCTCAATTTTCTTGGAAGACTGCCTCTGGAGATCCTCACCCCTTATCCAGGTGCTCCTTGACGGTTGCCTTTTGAGCTATATTTGCCTTCAATAACTGCTTTTGGCAAAATCTGGCAGTAAATAAGGTCGCAAACTTTCATCTTTGTTATTCTTGGGGCATGAAAAAAAGAGGAGACTCCAACCTCTTTGTTTAAGGAAAAAATAATCCAACTGTCGCAGGATATGCTGAGTTATTAAGCTTAAAATATTATCTCAAAATTTTTGCACGACCCGGTACATGGAAAAAATTACTTTTTAATCGAAATGCATTTAAAAAACTTCTGGATGTAAGGATGTTGCCAAGGGTGGGAGATGATACGTATTTTAGGCCATTTTTGGAACAGAAGATTAGAAACTGTCTAAAAAAAGTCATTGAGGGAAATATGGGCATGTTTAATTTAAAAACTTGGCCTTATCTGAAAAAAGATCATTAAAAAAAAATATTATCTAAAAAAAGAAGACATTCCATTAATATTACAAAAAATTTAATTAAAAAAGGCCAAGGTATTTTTTAAGAGCAGATATCATATTCAAAAAAGTAATTTTATATTAGAGATGGAAAAAATGGTATATCGGTCGAATAGTTTGAATTATTTATATATTTACTGTAAAAAAATTATATTTGATGTGAAAAAAATAATCATGAGGGGGTCCATACAAAAATAAAATTGTGGCTGCCATTTTTGGAAAAAAAAGAATATTTACTTTCTAGAAAAATCACAAAATATATTATTGGCAGAATTAATATTTAAAAGTCGAAAAAAAAGTCTTGACTCTATCTAAACAAGGTCATAATAAATTTTGGAAAAAAAAGTGATTCGATATGTATTACCAAAAGTTTAATAAAATAAGGCAAAAATATTTTTTTGGGTCCACATTTTCAATATAAAAAAAACTATATTTTTAAATAATGTAGCAAAAGAGGGGTTTCCGTTGAAAAACATGAAAAAAAACTACCCTCCCTCCTCAAAGTCAAGTTCTAGCACCGGCTTTGTATGAATCCAGATAACAGATATGTGTGTCATATTTTGACATTGTTCCATTTGGTGCGCAAAGTCGCAGTACTGTATTATAGCCAATGTTCGCAATGTCATGTGTTCTGCCCTCTCCTATATACATACGTACTATTTACTAGTGATGTGTTGTTTGCAAACATAGTGAGTCTAGGAGACAGCTCTTTGAAGGAACTACATAAGCCGAGCCCCACCAATCAATAGCCTTCGTAAGAAGGGGGTTGGAGGGCTGTAGCCTCCCCAAATGAAAGAATTTTTGCTTTATTAGTTAAAAAATTTTGTAGGATTTTTTTTTTTTTGGTGGGGGGCACTTGGTTTTTGGAGTTATTATAAAAAAAATAAAGAACTTTTAAAAATAAAATTTTTGTGAAAAAAATTCAATAATTCTTATATGTTTACAAAAAATTAATTTTTTAAAAAAAATTTCAAAAATGAAACTGCAAATATTATATTTTTCGAAAAAAAACTTCAAAAATCCATAGCTATTCTCAAAAATTGAATATTTTGGAAAAACTTTCTGACGAATTAATTTATTTGGATATTGGGGGGTGGGGCTACATCCCCTCCTGCCCACGCCCTGCAAACACCTCTGAGCTGATGTCTCTGTAATTTTTATATATCAATTAATACCACAAAAAAATCTGAAGAGCAGTCAGCTCAGGGGTGTTTGCAGGTTGTGGGCAGGAGGGGCACCGAAAGAGGCGGCTCTTGTTAGTGAGCCGAGCCGAAAGATCGGGTTCTCTATAAAGAGCCGGAATTCCCATCACTACTATTTACAGAGGCCACCAATACGATCCATACACTGCATTCATACGTCTATTTCGAGACTACTATTAATGATTTTATATGAAAAATGATATGTGTATGATTTCAATTTGCTTCTCCTGAGTCACTCTGTACATTGTGACACACACTTGATTTACCAAGGATATAAAAAGTCGTTTAACTCCTTGTGTAGTAAGTCTCAGGGGTTTTCCTTCTTTTTCACATCATTGAATCCTTTGAGGAATTCTCTCCTTGCCACACAAATCAACCCCACAGATATATGATCATTTATCATTTCTGTTAGTTATTTATGTGTGTGTGTGTGTCTGTCTATGGGTTTTCTACACGCATAACTGAATGTATCCCTTTTCACAACCTAATAAAAGGAAGGTAATAGAAGCTATTATGTATACATACATGTGATGAGGCTGAAGCATTATAAATAACTAAAAGTAGTCTTCTACTCAAAATTTTAGTTAGTTATGAAGACTTGTACATACTTTTTATATTTATTATAATATTGCTGGCAAGATATGTGCAATCCTTTTAATACATATCTCATATTTCTTGTTTGGATTAATAAACCATCGACATTTGTAGCAAAAATTCCAAGGATCAACAGTTGAGGACGGATCCCAAGGACTAACATTCTTAAGTTCCGATACACGCGGCCGATAGAACTGATCCTAAGACTGGATTGAACTGAATGAATAAAGACCAACACATGCCATTAGTACAGTTTCATTGAAAATAGTTAAACAAAAAGAGTATTGAATAAAAAAGGTTTATATCTTTCTTGGCTTAATAAACCATCTAAATTTTTAGAAAACATTCCAAGGTCCGACAATTGAGAATCGATCCTAAAAACTGTTTGTCCTAAAGACGGTTCCAAAGACCAAAAGCACCGGTCCTAAGACTGGATTTGTCTATAATGAACCAAATGAATGTAAATCGAGATCATACTAATCAAGTCCAAGAAAATAAGGACATTTTCATAGAAAATCGTTTAACACAATGAGTATTGATTAAAAAGTGCATATGTTATATATTATTTAGCTAAATAAACAATTGACTTTTTTAGGAAAAATTCCATTATGACTGTCAGACATAAGGACCCAGAGTCTTAAAGACTAACAGTCTTATTGACAAGTCTTAAGCCTCTACTGGACTGAACCGAATGAATGAGGACCATCACAACCCTACTCAAGTCCAAGACAATAATTGTCCAACGATTTTCAAAGTATTGAATAAAAAGTGCATAGGATATTGCACACTATTGTCAAAAGCTGACAAAATATTGATCCCAAGAACTTTATATTTTGTTTTGTGAGAGGCTCTTTGAGAATGATGAATTACTGATGTAATCATTAATATTTTCATTTCAAAATAATCCTCGTGACATTTACATTGGACAATGAATACATACATATCTCTAAGGTTGTATTGAATAGATTCTGTAGGTGATAACACTGAGTGTATTCATCTTTTCATTGACAGATCGCTCTCTCTCTCTCTCGCAATAACTGATGACTATCTTTCCATTGATTCAATGAGTATGTAATTCGTCATTAAAATGGAATTAAGGGGTTTTGTGTACCCTTATATGAACAGAGAGAAAGAGAGTTAGAAAGTAAGAAAAAACAACTATTCATAAGCTTAATTGGTCATAAAGTTAAACGTTGTGTTGTTGACAAAATATTTTATGATATTAGTTATAGGATGATAGTTAGTTTTAGGGAATTCATATATATATATGTAACTATTATAGGACATTATGCTAACTTTCTTTATCTATACCGTTGTAAAAGTTTGTTTCTTAGACAAAAGGACCTTGCTCATATAATGCTTTTCGAGGATTGAAGATACCTATTGAGTTGGTATGAGTCTATAAAGATGGTTTATAAAATACATAGGACTTTAAGAGATTTAGTCATTATTATCCAATATATCCATTGTTTGATTGGAACCTATTCAGAATGAGCTAATCCCCATTCTTAATGGAAGGAGGAGGAGTAATAATGGGTCTCATAGGATATACAATATACACGTTATCCATGATCCCACCGTGAGGGATTAAAAGTCTATAATACACTCTCAAGCAATAGAATAACTTTCATTATATTAGAAGTACTGGTGGTTTTACTCGGCATTGCCCAGAGGATTTAGGCATGGTTTGATAGACAAATTTTGCTTTAATGATATAAAAGATAACTCTCCAACAAATCCTTGGTGTTACTTTTCATTTTGCATGAGCTCACGTAGCTACTCAAAACTTATACCCATTCAGATATGTTCTCTCCTCAAGAATAAAAGAATAGTCATAAGAGTTTGAGAAAAAAAGAAATGTATGATGTGATGACAATGAAAACTTTAGTATCTAGAGGGCTCACTAACAAGAACACGAGGATCCTTACAAAGCGCTCCCGAGAGTTAATTCATTTTTACGTAGCAGGGCGTATATTCAAATCTTTACATATACTGAAATGCTAATGATATATATAGAGCTGATATTTTTATATGGAAAAAAATAGCGCAAGAGGAAGGTGGGAGCAATGCATATGGTATTACTGAATTAAGACCCTTGTTAATATCAGCTACTTTTTTATGATTTTGGGGGAGAAATAAGGAATTACTGCTATAAAGATGTGAGCCTTCTAGATTTAAAATGGCATTAGTAAAGGGAAAATATTATAATATATATTTATTTAATTATGTATTTTTAAATCAATTTACAACAAAGTAAGGAAATAATTTTTACTTCAGAGGGAGAAGTTAACATCACAACGACCTATTAAATAATGGGTAGAAAAGAAAAACGAGCACACGAAACAATTTTTTTTCCTTTTATAATTTTTCGATGTAGTTTTTTCATTACAAACATGTCAACTCTAGATATACATAAGAGAGTAATAACAAAAAAAAATAGAGACTGAGCTCTTTGTACACATGCAAAGGCCTACAAAATTTTATTAATACGACTACATTGTTATTTCTTAGATTAAAATATATTTGTGATATTCATATAATAGTGATATTCAATACACCTTGAGAAAAATATATAAATATATATTTTTTTTTTTTTTTTTTTGGGGGCTTGGTTTTATGTATTTTTAGAAAAAAAAAGAAAATTAATTTTTTTTGAAAAACATTTCAAAAATCCATGGCTATTCATAAAAAAAAACCAAATTTTTTGAAATTCTTTTTGATAATTAAATTTCAATTATTAAATTTTTTGGAAAAAAAATTGAAAAATGAAATTTTTCGAAATATAATTTAAAAAATCATATTTGAAAAGTTGAATTTCTTGTAAAAAAAATTAAAAAATTGAATTTTTGTAAAAAAATTTCAAAAATCTATAGCTTTTTAGATAAAATTAATTTTTTGGAAAAAATTTTTAGATATTAAATTTTTTGGAAAAAATTTCAAATATTAAATTTTTTTTAAAAAATCTACACAGCTATTCACATAATATGAAATTTTTTACTTTCCTACCAAATTCCATTTTTTGGGGGGGTGGGAGTAGCTGTAACCCCTCCAACCCATCACCCCCTTTCTGACACCCCTGTGTTGTCATCTTATATATACAAAAATAAACTTTTGAATCTTCCTTCTCCCCCTCATCATGCTGCTGTGCAGTTTTTTCAGGTAATAATAAGAAGTGAAGGGAAAATTGCAATAACCAGTTGATTCGTTTGGGATTTGTTCAAATCTTATGTAAGGTCTTTGAAAAGATTCCAATCCACAAACATAAGAACTCAACCTGTTCAATAAATACAAAAAAGCGTATTAATACTTTGATAATATTTTGAAGTACATATGGGCCATAAGCATTTTATTGAAGCATTGGATCGAACACTTCACGATATTACGCTGGATACTAATTCCTTTGGAGGTAAAGTAACTTTATTTGTTCGTGGCAAATACTTCCAGTTTACAAAGAGGCACAAGAGAAGATGTAGTTGGTCCGTGTATTAAGCGATCGTCACTTTGGTCTGAATTTGTGACAAGACAAATTAGGACTAGGTTATTTTAGTTACATTTGATTGAACATTGTTTAATTTGAATAACATTAGTAAACAATGGTTATTATAATATAGTGTAATAAAATAAACTTATTTCTAAAAGAGAGAGAAACATAAATAAAAAAATATATATATATATATATTAATCATAGATATGGTTTATTTGTAAATTGTATCTCGGCATTTTCACTTTTAAAGTGGTTCACGTGTGACTGCAAATTTGTTCGGTTTTCTTCAAAGTAGGCGCAACTATGGGAGTGTCGCCGTAAACAATTCTGGTTCAGGAGTAATTTGGACGAGCTTAAACCTTTTTTTTTTTTATCAAAGCCAAGAGGCTACAAAACAAAAATATTAACTTGGATTTTGTTTATTTTCTATGTTTTTGATAAATATATGTGGGTTTTTAATTATTGTTCTAGATTCTAAATTAGGTTCATTTACATTCGATTTAAATAGACAAACATAAATTATAAATAACATTATTTATTTGTACTTTTTAATTATTTGACAGACAAAAACCTGGACTATAGAACACCAATATTGAACAGACAAGCTCATACTACCAACTCATTAATACCAATAAACTTTGCTTTATTAATATAGATTAATTATTAGTAATAAAACGACACTCTAAAGTCGAATAAGTGGATATTATAGAAAATGTAAGTATATGTATTTGTACATATAAAAGTGAGACGTAGGCAGACATCCTGGAAAAGACAGCGGGAAAGATGTAAATAATAGCTTGTTTATTGAAACTATGAAATGGGATTTGTGCCTTTAAAGGCTACGTCTTCAATTCCTTCAAATATGTATGTATATTAAAATTGTCATCAATAAAAATTTTTATGTTCCACATGTATTTAGATCTGTAATTAAGTTGTAAATATGTATTGTATAGAATACTTACATGCGTTATATAAATCATATGTAATTCAAAGAAACTTACTACAAGTGTTTTTTTATTTTATTTTATGTATGTTCAAAATGTTGCCCGTACACTGTGGAAGGGAATCAAAATGTGCCTTTTGAATTGCTTAAATTATAACTTGTAGTCTATTGATTATAATTATAGCCACATATGTATTGATTTTTTTGTCGATGTTAATCGTTTTTTTAAATAAATAATACGTACTTCTGGAATTGTCTATCTATGTCTTTGTTATGACAAGGGTTAACATTTTTTGTACATGGATATATTAGTGTTGGGCTTCAGCCTGGGATTTATATAACGGTCTGAAAGGGTTCTAGTTTTAACTAATTCGGTCCAATTTTCCTTTTTAGAAAATATAATTTTAGTCTACGTAAATTTTGATTCACGTCCTGAATTTCGGCCCAGATCCCTCTATAAGGTCCTTCAGACCGAATCAAAAAATACAAATTTAGTCTCACACCGAGTTTCAATACAAATATCTATCTAAATGGATTTAAACTTCCCCTTTGATTAAATCAATGATCAATTCGACCATATGTTTAATAGTACAGAAGAAATCCCTAATGAAATATACACATTATAAAAAAAAATCAAGAATAAAAGAAAGACAAAGTGGAACCTACTGTGAGAAGAGTCATAATACTCTCTGCTGGAGTGGATAAAGAGGGGGGCCTGTAGTAATGAATTGTCGTTTGAAGTTGCTGTCAGTAGGTTAAAAAGATCAAGAATGTATATCAAACATTTGTCAAAAACTAGATCAATAACACTGGTCAATCTCCGTAGGGGGTCGATAGGGCTGTAGTCCCCAAATTAAATAATTTTTACTTTTAATTGAAAAATTTAATATTTGAGATATTTATTCATTTGCAATTTTTTTCTAAAAAAAATTCAATTACCAAGCCCTCTCCAAATATTATCCTACAGACGTTTACGTATATATATATACATATATTAACTCTTATTAGTTGGTTTAAGGAAGTTTCCTTGTCAGCTACTTTTCTCCCGATATCCATATATAATAATATATATACACGTCTACGTCTACACGCACGATAGATGTGGTAACCTGCCTTAAGTCGTAAATCAAAGTGAGTCATCATCAATAATATTGGAAAACAGATAGATATTAATATAGTTGGAATTAAAGGATATTATTCAGACTCTAGTCTTCATTCTTCTTATTCATACCTGAATGAATCTATTAAGATCAAGTTTAAGGCATGTGTTGAGTTTTTACTTTTCAAATCGAAAGCTGAGAGTTTAATTAGACTCAAGTATTTATGACTCAAATCCGAGTTTCCAGCGCGCACTTAGTTAGTTTTCACTTTTTTGATATACCTATTAGTAGTGATAGAACAATTACCCCACCCCCAGATTAAAGCATATTTGTTTTGTACTAAATAATTTAATATTTGAAATCTAATTTTTTTTTTTTTTTTTTCACAAATTGGATAGGAATTCTAAGTTTTATTCGGAGGATTTTTGGAATTGTTTTGTCCCCGTTTATTGTTCTTCCTTTTTGTTGTTGCCCTAACTAGGGTGGGCCAACTCTTTTTGTTCTCCAGCTACTCTCTGACTTCAAACCCTAACATATCACCCAATATTTTACTAAATAAGACCATTTAACTCTAAATTTCACCAATCTCGTACGGAGTGTGTGAACATTATTTCCTTTTTCCAAAAGGAAACAAAAACCATCTTATAAATAAGAAAAGTTTTAATTTATATTCATAATGATATTTTACATATGGGTAAATCTTTATTTTACACAGTTTATAAAAATCATATCAGATACAATAAATAAACCGAGTAAGGGTATTTTAAAAACCTGGTACAATTATTTTTCATTTTTTAAGAATATCTTTTCATTAAAAAGTTTTAGAGGAGTAGTTGTTCTATATAAAAAGAGGCAAAATTTAATTAGCAATATATCTTAATTTAAAATTGTGGATGATTGGTAGATCAAATAATTAGTAATAGGGGGAGGGAGGGGGTTACAACTGTATCTTTTTCTCAAATCAATCCGGTTTCAATTACTTGATTTTGGACTAACCAAATATAACCAAGCCCCCCCCTCACAAAATGCTCCTGGACAAAACACTAGCTGAAATTACTTTGATATCGATCTTTAATTGTATTCCGAGTCCAACAAGGAATTATAGTTTTAACCACCAAACAAACTCTCCTTGATACTTGATCATGAGCACTATTACTAATTATCACTATATACTAGGATGTACCCTTCTCAAAAAATGTAATAATAATCCTGTTCAGGTTGCGAACACGGAAAGTAACCTCCTCTGTTTATGACATAATTTATACATATCTATGCATTCTTCTCTTTTCTTTTCTTGGTTTTTTTTTGTCTTTTAAGTATGATGGAAATGATGATTATTTAGTAGAAGAAAGCAACTGTGTAAACCTCCCCTTCAAAAGATGTTGTTAAGAAAATTGAATGACAAATTATCCGTACTAATTTTATATTATTACAAAGATGCATCAACGACATACAACGACAACAATCAGTAGAATTTGTGTCTTGAATTCAATATGAGGTTGAAAAATAAAAAAAAGACATCTTATTGTTCGCTGCTATACATCTCTGTTTATCTCTCTTCAACCAGAAAGTAAAATCTGTATGAATAGCACGCATAAACATATGTGCATACATAAGTAACATAATGTTAATAGCACCATTTATTTGTCAACAGCTCTCTTTCAACCCAAAAAAGATTAATTACGGATTTGGCACTCATATGCGGTTTGTTTGTGGAATATGCATTCATGTATAACTAACATGCAGAATTTGATTATACCTACATAGTAAGCACTACTTCCCTATAACTGAATATATGGTAGTTATATCATTCGGAACGCTGGATTTATACAAATATTCCATTATATTGAATGTACATATAGGGTTGCCGAGATAAATCTAGACAGAATTCAAGGGTGTCTTTCTAAAATTATAGACTAAATAGAGATATAAGCAATAAAACAGCAATTATTTGTTTGACATTTATGTATTATTTTATTCAATGTGATCCCCCTCAGCGGCAATCACTTTCTTGATCCTGGACCAGAAGCTCTTGTTGGTATTCTCCACTTCTGTAGGTTAAATCCTCGCCCACTCCTTCTTCTTGGTTGCCTTTAGGCTGTCCACGCTGTTGTGGTGCTTTGAGCAGACCTCCATCTCCAACTTTCCTTGGAAGAAGTAATTCAACAGACTGCATTCGGGAGAGTTGGAGGGCCAGATCTTCAGGGGCCATAAATCGTAAAAGTTGGTTCTGATGAACCCTTGGCTAAAAATAAATCCACCATTTTTAACTGGTTTTTTTCTCCGTTAATGTTTATCTTCTTAGCAATCAAAACTGTGCACACATGACGTTTGTACTCCAGGAGTTCCATTATTTTATTCACGTTTTCCACAATTAGACTTCAAAATTACCGGAAGGGAATACATGAAACCAAAATTGTACATTATTGATTTTTACAGTACACATTGGCTTGCATTTTCTCCTTGTTGGAATAAAAACAATAAAATATGGTCTATTTTCTCTTTGCTGGTTTCATTTTTGACGCACGCTCTAACAGTCAAAAAACTGTTTAATAAGTTTTTAAGTACAAATTATTATCTTTCTAACTCTATCTAGAGTAAAGCAATTCCACTTATATAACGCGAGATACACATTAATGAAGCCATCTAATGGAAGAATAATGAATTTTTTTTTTTGACTACACCTTTTATAAAATCATTGTTCAAAAAAAAAGGAAAAAACCCTCCTTAATGACAACATAAGGTATCAATTTTACCTTTTTTAAGGACTGATGAGTGAGATTGTTATATTTTTTTGTAGTAAAGTTCGGTCTACACAAAAAAAAAAAAACTTTTTTTTAGAAAAAAAATTTGATAAAAAACAAAAAAAAAAAAATTATGGCTGATTTTTTGGAAAGTAAATTTTGGTCTAGGATATAATTTTCAATCCCCAGTTTTAGATTGCGATCACGATCAAAATGTCGGACCGAGTATCAACACTAAAATATGTACAAGATGAGACTCAATGCAATATCGATATTGCAGTTCATAATTATTTATAGTGATGAAGATTATGTGTATTTTGGGCATGAAATAAAAAAAGAAATAAAAAATTAACATTGTAACCCTGACATTTGAAGAATGTTTTTTTTCATGAAATCAGCTACAAGCAGCTGTATCGAGGGAGAAGGGTGATAAGAAAAATAAACAAGGATATAGGCTTGAATGACTCTGACGTCCATCCTCAATTCTACTCTAAGTCCAAATATAACTCTCCAACAAATCCTCGAGACTACTCTTTGTTTTTTTACGAGGGTCTCGCATATAATTGTATTTTATAGAAAAGAAAGTTCACTGGGCTCAGAAACTAAAAAATATGTTTATAGGAGCTTAGGAAAAGAAAAGAAACCAGTCTTCAGTTTCCCAACTCTAAAAAAATGGGGGAGCCAAAAAATTTCCTCGATTTTCATCAGTATGAGTATAATTGGCCTAACACTGGGGATCGAAAATGATATGGATCTTATATGGAAATGAGGCACTCTAAAACTTTGTATGATGGCGTCATCAAATGGATATTTGCTCCTTTAAAATTGACGTCATTCTACATTTTATATAATTCATTATATTCCGCTTATAACGGAATTGTAAGCTGTTTAACGTATGTACTATACAGATATATATTGACAGAAATAGGTCGAATACTAATTTCAATACTAATCACTGTCTATCCTATTTTGTTAATATACATTAGTAAAATGTATAATGATGATACATTCTGGAACTAAATTAAAATTTAATGTACTCCATGAACAATAAAAACGCGTCAGGTTTTTATTTTTGTCTCACTCCCTACATCATTTAAACGATATTTCTATCAATTCAAACTGTTTTAGAATCATGTATGGGGTATTTATACATATTATACATATGAACATGTGTATTGTATGTACTATGGAGCATACGAAAGAGTTCATTACTCTCCCTTTGAAACAGCATCAATAAAAGCCTCCACAAAAAGAAAAATAATAATTTTTTTTGACAATTTAATTATTTAATTTTCATAAATCAATATCATGCCTCATAATAATAACGTATGCTCCTCATTCCTTCACGCTAAATATCTATTGTCAAACGCGTGTTCGATACCCCTCACCAACTTTAAAAAAGGGTTAAAAGATCAGTTATTATATTTACTGCTGCTCATCCTTTGACAACAACAATTCCTATACTTTTTTCTCACTTACTTTTCACATAATGATGATGAAATGTCATTCCCTGCTGAGACCCCTTATGGAGATGACACAAGAGTTGTCTTTTTTGGTTTATTTTATCTTTTCGTTTTCCTCTCTTTTTTAATAGATACACAGTAATACCTCTGTCTACGAATCTATGATAGTTCGTCAAACATGTATAGACTTGCTCCTAACGAAACAACTCTGTCTTACTTTTTCCAGCCATTTTATTATAATTGTTTGAGAGGCTTTTTTAAAAAGTTTACAAATCCTTTATTCCAGCCAAATATGGCTCAAACGCAAACTTTTACCTTGTCAGTATCATGGATAAGGTTAAGAATCTCGGAGAAGCCCACAAGAGTCGCTGTTCAATAAAATGATCTTCTGAAACTTGACTCCAAACCTTTATAGAGCAGGCAGATCTTTCCTTGATGGAGATGACCATGGACAACCATGTCTCAAGGTTCAACGTGTAAATGTGCATCAGAGAGACTTGTCGTGTATCTCTACGAGCACAAAAAGTGCAACACCTGACAGCAGAGACCGTTGCAATATTTTTGATGACCCCTTTACCCCCAATCACCAGATCTAAATCCACTAGACCAGGGATGTACAGCATCCATGATAAATACGGGCAATTTTTTTTAGCACTATCATTAGAGGGCCACATGACCACACACTTTAAATAACTTGATATGACAGACGCTAAAAATGATTCCTAATAAGAACACATAATATATGTATTGATATCTGTATATTTATTGCACCAACATACAACTATTTCCTGTGCTTGTAAATGCATTTTTACATTTACTTAATAAGCAAAAAAGACAAAACATTTCCTTAAAAATAGTGAAAAAATCAAATTTAACTACTTCATATAAAAAAGTTTCTTGAAAAAACCTAGTCCAAATAGTTCACATTCAATAATGGCAACATTAATTAAATCTAATGAGAGACCTGTGGGTTGGCCTGCTGGCTCACAATGGATTGAATGTCAATTTTTGTGGTCCTAATGAGCATCAAATGAAACAAAGTATCATCGGTGTTTCTCTTCTTGGATTTTATGTACTCCATGTGCGGGCCACACTGAGTTAGGTCGAAGGCCGCCAATTACCCATCCCTGCACTTGACCATAGTATCTGATGGCAAAACGAGGTCCAGCATTACAGAATCCGACACCCGAATTTTTAAAGGATTTAAAGGACTCTGTCAATGAGTAGTGGGCTTCCAAGTCAGAGGCTTACATCATAAGTACCTGCAGCAAATTGTTTTGGATATTAAATGTATATATGCATAATTTTTACATTTGTTTAATTCATTCACTTAGTCTCAAAACTTTTGCACGAATCGGTATTAATGGATAATTTTTTTTTGCTTCAAAACTTCCTGAATATATTATCAATGAATCATGAAACAGAAAAAAAAGTATGATTTTTTTATATTTATGACCTTTCAGCCTTGCAAACATATTACCAGGTCAAAAAGTGCTAACATTACGTGCTGTTTTGAAATGTGTTATATGGATAAGTTCAATCCTTTTTAAATAAACATCAGCAAAAAATGTCAATCAGTAACTTTGAATTTGAAAAAAAATTCTCAATTTTTAAACAAACCTCAAAAGTATTGATTGAAAAAATTCTAACTGTACATTAAACTAGTCGGCGATGTAGTGCTAAGGACGTATACGGGAAACTATATTAAATACATATGTCAAAGCACTGTAGTTTTTAATTTTTATAGTGATCTCTGTCAGCAGATATGTCCTTTATCTATGTTGATAACATATACTTTTTCTTTTAAATTTGTAATCCGAGGATTTAGACAATTTTCACATCCCTACAAATAATAATGTAAAAGGACAACTTCAACTACATTGTGTACATATTTACTTAATTTCTATAAACTCATGGGTAGAGATGGGACTTGTGTAAAGAGGGGGGAGAAGAAGGGAGGACGAGAAATATGGTATTATTGAATTATGACCCTAATCAATATCAGCTCACTGTTATATGATTATGATCATTTTTTTGGGGGGTGAGGAAGGTGAAGAAAACAAATGGCATGAAGAGGAGAACCTTCTTCATTTAAAAAAAAACATTAATACCTGGAAAATATTCTAATTATATTTAAATTCAAATACATTTATTTTATTAAACATTTTTTATTCCAAATTTATACCAAAGATAGGGAAGAATGCTTCCTTTAGAGGAGATGTTAACACACCCACAACTTTGCAATTAATTCACGAAAAAGAGCACACGCATTACCCGTTTTTTCTTCACTAATCGGTAAATTTAGTTTTTTCTTTCCACAGAACCCCTCTTTACTCATGGAACATATTAATATAATACATTAAGACATGAATTAGGAGAGGGGAGCTCACTCCATAGGCCCTTCCCCCAATTCTTACGACTCTGTGTAGTTATATTTCTTTTTTTTTTGGAATACACACACTGTTTTTAGTGTTAAAATCTTTTTAGTCTTTCATGGATCAATTACTAATTTTATGTTTGCATATATGAACCATGTATCTCGAAGAAACAGTGCATACCATTAATAAAGGTATTTCAATACCTGCCCAAAAAATAATTAATTTTTAAGTGTTCTTAGAGTGCATCTTGATCAAAATCTAGTGTTGCTTAATGGATCTTTTCAAAATATTATCATATTTAAAAAAAAAAAAATGTTAAAAATATCGATAAGTCTATGTACCTATCAAAAAAATATACGTGTTTTTCTTTTCATTAGTAAAATAATGTACAAAAAAATTATGTCAAAATTGAATTTATGATAATAATAATCTGTCTGAAATACTTTTATAAATGGACAAAAAAAAGTTTAATTAGATACGTAATACCACGAATATACATATATATACGTTGTTTAATTAATAATACTTCTTTTTAAAAGAAAAAAAATCTTATGAAATCCTATTTTTTCATTCCTTGTATACATGGTACAGTAGATAAAAAGAGCTCTATAGAACGTATATAGCTAGATATTTTATCTAGAACTTGTAACTTGTATGTAAACCACAAGTACAGCTATATTTCCTTCATTTAAATAAAATGCTTGATCTCATTGCTTGATTCTATAATACATGTGCAAACAATTTCCCTATTGTACAAGTTAAGGGTATGCACATAGAAAGTGGGGACCCAAATTTACCATAGGATTTAATTACGATTTTATACTCGTTATTTATAATTACGAGGTTGTATTACGCAGACAAACGACAGCTGAAATAAGAATAAACAAGTTGTATTTTTATCTCATGTTTCGAAGTATTAAATTGTCGGAGCAACAACTAAAAAGGCAACGCGTGTGGGATCTCCTCTGCACTGGTGTCATCGTCGAGAAGGCTGATGGTATCTCGATTCGGAATGCCTACAACATCAAGAAGCTCCTTTCAGTCCCATCAAGCCAAGAGGGTACAAAAACTTCTGCAGAACGAATATAAATGACTTCAGATATACCTCCTTATGACCCTCGTTCAGTCCTGACGCCTTGACCCTAGACCTTGCAGTGGCGAGTGTCTTGGAAAAGAATTTATGCTGTATCTCTCAACCAAATTTGGATTAGCTTCGAGCTGCCACAGGGTGGTACGCCATGGAACCAGCTTTCATCTTCAAGAGCTTGTCACGTTGTATGAAAATTAAATTTTTGTTAAATGCTACCTCAATTTTTGGGTTCCCACTCTGTATATCAACAAATTAAGGCTCTCATATCTTCCAGTACTGACTATAACATCAAGAAGTCTATTAAGGAGATCCCCCTTTGATACAACCGATGTGTCGAGGCTGTTATTGGTTGTGAAATAGGATTTATTCAATACCCAACATAGCAACATATAGTATTGAAATATGTCACAAGTTGTTTTTGAGTTGATTTTTCTGCATCCCATAAAAAATCTTAATATGTTCATGGCACTGCAAGGTTTGAGTCCCCACTCTATAGCATATACACAAATATATTGAAGTCAAATCTACGGCCATCAACAAGGAGTAATACGGGTCAAAAGAAGCTAAAAAGATAATTGAAGAACAAACAATTAAAAATTTCACCAAAGTTGAATTTTTTAATTCTCTTTTTTGTTTTGTTTTTTTCATTTCAACTTAAATAATAACTTGGTTAATTATATTTAACTCACTCTTGGGGCATAATAATTAAGTCCACTTCAACTTTTTACCTATCTACCTACCTAAAACATGAGATGATAAAATTAAAAAGGGGTGAAAAATAAACAAAACAAAATGGTTCACAGCAATTAGTGACTTACTTAATTTTTGCATTTATTATTTTATTTTTCAGACTTGATTACGTATGTTACAAGCATTATAAAATACATAAAAAGTAATGCTTCTGTTTACGTGTACACTCTACATATTTGGCAGACCCTGGACAATCAAAGTGTCATACAGATCCTGGAGAGTTTGTTATATTGTATATAGATGATTAGTTCATTATAAATAAACTCTCCCTAATTTGGTGCTCTAATTACACTTCATATGTGTAAATACCTCTTTAACTCAGGAAAGAATTTGTTACAACTATGCATATATATTTACCTACTACGATAAACAAACACTCATTATCAAAGCATAATTAAAGCAGCACGACGGATTAAGTCATCAACATAGCATCATCACTTTGAATAAAGAGGTCAAGGTATTTAGAGATTGAAGCATTTTGGCCATTATTTATCTACGCTTGATTGGTCTGAAGGATTACATATTATTGAATATAACTTTGTATCATTATATATAAATAAATATATACACATATGTATCTTAGAAACATGCTCCAAGACCCCTTGGCTAAGTCACACGCATCTCTTCCCCCCCATTTTTAATTATACTTTCACAAAAAAGAAAAAAAAACGAGGTCCACTACTTATTGCTATATATATATATATATATGTATATTTGAGTATAAAGAAAATTAGATTTTTTTTTGTTAAACGGTTTAAATATATATATATATAAATTTTCTTGAACTAGCTCAGAAGTTAACAAAAAAATACATACTTAAATATTCTTCTTTTTTTCAAAATAAGGTAAAAAAAAAAGATAAAAGTGTTGAAATAGCCATGAGACAACAAACTTATTATAATTGCTAAAAAGGTTTGTAATGTGTGTGATGTTTGTTCTCTGATTACATATACTTACAAATAAGACTTTAGTATTAGGCCCCTTCTGTGCACTGCAGTGTCTAAACAAGGAAGTTTTATTTGCATTCACGTTTTAATCATTTTAGAAATGACAGCATATTTACATGGATTTCACCCCGGAAATCACATTTTCCTGGGATATCTCGGGGTTTTAACCCCCTATGGTATATTTCTAGGGAAATTTTATTTCCCTAGAAAATCTTTCATATAATAATTTCATAATAAAAGCTTCATTTAATTATACCTATATAACTCATTAAATGTTGAATACATATTAAACTAGAAGGGGGACTCGATAGAGCGTACAACCTTCAACTAAAATCAAATTAATTGATGTGTCTCAATGTTTTTCAAAGTGATAGTCGATTATGGTTTTTATACGTTTTGTGGCTAATTTACCTCTCAGAACTGAATGGCTCTTACTATGACCATATCTAATTTTTATACCATGTTAGATCAAAATCGATCCGTAACTTCTGCCGTTATCCTGGTGACAAACAAAGGCAATCACATAACATCCGTTCAACTTTGTTGGGAGAGGGAACTAGAATGAACACTTAGTAGAGGGCCAAGGGTGTCCGCAGGTGGTTGGTTGAAGGGACTGTAAATTAAGTTAAGGAATTTTTGCTTATTACAGAAAATGTAATATTTGATTTTTTTTTCAAAAAATGTAATATTTGAAAAAAAAAAATGGAAATTTAATTTTTTGTGAATAGCTCTGGATTTTTGAATTTTTTTCCAAAAGTTAAATATTTGAAATTTACTTACAAAATGTGACATTTCAGATGTCCAATATTCTTATAAAAACAGGTAAAATCATACAATCTCCAGCTCCATCAAAAATTTAGCACTTTCATCAATTACTATTTTTTTTTTTTTTTTTTTTTTTTTTTTTTTTTGCTATGGGTCAAATTGTACTCTGGGATTTCAAAATGCGGTACCCATGGGCTCTATAAAACTAACCTGGACACTGTTAGTGATGATTATAAAAATAAAGGAAATTAGAATTGAGAATATATTAGGATTAAGACTAGCTTAAAATTTATTATTTTGTCTGAGACTACATAAAAAGTGCATAAATTTCATAGCATTTATTATTTACGAACAGTATCAGAAAATTAAAAAAAAAAAAAAAAAAAAAAAAAATTCCCAGGATCCCAACTCAACGACAATTTCCCGGAAAATAAGAAATACTAATATGTAGTGTTGTGTCAGTCCTTATTCATTCGGTGTAATTCAGTCCAGTCTTAGGACTGGTCTTATAAATCCTTGGGATCGGTCCTTAAGACTATCAGTACTATAACGAGTGGTTCATTAAAATTATTAAAGCAATTCACGTGTAATATTCATTCTGATAAATGACTCTTGTTTTATGTATTATCTAAAAATCAATTGTTTAATTAAACCAATGCTTGTATTAATATTACGAAACGCACAACTAATAAGACAACGCTACCATTTTAGTAATTAAACGCTTCATGCAGTATAATTTGAAGATTGACGATACAATATAGAAATCTCTATATAGCAAACCGTTAAATGTATAATTTATTTTTTGTGAACAAATTAAACTTCTCATACTGCTTATAAATTATCGTCAATCTTCAAATTATACCGCATGAATTGTTTAGTTATTAAAATAATATTTGATGTGAAATTGTATTATATTAAATTAAGATATCATTTTGATATTTTTTTGATAATTATAAATTATTTAATTTTTCATATGTGCTATACTAATAAATAGAATGAAATAGGTCGCATACTAATTTTATTATTAATGGATATATAACCTAATAATATATATTCATTATTAACGAGTAAAATGTATAATTATAAATTCTATGACTAAATTAAAGCATATAATTAAGATTTTATCTCCGTTATTTTACACTACGAAGTTTCATTAGGGAACCAAACGACAGCTTAAATAAAAATAAACAAGTTTTGCTTGTATCCCATCTTTCTCAATGTAAAAATGGCGGGTAAACAACAAGGAAGGCAACACATTTGCGATCTCTTCTGCACTGGTTCAATGCCGAGAAGGCTGTAGAGACCGTTGACATCTCCATCTGGACTGCCTAGCACATCAACAACACCCCTATACAACCAAGAAAAACCAAAACTTCTGCAACAACAATATGGCTAACTTCTGGCCTGCCTCTAAGGGCCCTTCTCTAGTCCGGGACTTTTTAGTTTGGGACGTCTTGGAGAAGAATGTCTACTGCACCTCTCGTCCAAATTTGGTACGCCTTGGACACAGCCTTTTTTTGCCTATACTGTTCGCAATACTGAGGCTGTTATTGCACGTGAAGGAGGACATATTGTATAAATAGGGAAGTATAGTATTTAAACATATCACAAACTGGTTTTGAGTTGTCATTTCTATATTTCATAAAAATCACGTTTTTCGTAATTTAGTCACACTACTGGAAGTTTTGGGTATTCACTCTGTACGATTTTTGATCAAATTCAAAGTGAAAAAAGAGTTCAAATTTAAGAGAGCTGGAAATAGCTACAAATCTGCAATTTGATAATTGGGTTTCCTAATAATAGGTAATTCGACGAAACAAATTGTATACAAATTGGAAGGAAACACTCAATTAAATGTAAACAATCAATTGAATGACCCATATACAATATATATGAAATACAGCATGTACTATTTACTAATTCATTAGATTGATGTAGTAGCTTTAATTACTTCAATCTGTGTTTAAACCGTATGAGTCATTTTAATTATATATAAATATATATGTATAATAAGTCACCTTGGATTTGATTGTAACTTGTACTGTCGGATTGTACAAGTTGCAAACATAAATAATAAGAGTTTTATTAGTCCCGTTCTACGGTTTGGTTATTGGCCTTTGAAAAATTGACAAGTGCCTTTTATAAAGCTTCATTTACACTAACATTATTGTTAAGGACCTCAGTTTACCATTTGAATTAGTTTAGTAAGACTATAGCCTTATACGTACGAAATTAAGAAATTAAAAAATTGCAACTTGTACAATCTACTTTAAGTACAAGTTATAACTTGTATACGATAATTTTTTATTAAATAAAACAAAGCTTCAATCCTGTATATTAAAAGGGAATTATTGCTTTCCATTATGTGACCATCAGATGCAATTTGACTGAATTGAGTTTGCTGTTTTGCAAAAAAACTTGCTAGTTCTTCTGAAAAAGTCTTTGAAAAGTAACATTAATTCAACTGGAGAGCCATCTAGCGAGTCAAAAATAATGAATGAATGTTTGAAACATACCCTATTCATATACATACTTTTGATCTAAGAAATAACAATGTAGTCATATTCAAGAAATCTCGCAGACGTTTTGCATTTAGCATCGAGTGTGTATAATTACAGCTCAAGTAGGTAGCGCTATAGAAACTAAAGTACTCCTTACCTTATCAGGGGGTCTTGGTTTTGGATTTTTTTTTCAAAAAAAAATCCAATAATTCATAGCTATTTTCAGAAAATGAAATTTCTGTGGGAAAAATTTCAAAAATACATTGTCATTCACAAAAAATTAAATTTTTGAGAAAGAAATTTGAAAAATTGAATTTCAAATATTAAAATTTTGGAAAAAAATCTCCAAAAATCCATAGTTATTTACAGAAAATTAATTTTTTCCGGACATTTAAATGGAAAAATTAAATTTCTTGAAAAAAATTTAAAAATTAAATTTCAAATAAAAATTTCAGGAATCCATAACTATTCACAAAAAATTAAATTCTTAGGACAAAAATTTCATACATTAAATTTTTTGAAATTTTTTTTGAAAAATCTACATTTATTTGTAAAAATTAACGTTTTTGGGGAAAAAAGTTATAATAAAGAGCAAAAATTCATAATTTGGGTTGGGGGCTACAGTCCCTTCAACCCCTTCGGCCAAAACTGCAAATAAGACTAAAGTACTCCTTAGCTAATCAGTTATAACGTCATTTTTTTCTCTCAAGCTCATTATTGTTATTCTTTTCGAGATAATATTTAGTAACTTCATGTGAGAATGCTCGTCGTGGTAAACGTTTTTCTTGGGTGGTTATCACATTTATATTTTTATGACAACGTTTGTCTGTACGACTCTGCCTAATAACTCCAGACAATATTATTTTGTAAATTATTGTTTATATTGCAACCCAATTTATAATTGTACAATTGTAAGTCTTTTATGTGTTTATGAATAACCTGATTGACAAAAACATGTACCTATAATAATGACTCACAAATAGATTACACATTGCAAATTGTCTATGAAAAGAAAGAAAATAAAAAGCTTTCCTCAAGGGTATGAACAATATGCATGAACAGTAAGTAGCCATTAACTTTAAAACAAATGACCATTACCTGAGGCACCAATATATAAGTAGGTATATGTAGGATTTGTATTATTACTTATGCGTTCAATTTGAACGAAAAAATAGGTAATTAAAAGTTCGTAGTCTTTCAAATACTGAGAGGCTTTCAGGATCTTTCTATATACATGCATGCTTCAAATTGGGACTCCGTTTGGAAATCATGCATCGACTTAAAAGAATTATATTTTTGTAAGACAGAATTAAACTAATTCGGTTCAAGTTCTGTCTAAACTTTTCTTGTTTTAAAACTCTGTCTAGATCAGTCCCACTAAAAAAATTGATTGTTTTTATATAGAAAATAAAGTTAATAGTTGTGATTGATCCCTTTTTAATTGACAAGGTCATGTGTTCATGTTTTGAGATCAATTCAACAGATACTTGCCAAAACAAACACTAAATGCAGTCAAATCCGGACATAATAAAAATACACTTACAGTCAACGTTCTCTCAGAGACTAATTTCTTGCTACATAAAATACTTCCCTTAGAAAAAGTAAAAAATTTGCATAAAGTCAACAGTTTTTCCCTGATTTTTTTTTGTATTAACTTTATAGAAATTCAGTAGGATGAAGAATTTTCATGGGGATTTTTCCATTTGTATGAGTACAAATCGTTGGCTGGTACCTAAAATTTTGTTCTGTATGATTCTTTATAAATTAATTTAACATTTGTTTTTAATTCCATACAGATACATATCGTTTTTTGAAAAAAATCAAAAATCCACAACTACAGGTGTGCGCATCTAAAACGGAAAGCCTCCTTTAAATTTTACGCCATGCACATATTTGTGATTTTATTGAGTTGAAACCGGTTTATACTTATAGGCAAGGGTCTTGACTAGTTATAAACAAAACTTCAGTAAAATCTAAATAGCACCAGTGAAACAACAGCCGATAATATGGAGAGACGTCGAGTCGCAATTTTGGAACTTTCCGCGTGGGGAAGAACTCCCACTGAGATTGTCAAGGTTCTGAACTACAGCCACACCCCCGTTTACAGCGTGGTATCCAAAGGGACTCTTGAAGTGACCACAAGATCTAAGTCAAGGCCTCGAAAGCGGGAAAAAATGGTTGCTGCCGTGAAAAAGTCTGTCGAGGACAAGAGAGAAAAGGTCTCCGTCAGCAGCCTCTCCAGGCAGTTCAACGTCAGCAGAATGACCATGGACCGGCTAGTTAAGAAAGATCCTGGCCTTAAGGTCTACAAGATAACCCCTCGCCAAGCCATCAAGCCGTAAAATTTAAAGGAGGGTTCAGTTTTAGATGTTCACACCTGTATTCATAAGAAATGAATTTTTTTTGAAAATAATTTCCTAAAATCAACAAATGCTCACAAAAATAAAAATTTTAGCAAAAAAGTTTCAAAAATCCCAGTTGTTCGCAAAAAAAAAAAATTTGAAAAAAAAAATTCAAAAATTAAATTTCTAATATAAATTTTTTTGAAAAAAAGAATTCAAATAAAAAATAGAAAAATCACATAGTTATTCAAAAAAATTTAAGCATATGAAATAAAAATTTTAAAAGTTAAATTAAATTTTCCAGTATATATCAAAAATTCCTTTTTTTTTTTTGGGAGGGGTTCATAACTTAGGAAAGTACCGTTAATAAACAATAATCAATAAGAATTCGAATCGCAAATTAAACATTATTTCCCTGATTCCGATTCCAGAAAAAAATCCTATTCTCTTATTCCGATTAATTATCCCATAACTAATAATAACGGTTCAAAATTGTTAGGTCGGAAAGATTGACCCCCTTACAAAAAAAAGATCAAATTCGATCATGGAATCGCCATAGCTCAGTAGCAACTCTTCAACTCAATATGCGTTCGATCCCAGGTGATTCCTAGAGAAAGAAATACTTTATGTATGGATATGGATTTCATGGAAAGATTACTAAATTAGATGGAGTAATTGTAATACTATAATGTTGACTTATACTTAATCAGTGCAATCAATTGAAGGAACATTTAAAAAAAAATCGATCTCTGACTGAGTCACATCCCTAACATCTACCTATAGTAGTCTTAGCCTGATGCTGGTTATATGGTTCAAAAATGGAGGAGCAAAATAAGAGGAGGAGATGAAGAAAAGTGAAAAAGATTGTTAGAAGAAGCAATTTGAGGTTAAGGAAGAAAGGGTTGCATATAAAAATATACAACTACCAACCTACCTACTCCGCCTCACTCCTTCCTTCATAAAGATTTATTTACCTTACTAGTGTACCTACAGTTTTTACGAGGATCATGCCACATTAGAAGGTACTTTAAATTTAAGAACAAAAAAAAAAAAACCCCAGAAATTGGCAGGAGCCATTAAAAAAATAATTCTTTATAAATTTTGGGGGAAACAAACCCAACCTTTTATTCAATATAATTTTATGTGAAATGTATTACGAATGTATTTTTTTATAATATCTAGAATGAGACGTCTAGCTGAAGGACTGAAAGAAACAGATATTATCCCAAAAAAAAAAAAAAAGAAGTAGCAACAATTAGTATGTAAAACGTGTATTTCTATACTTAAAGTAAGAAAAAAAAAAAACATAGACATGAGGACTTTTTAATCCCGTCTCTCCCCAGAATTAAAGTCAGCTAATGACATCTTTTGCAGATTAAAAACAAAATAATATGCAATTTACAGATGGCCTCATTATACCTACAATTTGAGGGAACGTGTCTTTATTTAAAACAAAACAAATTGATTCTCAATGTATTTTACAAGGTAGGTATTATAATATGTTAAACGCCTTCAGTTCTAAATTGATTTTTTTTTTTTTTTGAAAAAAAAAAAAAACATTAAAAAAATATCCATTTCCCTCTCTTCAAAAATTAATGAAAAACCAACGTCATTAACCAACACTTACTGAAAGTAGTAGATACTATTAGGGAAAAAAAAAAAAGAGGACAGAGTGCGGCAACATCACTTCCTCTTTTAAAATGTGTGGCAATCAGGCCGTAGAAGAAGTAGCGTGTTGGCCGTGGTTTCATTCTAGAGGGGAAATTCTAGAGTTTTCTTGGAAATACAGTCAGTTGCTATCATGAGTTAGAATAAGGATGAACATGCATTGCTCGTCGAAAATAAATATTGTCAAAAAAGGGTTTGAAAAATATTTAATATGATTAAACACATTGCAATTTATCTTTTGAGTTTTCCGTGGTGCAATGTATGAAAATCCGTTGATTGATCTAATTTCTAATAAATAAAAAAAGATTTTTTTCAATACATTTTTATAATTTGAAATTTGCAAAATTATATTAACGCAAATAACTCATCAAATAATAATGCTAGAGATCTAAAAATGGTACCATAAGATTTGGTATCATTCAGTAATTCTAAATTGGTGCGGGTTGTTCAAATCAAGTAATTAAAACGTGATTTATCCTCCGAAAACAAACACTTTTAAGACCTTTGGAGAATTCCCAATAACTAATTACTTAATCAATTAATCCTCTGCAATTATCAAACAAGATATTTGGTTTATAAAATTGTGCATGTCGTTGTTTGAAATACTAAAATACACTTTATATCAAGTTATTTAAAGAGAAACAAAAAAAATAATGAAAAAATCACAGGGTATTAAAATACCAAAGTTCCCTTTATTTGGTGTATGGACAATTGGGAACCTCACATATCTGATATATATTTTTTGAACTTCAACTTTAAATGTATACTATTTACATAATGAAACAAAATAAAACTTTTCTGATTTTTAAAAATTGATATATTGCATTTTGAAAAAGGAAGTTATGTTAGCGCAATCACGAGTATATCAATTATATAATAAGTAAACGTTTTTCCAGATTTTTATGTACGTTGTATTCTATTTCTTTTAATTTCATCAACCAAAAACAAAATTAGACTGTGTTGTTTTGGGAGGTTTATTTTTTATTTTTTTACTATATTCCAAATGTCACTTTTTTCTGTCTTTTTTCCCCAAAAAACAATTATAATTAATTTGACACACCAATTTATGTTTTTTATCTCTCTCTATAAAACATATCAGTCTGTCTTTTATATATACATATATGTATGTATATTTTTGAAGAATAATCATGAAAAAACAACAGTTGATTTACCTTAAGGGTAAGAAATTATGATGTTTTTTCAAGGGGGGGATCTGGATTGAAATTATTAGTGTTAGATTCCAGTCATTTCTTTTGAGTTTGATTCTTTGAACATTGCATCAAATCGAGTCCTAGTAAAGGGGTCAGGCTAAGGTAAGTATTTTTTTATTGAATTAATAAAAAAAATCTACAGAGAGGGGCCCAAAGTGTGCATTAGCATGACTTTGAACCTTTATGGAATCAAGAACAGACAACTCAAAACCAATTTGTGACATGTTTAAATACTATATTTAGCACTATTTCTTATTCAATATGAGCTACTTCATAAGCAATACGCTAGTGAACAGACTGAAACATCGTGAAGATAAAACCGTGTACATGTCGAATCAACTGTCTCAATGGCAGCTCAGAACGAATCCTTATCAGGCTCAAATGTAGCGAGTGGTCGTCTATAATAACCAAGAATGTTCCTATCATATTGTTTCGGGCCTCCAAGGTAATGAACAGGCTGTTTTTTAACGAAATAAAACTTTATTTCCTTTTCACTTTTTCTATATCTCTCTCTCTCTCGGTCTCTTTCCTTCTAGGTTCATTCTTTGTTTCTATTCCTTTCAATTCAACCCTGCAACGTGGGTAATAAATGTAATCAAACAAAAGTAATCAACTGTTATTGTATGGGTAAAATCTCAAGATTTCAACCATTTGATGCAAATCATCCTAAATGTAAAGTCAATATCCCAAGATCTTGGGAGAAATCCGAAAGAGTGGGATCGCTCTGTATAACATAATATATACTTGTAGCCTGTGTTGTGTAGTCTATAATTTATTCGATCCAGTCCAGTCTAAGGAGTTGAAAACGACTAAATGAGTAGTCAACTCTTAACGCTCTAAATAAACAAAGTTTGAAGATATAATTAATGTAATCAATTAATTATTGGAGCATGTATAAAAATGTAACATCAATACCCCGAGATTATGGGATAATTCCCAAAGAGTGTGATAATTAGAGTTTGAGTAATTTTCAGGAAATTGTCAACTTAAGTAAATTTCATTTTTTTTTCTAGTTTGAGACAAAGTCTCGAATTCAACTCTAAAATAACAAACTATGTCTGTAATATATATGTACATACATAGACGGATAATAATATCAAGGGCATTCTGCCAATTGATCACGTGTTTATCTATATACCATCTACATATATAGGTAGGTATTCGTAGTAATCCTAAATTTACTTATTAATCAAAAACACTTGTATATTGTGATGATAATGATATAATCTATGATTAAATATGGCACATGTGCTGCCTGAAGCCTTTTGTTTTGTTATTTTGTTTCATGTACATATATCTATGTGAAGCCGTGATTTGGCATCTCCAAAAGTTGTTATTCAAAGATATTTTCACACTTTTTTTTTGTACCTATTGTTTTGTTGTTGTATGTAGTTAATAGTTATAGTTTCTTTTTTTTTGGAAGGATGATTCTTTTTCGGGTGTGTAGTAAATCAGTTAAAAACACAATTTAAGAACCAAAAAAATAGGGTTATTATTTATATGTACACAACAAATGTTTTCACACCAATTTTCTCAGTTAAGCAGTGGACTGGTCTGTCTGTCTGTATCATCGTCACGAAAGGATTCATCTCCCTCTCTGTGTAGAGTCTACACACAATATTTGCTACAAGAAAATTAAAGTATCCAACACTACTTCAATTAAGTTCAATTATTACGCTAGTCATATTTTTGATATATAGGTTGTGTACAAGTTGTAAAATTTATACGTCTTTTATGCTATATATAATTAAAGACGGTTATTTTAATTACGAAGTCTTCATTGATGCTCAATTCGATCAATTTACAGATTTAATTTGTACTAACTGGAGTACCCAGATTTATTATGCGTCGACAAACAGACAAACAGTACGCCCCTTTTCATTTCTTTATAAATATAAAGCTTTGAGCTTTAGCTATACAGGTGTGGGTGTCTAAACCTGAGCCCTCCTTTAAATTTTACGGCTTGAGGGCTTGACGAAGGGTTCTCTTATAGACCTTAAGGCCAGGATCTTTCTTAACTAGCTGGTCCATGGTACTTCTGCAGACGTTGATCTCCCTGGAGAGGCAGCTGACGGAGACCTTGCCTCTCTTGTCCTCGACAGACTTTTTCACGGCAGCAACCATTTTTTCTGACCTTCAAGGCATTGACTTAGATCTTGTGGTCGCCTCAGGAGTCCCTTTGGCTACCACGCTGTAAACGGTGGTGCGGCTGCAGTTCAGAACCTTGGCAATTTCAGTGGGAATTTTCCCCGCGCAGAAAGTTCCAAAATTGCGACTCGACGTCTCTCCATATTATCAACTGTTGTTTCACTGTTGCTATTTAGATTTTACTGGAGTTTTGTTTATAACTAGTCAAGACCCCCTTGCCTCGAAGTATAAACCGGTTTCAACTCAATAAAATCACGAATATGTGCATGGCGTAAAATTTAAAGTAGTGTTCAGTTTTAGACGCACACACCTGTACATGCTCGTTGTCACATTATTATTTCTTTGACAAATTAGTTACGCAGTTCTAAGGTATTAAGTGCATGCTCAAAAATAAGGCTTCGGCAGACAAACTTTTGTCTATTGATATATATTTAGTAATAAGCTAACTATGGGCACTTTTGCATTATAGTGTGCCACTATAAATGATTATAAAAAGTAATTTGTAATACATATGTCAAAAAGTATACCATAAATTTCTCAGTTCCTCCAAAGAATATTCACCCTTAGGCTATAACTAGTCCATTGAAGTTTGAACACTTACTAATTCAATAATTAATTAAGGTTGAGTGATTCAAATAATTCATATACTAAAGCATAAACAATTAGTTACTAAACAAAACAAACCTGAGCTCTATAGATTATCGAGAAAATGACACTGGAACGTGGTTGACAAAATTCCATTCGAACACTCCCAGCAGTTGTGCGCCTCCCGAACTACTGTCGACCCTGTCAGCAAGTCTGGTTCGGTTCGGATTGGAGAGGAAGAAGGGCTTTGTCAAAAAGCCAAACTAGACAAGGAAGAGTTTTTAGGACCCATGCAAGATATCTCGAGGTTTCACAGATAGGCTGTCCAGAGAGCTATCAATAAAAATTATTTTGAATTATTTTGCACACTTTTTTTTTATTCTTTTGACCCCCCTACAACTCTCATGCCAACCCCTCGATAACACCTTTTAGGTGAATGTCAAGGTCAATGCCTGCAGCTTCCGTCATCTAAACACCGAGGCCCTCAAAGCTACTGCCAGTTTCTACGGAGTCACTATGATAGACAAATACATCCACTGCCTCCTGGAAACCATCATTGCCGCTAAGGGTGGCTACATTAATGATTAAAATAGCTCAGAACCACATCTATTTATAGTATTAATTTTATTAAAATTATAATCTTCATTAATAAATTATATTTTGTTTAAGATTAAAATTCAAAGTGCTCATATTTTAATGGATCACTCGGTTCAAGCTATAACTTGTACACAACTAAAGTACAATAATTTTTACTGTTACCAGGGATGTTTGATTGCACCTACATCATATTTAACTGATACATATATATATATGTATATAATTAATGAATCAAAGTTTCTCTGATTGTATGAATGAATGTATATTTTACGTATGTACATTCACTATTATGGACATTGTAGGACTGCGTAGATACATTTTCTAAGAAATAATGCAATTGAGCGTGCATGTCATAGTAAAAAAAAAGGTAAAAAGGTAAAAGAGAGTATAATGTATGCAGAGATGGGAATAATATAATCTGCCGGTATGTTGAAAAAAGCAACGGAAAAAATATGTGGTCAACATGAAGATTTGAAAAATGTTTGACAAAAGAACAACTTAGCTGCTATTACGTTTTATTAAACTAGCTACAAGTAGCTATAAGATCCATAAAATATACACTAACCTTACTTTGTATCGAACAATGATATAGGCAGAAATTACTCAGTTGTCGAGCTTTAATTCTACTCTGAGTCCAAATAGGACTTACACTTATAACTCTGCAACAAATCCTCGCTGTTACTTTTCGTATTTTACACACTAAGGGTTACTTTATTCTTATTAGTTATGTGTGTTCTCTCTTCAAGAATAATATATATTCAGCTAGGAACTGCAAAAAAACCCTCTTTCATTATTTTACTATTGTCATCTATGGATATACGTATACCTAGAGTTGTATATAACCGTTATGTAAAAATGAATGAATAAAGTCACGAAAAATTTTATGTCAACTGATATTTTTTTACAAATTTATAATGTATAGAGCTGTCAGACTCATTCAAATCATTTTTAACAACGAGCGTGTCTAGATAAACTCATTTTAGAAAAGAAAGGGGAAATCACTTTTACATAACATATAAAAGTAACTTCTGATGAGGTCAAAAGGGAAGTACGTTCATCTTTAGTTGTAAATCTTAAGCATATATTACTGTGCGAGTTTTATCATTATTATTTCATTCTTGAGGAGAGAACATCCAAGTGTTGAGGGATTATATAATGAGTTTAGTAAGACTGAGGACTTTTTGGGGATTGATTTTCTATATTATTGAAGCAAGCCCTGTTTGTTCATGGATGTCTAATAACTCCGGGTCACACTGATTACAGTACATAATATTTAACCGCAGTTTATGAGAATTACTTTGCATTTTAATGAGTTCACGATGTTGTAAAGGTTCCTTGTAAATAGCTTCTGATCCTTATCAACCCCCTTTGCATTGAAGACTCAAGAGGCATTTTCTTTATAAGCAAATATTTCAAATTGGAGAATATTCGATTCCTATAAATATTCATTTATGCTAATGACTCACGTGTGTGGATTGGCTTTGATCTTTTTTGAAGAGGGCTCTTCTTTCAAGATATTATGTATGCACACATAGAAGGAGTAGCCAAAAGGAATATTACATATTATAGTCAATCTATGTATTAATAGCCTTGAAAACTAAAAAATAAAGAATAAGTCAAGGAACGGGAGTTAATTAAAAGTTAAATATAATCCCTGTTTTCTAAAATGAAAGATAAAAAACAATGGAAAACCTCCCAGAATTATTTTACTATTCTTCATCAAAAGTGTGCCATTTAGCGCTTCAAACATAATCCTATAGGTCAATATTTAGTTTATTTTACTTAGGGTTTAAATTCAATAGGGAGTTCCTCTATAAATACATAAATAAATACAATTTTGACTCACTTCTCCACAAACTTTCTTTCATCGCCTCGTGGCCGCATTTGATTATATATTTTCTTCTTCTCCATTATTCATACATAATTGCAATTTTACAAACAAACTACACGCCAAAAAAGCAAAGAAGAATCATCTCAATTTTGTCTTCAGAGAAAATGCATCAATACATTTGTTTTATAATTGCGTTATAGCATACCTAAACACAATTATATAGATACAGTTTTACCTCGGGTTGCAAGTAACTCAGTATTTTATTTAGATATGGGGCAATGCTTTGTATTTTTGTATTAGCATTGGTTAATTATCCCCAACTAATCAGTACATTCAGACTGATTGCATTTTTTCTAGTGATGGGATGATGAATCAGCATCGAGAATTGGAGAAACGTGGTTTTTTTTTTCTGGAATTGGGATCCGTATTCGATTCTGGTTCTTAATTATTACCGGATTTTAATTATTTATTACTTTTCTAAGATATAAAAAAAAATACCCACCCAAATTAGAGAATTTTTGCTTTTTACTAGAAAATTTATTATTTGAAACTAAATTAAATTTTTTTTTCGAAAAATTTCATTTTCTGTTAATAATTATGTATTTTTGAAATTTTTCTCCAAAAATTTTATAATTAAAAATTTCATTTTTAATATTTTTCTTTCAAAAAATTTTTTTGTGAACAGCTTTGGATTTTGGAAACTTTTCTCCAAAAAAATGATTTTTTGTGATAAATTGTGCATTTTTGGAATTTTTGGTGAACAGCTCGGAATTTTGTAATTTTTTTTACAAAAAATGTAGTTTGGTGAGAATAGCCATAGGTTTTTAATTATTTGTCAATATTTGGGTTTTTTGAAAAAAAATATTAAACATCAAATTGCATTTTCAAATTTTTTTCCCCAAAAATTCCAAAAACTAAGCACCTCCTAAAGTATAATCCTATGGACACCCCTTAAGTAAAATGGTATTTTTCAACTATTATTTGAAATATTAAAGATTTGGAATTGGCATTGCTATTTTTTTTTTTTTTTAATCGTCCCATCACTAACGGACTTATCAATTTTTCAAATAGGTACATGTTAATTTTGTGGATAAATAAATAATACAGAATAAATTTGTAAAATAACCAAACCAAATATGGTAGTCCTGATTCCTGAGGGAGCAAGCATACCAACTGTCGATATATGAATTTTCGGAGAGGGGAAGTCGTCAATCTGCTAAAACAGAAGAATTATTTTGAATTCAAAGACCCATAGATCTTGGATCAGTATTCTTAATGGATACATTTTTATACAACTCATATATACATTTAATTAATACCCATTGAAGTAATCATGATCATGAACATCAACAAAATAGTACTTGAAGTTTATGAACTCCATTCCGTTTCGTAGTACTGGCGTAATTTAATATTTGACATATTCAGGACTCATTATTTTCAATTCAATCTATATCAACAAATTATCTTTCGTAGAAATTAAATCTCAGCCTAAGCTCACTGAAATTAGTTTAAACAGATAATTAATTTGAACTCATCTTGTAATAAATTCATATTGATGCTTGGGCAAGCGTTTTTAGTAGCAAAGGTTTTTGTTTCCACAATAGTTAAATGATATTTGGGGCCTATCATGAATTAAGTTGCAATGATCTATACCATATTGTTTTAATATCCCCAAATTCCTCGTTTTGTCCGGGTTCAATTTCGCTGTATAATTATTTGTCATATCATTTATAGGCCTTTTTGATCAAATCCACCACAATTTATCCCTGGAAATAATTACATAGCTTATTAAATAATTCATAGTATTGCTGTATCTAAATGAGTTTTAGAAAGAGTAGTGAACTGGGGAGATGTTTGTAGGGGGTCCATGCTAGAATATGTGGAACAAAAGAGACTGTAACCTATTATAGTATAGTTATATAGACTATTAATGTTACTTAAAATCAAAAGAGTGATTAAAAGAAAAATATTGACCTGTGCTCGTAATCAAAGGCATATTCATTTTCCAAAGCTGTCAGTATTATTATTATTTAGGAGAAAATATATGTATTCATCAAATACAGAGAGTAATACTTGGGGTTATATTGGAGAGCTGTCAAGTGTAACTCCCTGTTGGTTGGACTTGGAGTAGAATTGAGGATCAACAACAGATTTATTCATGGAATCGACGTAGGTCATGGACAACGCGCTCCAGAGAAATTATTCTACTGAACTGAATGTGTGTAGGTTTGGGCCCGGTCATTCTTAAAGAAAGAAATGTATTTTATGTACATGGACTTCAAAGGTTGTTCCTAGGTCATATGGAGTAGTTTTTATACTATGATGTTTACTTATACTTAATCAGTGCAACGCCATCTGACTAATTAAAGGAACATTATAAAAAAAGAGTTATGAAAGCCTTATCTAATAAAACATTCTACCTAGGGGCAGTTCCTGATATGGGCAACTGCCGAGGGCTGAACTCGTTGAGGGGTGGCATGAACACCCGCATAAACTATATCTTTGCATTAATTTATCTTGGTTTTAGTTATTGGCATTGTTTGTTTATAATATAGGGCTTACTATGTGGCTTTAATACTTTGGAGGAGTGATCCAGATATGTGGTTTGTCCAAAGCTGCATTCCAGATAGAGCCCCCTCTGCTCCTACATAAAACAATTCAAATTGACAGGTCTTGGAATTTACAATTCTATTCATGGCTATTTACGTTCAAAAAACATAATTATAATGTTAATTTTATTACTAGAGTAGGAGCAAAATGTGCACAGCCCCTGGAATATAAATTATTTCCAATCCCTTCTACATATTTATGCCCCCCCCCCTCCTTTTAATTTCTGTTCAACAACAATAATAATGCCAATATTGCGCATAATTGAACAATAGCACAATAATTTCAAGCAAGTAATTACCTTTTATGTGTATGTCATTTTGCACCAAGTCTTTTATTTACTCTATACTATTTCTACCTTAGTTAGAGCTAGCTTACTCTTTTTGTTGTGTGATGATAATCAATGTTGTTCTTGTAGCATTGTAAGGGGGGAAAGTACGAACAAAAGAAAAGGAAAGAGAGAGAAATGAAGAGAAAGCCAAGGAAACAAAGACATGTTAATTCAATAATAAAGTTGTTAAATAAATTTGTACATAATTTATATAAGTATGTTATGAAAAAAAAAATATATAACATATTTATACAATAAATAATCGTAGGGATAATAAATTTGCGTGTGTCTTCCCCCCTCCCTTCTCCTTGAAGTAATCCATTGATTGCTTCAAACAATCCTATCCATGCAACTGGACTCACATATAACACATATTAGGGTGATCATATTTTGATGTCCAAAAAATATCCGTTTTTAAGAATAAATTAGTAGGTTTTTCTTTGGCTAATGCTTGCCGCACTTAATCCGTTCTTTTTCCATCTCTAAATTTGAGACAGCTACAACGAATAGTTTAAATTCATTTATTGGAACCTTATTACAATAAGTCACTTTGCTGAGTGTTGCATCGCAAAGGATATAATACACATAGGAGGTGATTAAGAGTAGATACTAGAAAAAGTCTTAGTGCCTCACATAATGAGATGTGATCTCCTCTGGCCTCATCCCTCACGGATTCCCTTACACTAATGAGATCTTCCATCTACTTTCGGGATACTCCAAATTACTAATTGTCGGACTACCTCGATATTCTTCCCTTGCCTTTACTTTGTGAAATGATTATTTCCTAAATACTTAAAGGTTACAATAATTAAAATGTCAAATTTTCGCTGTGGCTGTCTCCAATTTATAGATAGAAAGATAATGTATGACGTGCGGTCAAATTTATACAGTCTGCCATTATTTGATTTTGTCTTTCTTTGTCTATTTTTTTTTGTCGAATTTCTAGATGAGTTGCTACTTGTATACTTATATATGTAAAATATTGTATACTATGTACCAGTATAAGGGAAAAGTCCTTATACAAACTGTTGTGTAAGTCCTTATTTATTCGGTCCAGTCTTGGGACCGGTTCTTCAGACCTTCGGTCCTTTGGACTCTCAATACTAGAACTGATTAAAAAAGGAAGAAATAAAGTAGAGTGACTGAAGTCTTAAGTCTTAAATAAGGACTGACCCAACGCTACTTGAAATGCAATTCCAAGTCCCAAGTATTTGCAGACACATTTAAGTCCTTTTATATTTCATTTGAATCCATTGAGAGCCCCCATAAAATAAGAAAAATACATTAAAGTATATCGCGTCAAAAAGTTGAAGTGACTTTTGAATCCGAGTAAAGTTTCGTGTCTTGGGATGTGTGCCAGGGTTGAGTATCAAGTCTTTAAAATATGGACTTGAATCCAACTCAAATGTCTTAGTTTTGAGTAGTCCAAGTGCCCACCTCTGCTATGTAATACTACGAATAACGAAATTGAACTAATTGAATTAACTTTTTAAGAGGGAGAGAGCAATGGTTTTATAATAGATCAAAAAAGACCGCCACTGTCAAAGGAAACAATGAATAAAATAAACAGAGAAAGAGGGAGAAAAGAATACGTTCCCACCACCACCAACCTCTGCCCATCCACCATCATCGCTCAAAATCATCAAAATCTATAAATAAACTGTGACAAAATATATACATATATGGATTTACAAGTTGTTTAACACACAACAAAGACTTCTTTAAAACAATACCGCGCTCAAAGTTCCGCGCCACCTTGAGCGCGAAAAATATATAATTTAACAAGAAATAATAAAAATAATGATGATGGTAAAAAAAAAAAAAAAAAAAAAAGGTTTGGCCGCTACTAAAATAACAACATTCGTTCAAATGAAGACGCGGGTTCGTATTCTTTTTTTCTTCTTCTTTTCTTCTACGATGTTGTACGAGTACAAAGAAGGTACATGATATCTTTGCAAGCAAAAAGAGAGTTAAAGAAAGAAAAGAAATGATATGGCGAAGTTTATGCACAGTATGAAATTATATTTCGTTCGAAAAATGTTGTTATTCAATGAATATTGTACAGAATACGAGATAAGATGACGTCAATTTCTTCAAAAATATATATGATTAAACATTTTTCAAATCCTTTTTTCATATTTTAGTACAAAAAAATCATTACACCGACGTCACATGGGACCTAAGTTTGCAATATGTATATTTATATAGTTATTAAAAATATATGAAATTAAATTTTGTATTAACCTTAGTTAAATTCTTGAAAAATGACGTCACTTTTCTACTCACTAGAAGTGAATGATGTATTTACATAAAAAAACATATCAAATTCAATTTTGTCAAATTCTTTTTCATACATAATAACTAATATACTGACGTCACATAGGGGCTAAAGATATATATGTACATATTATAAAGATATTAAAAATATATCAAATTAAATTTCGTCAACATCTTATTTACATCTATAAAGTATTGACGTCACTTTTCTACACATCAGAAGTGAAGTACTATGTAGATCCTATGTAGTAGCAATGTTATATATTTCCCTGCTCAAAAAGCAGGGTTCTACTAGGATATCATACTATGGGTACCTATATACGTATATACCTATGTATATCAAAATGTAATTTGGTAAAGTTATACGTCACATATCAATCATATTCTTTTTTATACTATGTATATTGTATAATATATATAAAAAGAAGATGGATAAATAATCATTTTCCCTACTTTTTTAACGGAATAACTCATTAGAATCCTCCTTCAAGGCTTGTCATCAAAAATCAACAACAATAACATAACAAAATAAACTTCTTTTCTTTTCATTTTTTATTATTATTATACCGAAATGAGTAGTCCTAGTAGAATAAAAATAAAATTAATTGTAAGCCTTTGTAGTTAGACATTTATATTAAAACAGTTTCTACTTTATTATCATTCAATTTATCATTAGAATTAATAATGAATTAATTATATATTAAATTTTGTTCATGTATGAATGTAAATGTATATATTTATTGTATGGGAGTTATAATAATATTAGCAACAATCAAGAGTTGTAGTTCTGTTTTACTTTATTATTTTATGTATTTAATTTTAATTATAATAACATCACAGCAACACAAAAATAAAAAAAATAATAAAAATGGATTATAATCAAATTACAAATTTTGGCATCAAAAAAATAATGATAATATTTATTATTTAATAGAGTGGTGATAAGAATGGATAATTTTTTTACATTTTTCTGAAATTGGAAATGGCAAAAATATAAGGGAAAATAAAATTCGGGTAAGAGAGAAAAATGATGGATAATAATCCTAATAATAATAATAATAAACATGGGTTGTTGGGCTTTGTGCTGGCAAACTCTTGCTTGTTTTAATGCAGAATGGGCTTCATGTCAATGATTTGATGATGATCTGTGAGTCCATGGTGTCCCCCCAGATGTATTGGTGGACCTCCAGAGTGGGAGAGGAGTGGAGGTGTATGTACTCCTCCAGATCCCGGACTTGAGGCTGGATGTCCACCATGATGACTATTCTCTGAATCTGAATCACAATCGCTTTTCTTACTTCCTCCTTCGGAAGGAAGAGAGGATCCGGTCCCGTTATGAGTTTTGACGTGCTTGGATAAGTGATCGGATCTCATGAAGCGTTTATTGCAAATGGGACAAGCGAATCGCTTTTCTCCAGTGTGCGTGCGGAGATGTCTCTGGAGCTCATCTGAGCGAGTGAAGCGCTTCCCACAAAAGAGCCAGTTGCATACAAAGGGTCGCTCCCCTGTGTGCCAACGGAGATGGGCCTTGAGATGGGACGTCTTTCCGTAGACCTTTCCGCATCCAGGGATATGACAGCTATGAATATTTCTCTTGCGGAGATGTTGACCCGCGGGTCCAAGTCTCTCTGCTTCTTGACAATTGGGACAATCGCAGGTGGCACGCCCCGTATATCGTCTTTGGGATCGTGTGCTGGTGGTTGAAGAGGATGAAGGAGATGAGCTATTGCCAGCCCCACCACCGCCATTGTTCATTGACCCAGTGCTGGAGCAATTTGAAGCCGCATTGTTGTTATTATTACTGTTGCTATTATTGTTGTTGTTATTTCCTCCTGGAGAGGAGGATGGAGCTGCGATAGAACTTGCTCCAGGGGACGGGGAGGCTGAAGAAATACTAGATTGACCACCAGAGAGTGCTGCTGCAAAACCACTCTGACTCGGGAGCATCGACTTGTATGTATCTTGAAGTAGATGCTGACTCCCTGCAGGGGCTCCTGCCGCACCCAAAAGATGATTGGATAGACCCAGAGACGTGGAATAGTCTGTGTAATTTGCCATGGTTTGTACAGCATGCATGCTTTGAAGACCTCCATCGAGCCAGCTTCCAGGAGTGGCTCCCGTGTGCATATCCCACCAAGATGCTCCACCCTGAGTCATCTCTGGTTTGATGGCGGGAGGCACATGTCCAGTTGAAGCTCCGGGTACATTGAAGGGCCATGAATCATAGGGATTCATGCCAGGGACGCGTGAATACATCTGCATGTTGGAAAGGTGATGGTGATGTGAAGTGGGAGCAGGGGTATGAGAGGAGGGGACCTCTACTTTGGGTGTCTGTGTGTCCTGAGAGGATATCTGATTGGAGGGTGAGGGTGGGGTAGAAGCTGGGTAATAATGGTTGTAGTTGGATTGGGGGTGTGGTGGGGAAGTATGGACTGAGGTGTGAGAGCCTGGGGAGAGTGTCGGAGAGGCTCTACAAGATGATGCTGATTGTCGTTCGTTACTCTGTTGTTGGTTATTGGACGAATTACTGCTGTTGGTGCTGCTGCTATGGTTGTTAGATACTGATGAACTGTTGTTGGATACTGATGAAACAGGAGGAGGTTGACAATGGCTGTTGTTACTGGATGCTGATGTTGAGGATGATGGTGCACCTCCTGGACTGGATGAAGACTGAGGTGATTTTTTCCAAGGGTGAAATCCTTTTCCAACTGCCGCGTCCGCGAGTGGGGGTGGAGATTTAGTGGTCAGTTTGTTACATTGAGCGGCTAACATTGCTAAAGGTGTTCCACGCAAGCCGGGATGATCCTGAAAAACACACACAAAAAGAAAAAAAAACTCATTACTAACTATCCTTAAAGAGGTCCTCTTACGCTAATTACTTTGCGTTTTTTGTTTTTTGTTATTATTATTATTTTCATTTTACAGGCGAGCCCTCAAACAGGGGGGAAATAAACAGAGGATAGATCCTTTATTTCCCCGCTAGTTGACAATGTTTAAGTACGTTTCATTTGACTTTTAATATGTCTGTATATAAATCAAATGACATTTTGTTTCAGGAATTGAATATACAGCAGCATATAGCTTTGGGAGGGAGTTAAGTCGAGTTAAACGAGTGACTTGTGGGTTTTTTTTTTTTTAATTTTAAATATTATATTATATATATTTTTTTCAGTGAAATAATTTTTTTCTTCATATTCTTTTTCTTCAAAATTGGTCTTTCCCCTTAGGTGAAATTATTATTATTATTAAAAAAATCATGACGATAAAAAACATATAAAAAATATCTTACTTTTTTTCTTACGTGGTAGTAAAGTACTGCCACAGAGTGTTTCAGAATGAAAAAAGACAGAGGGTTGATGCATTAAGTTGATGCTTGAGGCATTAATGAGCCAATGGGTATAACGTAAAGAGAGAGAGAGAGAGAGGCAAAGAGATATAGATAAAAAAACATTCCTGATAGATTTTGAGAACATAAATGTATTTTAATCGTTTGTACCCACGCGACTACTCGGAATTTGCATTGAATACAAATAATTGCTTTTGATTGATATTTTACTATTACTCTACTATTATTATTTTCAGTATAAAGATTCTCCGAATTTATACAAAAAAAAAAAAATTATGTTGACTCTTGTCCAATTTTGTCTTCTAATCATATATTCATGAGCAAAGACTGGCTGGACCCTTTAGATGGGATTGCAAAAGTGTATTATTCACTTATAGCATAATTACGCGTTTCTCTCTTGCTTAATTTACAATACAAAAACCAAAAAAAAAAAAAAAAAAAAAATCCCTCTCTTTAAAAAGAAAAATACAATTGACAATGGGAAATTAGAATTTCAGTTGTATATACATATATAAATATATTATATTCCTTTTTCTTTAATTCAGTGAAGAATCTCATTAAGTGGAATGAGATCGGGAAAAGTTTTTATTTTTTAAAAGAAATAACATCTTTACTATGAGAGAGGACCCTAGAAAACCCTTTTTTTTGTATGTAGAGGCCCTTAGGGTTCGAAGAATTATTATTAGTATTCATCTTCTGGCCATTTTCTTTTAGTTAGTAGTGAATCACTTGAGTACGAAGAAAAAGAATCACAAAGTTAAAACGAGCTAAAGATGAAATAAATATTTAATACTATACATGACCAGTAGTTGTAGTAGCTTCATTTAAAAGTCAGGCTCTTAAAACAAAACAAGGCAAAGCCTCAATGCAGCAAGCAAACTAATGACAATAAAACGACACACATGAGTTGATTATCTTGAGACCACACAAGACAATAGTCAGTCTTTGATTGACTCTGCAGAAAATACGCCATGCATTAATAGAAAAGTGTTTTTAAAAAAAATGACTTATTTGTAAAAAAAATTATATATTACAAGATTTAATTATCAAGCGATGTCTGTTCTACAAAAGCAGGTCTACAATGACAGCACTACCTCTCTTAACAATTAAGCCTAATAGTACTTATTAATATAATACTTGAGCTTACTTGAGCAAAAGTTAAATATAGATGAGATGTGTTTTAATGATATAGAAAGTTGCACATAAGCTAGCAAATTAATTACTTAAAAACTTTGTCACAGGACATTTTTAAATGTCTGAGCTACAAACTGAGTTTTGTATGACTGAAAAGGGTCACAATGCTACTGCATATATATATACCTATATACTCAAAGAAGCAAGCAAGTAGGCACACAAAGCAACAACATCAAATCAATTAATGAATGTTTTATGCATGCATTTGTTTAAGTGTTCCTTACCAAAAGCTCTTTCTCAGACGGCCAAAAACGACCCTTTGACTCTGTCATCAATTCTGAATTGGATCCTTCCATCGGAGAGGACGAAGAATATACCTTCATAAGGAAGGGAGCAGATAATAATTTAACATGGTCGGAATTAGCAATGATATATGCTCATAGTTCACAACAAATGTGGGTTGAAGTGGTTTTTTGCAATTTTTGGTGTTGCCTTCTTATTTTTTAATTATGCTTCAAAACATGACATTTTATGTATAACCTGGCATGAAGTTTGTTATTACAAACTAGAGAGAAAATATGATGGAGAATAAGTCAAAGAGAGAGAGAGAGAGATTAAATTTTTGGAAGGGGGAACGCAAAAAAATCAAAAAAAATCTGACAACCCATAATTATGAAAAACCCCAAATAATAACATTACAAAACTGGCCAAGAATTGCTTTTTCATGATTCCATGTCTTGTAGGTATATCATCAACAACGGAGTATTTCAATACTCCGATTAGTTCAACAACGGCCTTTAAATGTAAGTACTTTGTATACGACCATTGATACCGCATTTCTATCGCTTTTTGCAAATTAAATCTTTATGTTTGATTCAATTACATTCAAATAGGAATGAAAAGATGGGGATCGGTAAATATATTTAATTATTCAATGTTTATTGGAATCAAATATTTATTTATTTATTTATGTTTTTTGTCAAGACTAAAAAGGCGTAGAATGATTTTAAATAAATATACATATATATTTAAAATCATTTGACAGACAAATATTTCATTTTTGTGAAAAATGAATTTATCTATTTGTTGCAACTCTTCCCGTAAAATGAATTGAAATAATATTTGTATCAAAAAAACTTACAATTCCAGTCATTGCCATACTAAGGGTTAAGTGTTACTGTGTTCCCCGAATTCTTCTTCGTAAAGTCCTTATATGGTTAAAATGAATTATTTTGTCTTTATTTTCCTCTGGCTAAGAAGTAGGGCTGCTCTCTGGTTACGGTATTTAATCACTGGCCCTTAGTTGTTCATGATTTTCAATGTTTTAACAGGGATGTTGTATTATGTTATTTCACTCATAAATGCCTTTTGAGATTTGATCAGCACGACCTACAGAATTCAACTACCTTCCTTCCTACTACTTTGTGCCTTATACAGGTGTGTGTGTGTGTATATAACTTTGTGTGTAACTCAAGAGAAGAAGTTTTTCCTCTCTCCTCTTTCTCTCTTTCTCCACTGCAGCAGCACAGAGCAAAGCCTTACTTTCTGTGAATACGGGTTATCATTTACGCCGACGATACCGCCGTTTTTTTAAATAAATATAAACTACTGTCGGCGTATTTTTAATAAAACGAGCGCCAAATGAAATAAACATCGCCGATTCTTATTTATTTACACCAGATGTCGCTTAGCAAAGCGAGATACAAATAAAATAAAAATAAAAGAAGCTAACCTCAAAAACCACCAAAACTTCTATTGTTAATTAATAATTATATTAATTATAATGATTTAATAAATAAATAAAGAGTTAGTGCTTAACAAGGGCCCTTATATATATATATATATATAGCCTTCCTTTAAATCCTTTTGAGTGCCACATTTTTTTTTGCCCCTGAGGCATTTTCATTTATTAAAAAAATGATTCACGTATTTTACTCTTTTTTTTTCTCTCTCAAGGGTTCATGTATAAAAAAGAGCTGATATTAAAACCAAGTGACAATTGAATCATTTTTAATTAATAATCATTCTACTCGGGATGTAAAAATCTAAGGGTCTTACATTTTTAGAGTCCAGGGAGGCGAAATACTCTCCCCCAGCGGAGGATCCCTCAGATGAGGAGGACGAAGAGGATAACAAGCCTTGAGGTCCAGCTGATGGCTGTTGACTAAGTGGTGAAGGGATTTGACTTGAGTCCTGTACACCTGACTGAATCCCTTGGTGATGAGAGATGGGTGAGTGTGGATGTGAGAACAAATGTCCGCCAGGGTGGGAGGCCCCGCTAAACTCGGATCCAAGCATCATGTTAGCCCCACTCCCCGAGGGGTAGTATGGGTGAGTCCCTCCAGGACTGGGTGCATAGTGCATATGATGATGATAATTGTGGTGAACGGGATTGTTGGCTGAGGGCGGGCCCATGGGGTCAGCCATGGGCGGATGAGCGGATCCTTGGAATATCATAACAACATACACTCGATTGTATTCTTGCTCTGTTTTTGTTGTTGATTCGAAGGGAAGAATTTATTCGTGTTAGTTAGTTCATATGTATGTATAGGTATAATTTAAAAAAAGAAAAAGAAAATCTTCGTAACCATCAATTAAGGAGGGGGGCTGCTGCTTTTTTTATTTTTTTACTCCATGTCTTGCAACATCAATTATTATTATTATTATTATTCGGTTCCATGTTGTTAGATGTACTAGGTAGATCCGTCCAGTTCCTCAAAAAAGAAACTCTTTTTTGAAAGCTCAATCCTGCTTTCACTTTGTTCTACACTAAACAAATACAATAATTATTATTCAATTAATAATTCGTTAAAACGCACACTTCTTCGAGAGAAAAGCAAAGTTAGACTGACTGATTTTTTTTCTTTCAAAACTATGTATGTAGTACACTTTATTTTCCCTTCTACCCTCCGTGTTGTTATAGTTGTAGACAACTTTTTAGTTGTTGGGAAAGACGAAATAGGCGGAGAGCGAAAGAAAGAGAGAGAGAAAAAAAAAGAAGAAGAATAATGTACATACATACAGAAAAAGAGAGGAAAAATAAAAAAAAAATCTTTTTCCCTTAATTTTTATATATATTTTTATTATCATATTATATACTTTATACAAAAGTTTCCCTTATAAGTAAGCTTCTCAAACTTACAACTGAGTGAGTGCGCTCGGGCGCGTTTTTTATTTCCTACTTTTAATTTCCATGCAGTCGGAGAAACTCACTCAAATTCCCCCCCTTTCAAATGCGCTTCTTCTTTTTTAAAAAAGGGCGGATCCAATCATCATCATCAAATACATAGAATAACAAAAAACAACTGCTAGTCTACTACTGTATTGTAGTTGTTGTTGTTGTTTTTTAGAAAGGGGGAGAAAGCGACATCTAACGATACTACCCTATAATTAAAGACCATGATGAAGGATGAAGAATCAATGGTGGAAATGTGTGCCGTTTCAAATACACAAATGATATTTATGTGATCTTGTATCAAAGCTCTGGTGCTTTTTTAACGGTACAGAAATGATTTTATTCATGGACGTACTGGGATTGAGCCTGATGAGGAAATGAGTTCAGAGCATGAGTTGAATGGGCCATAAAAATCACTTTTTTCTATTTACCTTCGTTAATTCAAATTTGAAATAAATCAATAATAATTATTCTATTGAATTTATACAAAAAGTCATTTTTGGGAATCATGTTTTTTTGCTATGAGTCTCATTCCAGAAATGTTCATCTACCTTTTATCCAGTCTCTACAACGCCCATGAATCCAACTATATAATTTTGTTCAAACTAATAAGTAAAAAGCATATAAATGCCAGTTTCTATGTATGTTGTATGTTTTCTTGACAAATCCTAAATTTATGACGATTTTAGTATTGTTTCAATATCAAATATTTTCCCACCGGTTCCAATATTGAAACAAGTATCTATTTGGGCTTACCTATTATTTTTCTACTTAATCAATTTGATAATTTTTTAATTTATATAATATAATTTGCATTTTTGCGTTTAATCAAAATATAAAATACGTGTTACGGGGTATGGGGAGGGCCCTTACGCACTCAACGAGTATATGTTTATGACGTAATTATGCACTGCACATATCGGTTTCAATACCGTTATAAATGAGTATCACTTGATTACCCTGAAGGTTAGAGTTGCAGAAAATATGACCGGTTGGTATACATAAATAAACACTCTTAAATTTGCAGCATGCCTCGAAGGAGAACAGCTTCGCTGTCATGGCATCGTAATAAATCAGCTGCACCCGGTTATGAAAGAAAGGAACTAAAAACAAATCACACTCTCTGTAAGTAGTAAAGACATATGCATGAATTACTCTAATGTCAATCCTCAATTATGCTCAGAGGCCAAAAAGGACTCTCCAACAATTCTTCAGTGTTACAAAACCAAGAGAACAGACACACGTAGTGACTTTATACCTGGATTTTCTCATCTCATGATCTAAAGAATAAGGATAACATCTTTGGAAATAAAATAACATTGTGTTTCACTAATTTTAGATTATATTTTATACAGCTGTAACGATGATACTGGCCTTAGCTAATAATAATATACAAATAAAGGTAAGTACCCTAATAACGTATGTAATATTACTATCTTATTTGTAAAAATATGCTCAACCTAGGATAATTACAAAGAATTGGGATAAGGCTGAATTCAAATGCTAGTTAAAAATTAATAATTTTTGAAGTGTAGAAGGATAAAAAGAATAGCAGATTCGAATAAAAGGAGCCTAAAGGGGCTGCTTCCGTGGCAATAATTAGGAGAATAGTTATTATGATGATGAAGGCTTTAATTTCATCCATAATGGACAAAGCCTCGGTGATCAATGTGATATTGTGAATCGGATTAAGGTTTTGAAGACTATAAAATGAGGCAGGGAAGTAAAAAGTACAAGGGAAGGGTTATCTTAGGGCCTTAAAAGCATTTTTTCTGAAAAGGAGAATACACAAAAAGTTTAAAACTATAGATTTACTCATAATAAGTTGGTTCTAATGGGGGAGTTTAATTAGTTATAAATGTACATACAAATATCTTGATATATATACAAGACAAACCCTGCATATAAAAGGGTTATGAATTTGGCATTGTCACCGGATATGCAGGTGAGCCTGTACCTTGCAATTTGTACTATTTCGCTAGGTACAACTCTCCATCTCTATCCATCTATTTCCTTTTCAGGAGGAAAAATTATCAATATATTTATATAACTACATATACACATCCAATGACTGACTCTAATGACCCCCTATATCCTCCTAACCCCCCACTATCATAAATCTTTCCTCCTCCTCTTCATGGTTCGACTCTATATATATATATATACATATATTCCCCCTTTCTTCAAATGTTCATTCAATTGAGAATTTATTAGTCAGTTAAAAACCATGAAGAAAAAAACAAAAACAAGAAAGTATCTTCAAGTATTTATTAGAGAAAAAATACCAAGTAAATTCCGCCTTCAACTCACGAAGAAGAAAAAAAAAAAGAATAAGTATCATAATAATAAATTAATATTAAAAAGTTGTTAAATAATTTTAAGAAAAATAAAGAGATTCAACTTTCGTGATGTATTCTGCTCGGTCCGATAGAACAATGATTCAGGAGAAGATGCACATAGAAATTAAAGAAGTTGTTTAAACATATCTAAGAATGACTTTGTAATAAAGTACTTTGTTCAATATACTTATAAACAACTTTCCAGGTATTGTAAAATGTGTATTGTATATGCATATACAGAGTGCACATGGGAAAATGTCGAATTTATTCTTTGATATTTGGCAATAAAAAAAAGAAGATTAAAATAACTATATTAGTAAAACAAAGTGTATTTGTATGTACGTCTAAAAGTATGAAAAACAGTCCCAAGGTATATAGTGCTCCCTGATGTATATAATATAAATGTTTTAGCAATAGAATACGAAGAAAAAAAGGAGTATACTATACAGGGAGTAGTGTATAAAATGGATTGAATCTCATAGGCGCTTAAGTTAACTTGTGTTTAAAAAAAGGAATAACTTTATATAAAAAATGAATGTGACTTTAGATGAGCTTTTGCAACGAACTAAATAACTCCCTGGCTCATCAATTCATAGCAGTTTTTTTCACAAACTGCTATTATAATTTGATATTTTTGAGTGGGTATCTATGTATCTATGCTCATGGAAAACGAAGGGTAACAATATATAATACCTTTTATATTATTAAAGCAAAATTTGTATGTTTGTCTACACCCAGTAACTCCGAGCAAGGGGGTTCGTAAGAATTTATTATTATCGGTATTGTTTTTTTTTTTTTTTTTTTTTTGGGGGCTTGGTTTAAAAAAAATGTTCCAAAAAGTTTCCAAAATGCACAGCTGTTCACAGAAAGAAATTTTTTTTTTGGAAAAATAATTTAAAAATATAATTTTTTTCGGAAATAATTTCAAAAAACCACAGGTATTCACAAAAAAAATTTTTTTTGTTCAATTTCCCATAGCTATTAATACGAAATTAAATTTTTTGTAAAAAACATTTCAAAAATTAGATGATAAATATTAAGTTTTTTGGAACTTTTTTTCAAAAACCCATAGTTTTGAACAGAAAAGTAAATTTTTGGAAAACCTTTTTTTGTAGATGCCCCTGCCAAGTGAATCGGGTTACTACGGCTAGTATATGATAAACCTATATACAATTCCTTATCAAACAATAAACCTTCGTTTCAAGTTTGATCAAAATCTCACGAGTGAAAGTGAGTTAAGAACAAAGACAGAGGCAATAATAACGAATAGAGATAACGTCTTTTAGAAAATTAAACAAAACACTTGTTCTAGTTCATATTTTGGACAATATTGTTGTAAGAAAAAAACTTTCAACTCGGCGATAACAACATACCAACACTGTTGGTTTAGAAACTGAAAGACGCCAAGAAACAAAGACTGCCTTTTACCACTTAAGGCCCTTTTCCATCTTTACTTTTTTAAATTTCATTTAAAAAAAATATATTCACTCTCGAATAAAATAGAATGCAGCCCATTTTTTCAAATTATCCTTTTTATAAGAAAAGAATTAGGCTTTTTTTAGAATTTTTTTTCATAATATTTAAAAAAAATGAAATAATGCTACATTTATTTTTTATCACTAATTATGTGTTCCAATATTTATAAAATACCATACCTTTGAACATAACAAACAAAAGGCTGAAAAAAAACACGATCGAACATCGTTTCTTTTTAGACACGAAACCATATCAATGAAAACTTTATTATTTGCAGATAATACATAAAACAAACTAAAATCTCCGATCCTAAGGATGAGCGAGGACTATGTATTAAGTTAATCATTGAGTCTATCAGTGAACAAAACTAAGGTTCCAATTTCCCCAAACTTCCGTAAAAGATTTTATACAATTTGATTTAAAAAAAATACTTTCACTTCCATATAAAATAAAATGCAAGGCTTTTTTTCTTCATTTTTTCAAATGATCTTTTTTTATAAGAAAGAGAATTATACTTTTTTAGTAATTTTTTTTTGTAGAAAAAGGCTAAAATTTTAAAATTTAAAATGACCAAATCTTTTTATGGCATTGAAAAAGACGTTTTGTTTTGTCCCAAAGACGCTGATGCTATCAAGGCTTGAGGAGAGCATATGGAATACAATGAATTACAATGTGTCTATTAAATAAAAGTTAGGTTATTAAACTGGAATTTTCTGCACGCACACTCTGTAAGAAAGTATAATCATTTCTTGAGATAAACCGTTTGGGTGGTCGCACAAAGTACAACACACAAACCCATCTTTATGTCTTGCTCTTATACACATATTTGTCTTATTACATAGATACTATGTATGTATGTAGTTTGTCGTACATACTTTGATAATTGATTCAAAAATTAATCCAATAGGCGTTTATCTCATAATCCACTGCATTTTTCTCTGGATCCAGGGAAACGCTTACGTACATACCTAAATTCTTTCATCTTCTTTCCTTAAACAATTGCTCACTTAACCAAAAGAACGTTATTGCAAATTCCTTGCTATGGAATTATGAGTATGTCAATCTACAATTATACGTAGGGTTGTTTCGCTCCTTAATACAGGGCTCTTAATTGGCCCTGTCCCTCTAATCGGTACTTGAAATAAGTCACACATTTTGTAAAAACGTTAACAAACCCTTATTTTATGTAATATTACCATTAATTTAGTAATACTTTAAGTATTTTACAACCATGAGAATAGTTTGTTAGTATATTAATATTATTTTTATAACTAATGGATGAATATTGATTACGTCATTTAGCAAAAGTTGTTCCATGGGACGGCTTTTGCGTGCAATTCGGACGCGTTCTTAAGGACCAACCTCCTCTCAACTTTGACTGTCAAACAAGAAGGGAACACTTTAAAAATAAGAAATAGTCGCTATCATTTAATAAATAGTAATTAATTATTGTATATAATAAATTTAAAATCCACAAATGTCTTACATATAATAATCTAAATCTTTGTTAAATTTTTTTAGAAAGCAGTGACTGTGGACTCTACGTCAATATTTTTGTGAGCGATACATTCCTAATTTTATAGCTAATGAAATTCATTAGGAAAATTGTCATATAATACATTATTCATAATAATAGTGAATAAATAGTTTAAATGGATTCATATTATTATTGTGTAAGAGTCAAATCCCCCACACAACACACTTTTTGTACATATTATATTTAAAGCATAATAATGAAGCATGCTTCAACAAACAAACATAGTTCCTGATTACTTTTATTTTTCTCCGTTCCTCCCTCCCCCTCTCCCTCCCTCCCTCCCTCCCAGTATAGTACGTACAAACTACCCGAAATAACCCTTAGTCAGCAGCAGGAATTCAGATAGAACAAAAATAAATGAATAAAAAGATGAATAGAAAAAGAGTTCAAATCGCAATCACATACTAAATATATAATTTTATACACGGCTGTCCATTTCCCCTCACGAGAGGACACAAAAATGAGAAAAAGAAAGAAGCAAACTGACCGGATGAGTAGAATGATTTCATTTCCGGAAAGAAACAAATGAGGGATTTAAACAATGACGTCATTGAAGGGTAGCAAACGTTGTTTTGACCCCTGAATTTATTGTCCACTTCTTCTCCCATACAAAGGGGAATCAATCACACTAATGAAATCAATGTATAATATGGTACACGTCAATGCAAAAGCAAGCTATAAGTATTTTTATTTGAGTTTTATAAGAGTCTGGAGTAAATGTGTCAATTTTGATGAACAAATTATTCTGATGAACTCTTTGAGTGTGTTGCAAATTGTAGAAACTGCATCAAAAATTCATTATCACAATGAAATTATAATTATAAATTGATAAAGTTGATTTAAAAGGCGGCAAAATGAAGACTCATTCGTCAAATGAGGGATTTAAACTATGGCTACTAATCTGTTTTAGAATCTCAACTCTTCCCAGAAATTTGAATAGAAAGCCTATAATTGATCGAATTATTTAATACACTTAATGTAAATTTCTCTATTTTTTTAAATTTTTGTTCAAGATTGTTATTGTGTTGACTCACCACATATACTAAGTACAAGTTGAGCCCAACAAATGAGAAAAGTAGATTAAATAAATAATAATTACAAACGCACTTATGATGAGTAATAAATATATTAGTTAAAAAACATTATGACAATTCATAACGTTAATTGACTCTTGCAAAGATAATTAAAAATTACAAATTAATTAAATAGATTATGAGTGACTCAGTACCCATTTCAATAGCTCACAGTTCTAAGTACCTACCATTCAATGATATGTATATCAAAAAAAAAATAATGACAAGAATTAATATTTGGTAATTAAAATAGCCAATGGGAGACTTAATTTCAATTGACTTCCTCTCAAGGGTGCTTAAAGCTGATCTAATAAAACGGAATAATTGGTTAGCTGCTATCATCCAAAACATTCTTCAGGATTACCACTCTTATTTTTGGTTTCTGATGTTTTACATACCGGCAGGAGATATATTATGCAATATTGTAGACATGTTTATAGTTAAAAAACAAAGGAAAAACTGTTATTATAACAGGTAGCTGATATTAACAAGCCTCTACATTCAGTCGTGCCATATTCCTCACTCCCTCCTTCTTCTGACAACTCTTTTTTCCTTACAAAAATGTCAACTCTAATTATGATTCACTGGTAGTTTGGAAATTTAACACAGCTACACAATCATTCTTTGGAATTGCTCACAGCTTAACAAGAGCTAATTAGAATTGAAGCAGTCAACGTTCAGAACACTGAGTAAGGAAAAAGAAGCGAGGAAATCGACAGCAGACAAAAAAATGCACTGTCTATTTTTGTGTTTCTGGTATAACGTCGTGAAACTCTATTAAACTTATTTAACATTTTATTAGTAGATAATTTCTCGTTAACATATATTGTATGGTAAAATTAATGAATTAGTTATTTATAAGTAATTTTATGATTATATATATATAATGAGTTTCCCTTAAACAAGATGGGTATATGCAAATAAGTAAATACATGAAATAATATAAGGTACATACTTATAGCTTCTATTCATATGTAGATAAAGGAACTGTAATTATTTTGTTCTTTTTTTATGCCTTGTCATGAATTATGTAATAATCATAATAATAATAGATAGGAAAAATTAATTATAAGAGGAACAAAAGCAAACACTTTAGTCGTCTTTAAGTATCTAACAACAACTTTTCTGCATAGATCGTAAACAGAGAATACATACCTTGAATACAAATAAAAGTACATATTGCGAGTAGTCAGTCAATTAGAGCCAATGGCTAGAAGCAATGTGGATTATTATTATTATTTTTTTTTGAATAATAATTATATATGATTGCCATTAGGAACAAGGCATGATCTCATTACTAAAAATAACAATTACAATTAACACATGGATAAAAAAAAATTACAAATGAAATTTGTTAATGTTTATTTATTTAAATGACTTAACTAAATATTATTACATCTAATTTCCGTCTAGATATACAATAAATATATAGTTTAACTCTATAGACACCTATGTCATACTAGGACCTGCCCCACCAAAAGAGGTGTTTGGTTGACATAAATGACGATGGATTTTGTTTTTAATTTTTTTTCTTCTTGTTTTGTTTGCTCATTAGAGACACGCAGATACTTAGTGATGTAAATTATGTGTATTTTGTAGTTGCCCCGTTTTTTTTGGAATTACTAATGTGAAGAAATAATTTTCTTTTTCTTAGCAGTTGTCATTATTATTTAATCATTTACAATCATGTTGTACACATTGTAATCAAAGCAATCAGATGAAGGGTTCTAAGAATGTTCGTTAAAGGGTAATTTGGTCGAAAAATGATATTTGATATATTTGGGTATTCAATGGCATATTTTAATTCAATTTAAAGGGATATTCATATAAATAAGTATTCCTCTTACTCTCTTAACTTTACTAATTAAATAATGAACAATTAGCTAATTAGTAAATGATATATGAGTGTTCTATTTGGAGAAAATATTCCTAAATGATCATTATAATTTAAACATAGCATGTGGGCTCGTATTTTTTCTAGCGTAGTCGCACTTTAAATAAATTTCCATTATTTTATCGACATCTTCGACAATTGTCCTTCACGTGAGTCGTGCATCTTTAACATCCAAATGACCGGAACGGTATCGACAAAAATCAAAATACCCCATGATTGTCTGTTACAGCATAATTACTAATCAATTTTTCATCAACCTGGCTAGGGCTTTCGACTTCTTCGAAGAAAAACTGTAAACTACAGTGTATTTTCTCTTTCCTGGTGTCCATCTTATAGGCGCGCTCTAGCAATCCTGAGTCAAACAATAACTGATTAAGAAATGTTTTTTTTTTCAAATATTTTCTTTCAAACACCGTTCAGCTTAAACCAATCTTACTGATAGTTTGCGAAAAAATATTGAATTTCTTTTTAGTACATCTATTATATCTATGATAGCGTCTGGAACCAAAGGGAATATTGGGCCCCATTTTTTAGATTAAGTGTAATTGTTATATAATGAAATTCTAAGCTTTCCTGACCATCACCTCACTATTATATACTTTGGCCCTGCATCTACATCCTACTAAAGGTCATTATAGTCGATTCTCATAAATAAGAAAATGAAAAGTGATAATCACTTCCAGATAATTTTGATTTATTCTTCCATTTACATATAAAGTTACTTAAGTAGCAATATGATTCGAACCCCGTGCTGCTTTGTTGTGTTAATAAAATGATCATTAATGAATATAACTGATAAAAATATTAGACCACAAAAGAACACTAAACAATTGACGTATCCATTTTAAATTGAATTAAATATAATTTTTTGACCCATTGTCCGTTAGGCAAAATTTTCACGGGACAAAATATTCTAGGAAGAACTTTACTTTTGGCTAAAATCTTTTCAGTGAATTTTAAAAAAAGACATAGATTCGAATAAGATTCATTTTGCAGCTTAGTATATTTGATGAAAAATTTTTTTTTTAAAGGAAACCTTTATTTATTTATTACTTTCAGAAATGGTCTACTTTTTTAGTTAACTATTCAAGTGTATCATGTGAATATTTTTTTTTTTGTTGATATTTTTCTAGTCAATGTATGAATACTCTAACCTTTTCGACTGAATTCTTATTTCTTACAACTCTGATAGTCCATGGGGGAGGGGGTGGAGTGCCACCTCCCGTTGCAATCGTCCTGTTTTAGTTGACGCCTTAAATTCAGATGGGGAAATAAGTTAATGGATAGAACTGTAGAATTCTGCTTTCCCCCGAATTGACTCAGTTCGATAGGGAAACTATACGTAGTACCACCACAATTACTTCAAAGTTAAACGCTAACGTAACATAAAACAATTTGCAAACATCTTTGCAAATAAGCCGACATTGCGCTACTTTCTACAATGATATATCTTGCAATATACCAACGCAATATTTCCTGGAGTACGATTTGTCACTTTGAAACTATTTTAGTCACTAAATCCACCATTTATATCCAAGGTTCTAATATTCACAATCTCCAACGGTTCTTTATATAAATGGGAACAATTAATTTAGCTGTTTGAGGTATTGGAGTAATTCCAACTGACTAATTAAAAATTGAGCTTCCAATAAACAGACATAGTCTTCTCAATGTTTTCTATTTTTATGGATAATGATAATTTTTCTAATGACAGTTACTAATTGGTAATTTTTTTCTGTTGCACGTTATAAAGGTCAGGGATCCACTTATTAATAAGAAATATAAATGGACCAAAATGAAATCTATGTATCAATTATTTCATTGACAATTATCGAACTATGGATATTACCTACATATTGATAACTGAATAAGTAATACAGTTGTGAAGTTGTAGAAAATGATTCGTATTTGCAGAGAACAATCCCCTTTCAAATCCTTACCACGCGATGAAATGACCTCTACTTGAATATGATCTCAGATGAACTACTCACGGATTCACATCATTATCAACAAATGGTGACTTATCTTTTTATGACCATCTCCGACTTCTTCTTTCTTCTTTTTTTTGGGTGAAGAACCATTGACAAGATAAGAAGGGGCTCTCCCTAGAAGTAAAAACACAATTAGCCATCTTCCGTCTGATGTACATATATACATATGTATGTTCGTTCGTTCGTTCATAATATATATATATTGATTATCACTTAAAGAATAGAAAGATTAAAATCAGATTTTTTTTCTTCTTTTTCATGGGTAGGTTATTCTTCTTCAGGGAAACAAAAAATGGTTTTTTTCTTCTTTTTCTCCTATTCTCTTAATGGATTTTGAGTTAGTCCTTCAAATCATCATCATCCTCAAATGTAGGACTCCATCTTTTGTTGTGACTTATTCCTTGACTCATTGACAAAAAATAAAATATAATAAAACGTTAAGAATCCATCAAAGGAAATTCATTAAAAGAATCAAGCCTAAACGTATTTAGACAGTTTTCAATTATATTATTAGGTATTTATTAGTGTATTAGTTGGAGGTATATACTTTGATTAGGTGGGAGGGGGGTGGGACAATTTAAGAATCAATCTACTGCAGTTCTTACATTAATGGTAGCATATAAAAAAGAGCCTATTTCGAAATAATTGGAAAGAAATGGTTGTCTAACAGACCGAATTTAAACTCCTGCAGTTCAGTACATCGTTATTATAATGGCACCGAGGGTTCTGACGTATATAAAAGGTTACTTTTCTCAATGGAGCATGGGTCTTATATAAGTTTGTAAACAAGTGGAAGGCATGTGAAGTGCATTCAATCTAACGACATCGTCCTCACCGATAATGATAATTTATTGTCAAGGTATTAACAACTCCACTACGTCTGAAATTTTAAACTTCTGCAATTACAAGGACCAGATTGGGAGTCCTTCAAAGTTGCCCTTGTCGAAGGATCTTCAAACTTTAGTGGACCATAACTCCCCTCAGAGTCAACCAAACTTCCAAATGTTTGCTTCAAAATACTCAAAAGACAAGTCCTTTAATTTAACATTGATTAACAAATAGAATATGTGCAAAAAGTACTATAAAAAATGATGCCCGGTAATGCCCCACATAGAAGGGACTATCAGTATTCTTCTCATCATGCCCATTTTTTTTTAAAACAAATGGTTTAAACAAAAAACTACGGACTGTCACACCAACTAGCGGATAATATACATAGTTTATAGCTTTTTCATCCCCTATTGGTATTTAATCTCGTACTTCGAAACAATATTGGACCCCCGTATACGTAACCCCCAAATTTAGGTTCTTGGACCAGATAGAAAAAAAACAACAACAACAAAATAAAGCTAGAAATAACATGTATAACATGTATGAGCTTAATCCCTCCCTCCCGCTATAAGTGAGACCTTATTTATTCGGTTCAGTTCAATCTTTGGACCGGTTCTATTGGTCCTTAGGACTTTCAACCTTGGAACTTTTTACTTCAAATGTCAATACTTTATTCAGCCAAATATTATAAATGATTTATGTATTATGAGCATTGCACATATTTTGCAAAAAATATCCATGTTTTCATAATAATGCAATTTATGTAAGGAAAACATATTTCATTTTTACTTAGTTATATAGGTAATTGTTTCTATAATAATTGTATAATTTTGCTTTCTTTAAGAACTGACAAGTTGTACTAGACTGGATGGGACTCGACTGGAACTTGTTTCCTTGTCCTTGGTCTAAAGTAAGGATCGACACACCACGATCTCCCACTCCGCACAATTTCCAAAACAAAAATCCTATGGACGTCCCTGTAAGTGCATCCAAATGCATATGTGTAGTGAGACAATTAATATAAAACCGGAACAAAAATATTGGTATCGTAATAACACTTTGTATTGTATTGTACATGGAATATACGATTTTTTGCTGTTGAAAATATGGACTATTATTTTGTATCAAGATAATGTCCTTACTCACTCATCTTTGCCTGTGAGAGATTTTTGGCCTAAAACAACACAACAATCATTCCTCGGCCAACGGTTTAAGCGGATTTGGCCCCATATGGCTTTTGAAAGGACGTGGATTTGCAATGATTGAGGAGATAAAGACTGAATCACTGTTACAGCTCAAGACTATACTGAAAAGTGCTTATAAGAAGTGCTTTGGAAAAAAGCGTTGGCAAAAGTGTATTGTATCTCAAGGGAATTACTTTGAAGGAGACAATTGTAAATATTCACGAATAAATAAATACAAATTCACTTTACTTTTTTAACCCGGTTCGTATATATACATAACTATAATATTTTTAATGTTCCTTTAATTGGCAAGATGGAGTTTCACTGATGAAGTATAAGTAATCATTATAATATTATATTTACTCCATCTGACATAGGAATCTTTTTTGAAGTCCATGTACATAAAGTATATTTCCTTCAAGATGTGAACCTTCGCACATTCAGTTCAAGTGAATAATTTCTCCTTAGCATCTTGTTTATTGAGCTACGACGTTCAGTCGAGTTTATATTTGCTAACTTTTTAAAATTGAGAAATTAAACAATAGAGAGGCCCACAATTTGTACAATGTAGAAGACGAGAAAGGAGAAATCATCTGCTCCATGTCAAGAAGTCAGAAGGTAATTGACATTATTTTTTTGACATCCATAACTTTGTTCATCATAACGTATGTTGTATGTACATATACGAACACACATTTGTTGCAAGAGTCTTTCATGCTTTTGATTTTATACCTTATAATAATACAATACGTATCTTAAATAGGATTAAAAAGCAGCACCCTAAGAGTTTTGGCGGAAAAAACCCTCAAAAAACAAAAAAATAACAAATCTCTTTTTATGAGCAGCTGTGTTGTTGATTATCAAAGCAGAACTAATGCAATAATCGACCTTATAAATAATGAAATACAGAGTGAACCAATGGAGTTGCATTCTCATAATACATACAACATATATTTTCTTAAAGCATGGACAAATAGAATATTTGTCATCAGTGGCTCTCAAACCATGGGAGGATTTTTTTAATTCAGTATATATATATATAATAAGTACTATCCACATTTGTCAAAAATTATATATCTATAAAATGTGTTTTTATTTTGACAATATTTGATTATATTTTATGATTACTTAATGTAAAATCCTGTCACGGATGTGCCTTGAGGTATACCACGGAAAAGTATAAGAGAGATAAAGGAATTGTGTAAAGGTTAATGTCAAATATTCCGGTTAAAAAAAAATATATAACAAAAAATCGTTTTTGCTTGTGTTTAGGAGAATTTCTTTTATGAAAGAAAAGTTTTGTACCTTTAAAAATATCTATTTTTACGTATAAAAATGTTCAATTTTTAAAAGTAATAGAAGGGGTACAAAGGATTGAGAGCCGCTGCATTAAACAAAAGAAGGGGAATGTAGAGTAGTGTTACATTTTATACATGCATTGTACATCAAAATTTGTCATGTATTGACTTGATAAACGCATGACTAATGCTTCTATATATTTTAGGTATGTATATAGAAAATGTCGTTATATATTTTTTATATTAAAAAATAAAGTAGGAATTTATAAATTCGGGAAAATCTTGAAATATTATTATAATTTCTCTATATAAATTGCATGCGTTGGAAGGAAAGTAATTAAAATTACAAGCATAGCAGTATTGTTAGTAGAAATGAGTAGTTAATATGATAATAATATGCAAATGAGCCCCCCCTCCCTCATTGCTGCTGCTACCAGAACATAGAATTTTTAATGAATTTTATTTACGGTTAACAATATACATATTGTAGATGGAACAAAAACACAGTATAAAGGAGATACTTTTGGGATTTTTTCTTCACGTAGAATGTCTTATTTATTGTAAATATGTGTGGTTAAACTCTATAACAGAGTGGATATAAAGTAATTATGAAGGAATGTATACACACATAAATATTAGAGCCCTTCTTCCGGGATTTTGCATCTACGGAGCTTAAGGGCCACAGCCACCCGAAAATTAAGACATTTTTTCGTGTTTACTAAAAAATGTAAATATATTTCTAATAAAGAAAACAATAACAATTGTAAATTAAAAAAAAAAAAAAATGTAACATTTGAAATTTAATTTAATTTTTAAATTTTTTTTCCAAAAAAACATTTAATTTTCTGTGAATAACTTTGAATTTTTGAAATTTTTATCCAAAAAATCTAATATTTGTAATATTTTTTCAGAACGTTTTATAGTAGAACTTTAATTATTTTTTATCAAAAACTGTGAATTTCTGAAATTATTTTCTAAAAAGTTTATTTTTTTGATAATATTTATGTACTAAGAAAAAAAAAATTTGAAATTTAATTTATGAAATTTTTTTTAAAATAATTTTATATTTGAAATTTAATTTTTTAGTACATGGTTGTGCATTTTTGATTTTTTTAATTTGTGATATTTCATTTTTTTCCGAAAAATAATATTTGATATTTAATTTTTTTCCAAAATTAATGTTTGATATTTAATTTTTTACTGAAAATTAATATTTGATATTTGGTTTTTTTCCAAAAACTTGAACTTTTTGTTAATAATTTGGAATTTTTGAAAAAAATACGAAAAAATTTAATATTTGAAATTTTTTGGGAAAAAATTTAATTTTTCATAAGAATTCCATAAACCAAACACCTCCCAAAATATAGTTGTTTATGTATGTAGTGTAGTAAAAATAAGTCCATTATTTTTCTATTACATGACTTTAGTACTGTGTATCTCGCATTTTATATAGCGGGGAAAGAAAGAATTTCTTACATGAAACACTTTTGTGAATGTTGGACTCAGATGTTTGAGCAGTCATCAAAAATGGACACCAGTAAAGAGAAATAAGCCATATTTTCCATATTTTCTTCGACAATGTGTAAAACGCAAGCCGGGCAACTGAAAATCTCATTAGTGTTTATGGTCTTGATCCTGTATCCTAATATTTTGGTTTCGTCGATTCTATTACTAGAATTTTTTTATCAAATATGCACCACGCTCTAGAAGGATACATGTGGATATAATAATGGAATTCATCGAGTTTGTTCGTCATATAGGCAGTGTTTTAATTGCCAAGGAGATAAGTATTAATTAAAAAGAAAAATAGATTTAACGTTAAGTATATAGTAAACTAAAATTGGCAAACTATAGAGCGCAAACATCCATCCACAATCAATTTTACTCTAAGATTCATATTCCTTTAAGATAAATACTTCAATTTGTTCAAAAATTATGTAGGGCTAGTAGGTTTAACATTTTGTTTGACTTTGAACTCTCAAAATTGAATGACCTGTTACTGTTCAATTATAGATTTAAACTTCCTATAAAGTTGAACTAAAATCGATTTGTAACTTTTTTATAATTATGCTCGAAAAAAAAAGAATTTTTGTCGTACCATCAAAATCAATGAGTAACTATTCCAGTAATCCTGTTTATAAACACACACAAACATATCGAGGCGAAAAAATAACCTATATTCAACTTTGTTGGCCGAGGTTATGAAGAAGGGGGGAAAAACCCCAGCTACATATATTATAGTGATGTATTTTACAATTATAATTATATAAGTTTAAGTTTTTTTGAAGCAGGTCGGATTTGGCCCAACATATCCTATGAGTTCTTTAGAAAATGTTGTATTTCTACTTTAAAAACTAAGCCACAACGTTTACATCTGCGGCGAGTTCGAATATATCCCTATTTTATATCAAAGTTAACAGTTGAAGGCAAACTCTTTAGATTCATTTTTCCATGTATAGTTCAAGCTTAAGATTTATTTATCTTCTTAAAGTATAAAAAGAAGTACGAAAACTTATAATTAATAACAGGATCTGTAAAAATCCGGGATCCCGGTCATCAACAATTTCCCGGGAAACAACACATACTAATACAAACATATGTTATAATATAATGTGGAACAGACTTTAACAAAGTATTTTAATTGGTGAATATATAATGAATTAGCAACGTCACCGATAAAAAAACAAAACTCTTTTTCCATAATATGACCAAATGAAAGTTGTATTTACTCCAAATAATAATAATATATATTTCAAAGCCATTCAATTAATAACAATAACATACATACGTATTTGTAGAAAACAAGGCGTGGAGTTCCACGCCCATCCAGTCGATCCTTTTTGGTTAAACTACTTAATATATACCTACCTATCTATGCTAAAGCCCTAATCTAATTGACTGTATCATTTGCTAAGTAATTAATTACTACGTTCCCTGGATAATGAGACAAAAAATAGGAACATGCCTACAAATATTTTCCTACCTACATTCTACAGCTCAAAAGTAGTAATTATACCTTCAAAAAAAAAAAAAAAAATCCTAATGGACTGTCACTTGACTCTTCATATTTTGTTATTTTGAAAAATCTTTACTTTCATCTCTCTTTAGACACTAATTAACTCATTATGTAGGAAGGACATACACTTTTAATATATATGTATAAGTACTTTATGAGCATAGATGTGTCATGAGAGTTTTTTTTGGTGTAATTGGGTAACAGTATGTTGCTATAAAATCTTTTGTTTGCACCCTGTAAAATCAGTTGTGGAACGGTTACACAACCAATCCCTTCGGTTCTGACATTTTGAAGCAAAATACCTCCAATGGAACAATCCAGTGGCGCATTTAGGATTTATAAACTGGAGACTTTTTAAGGATATCACTACTTAATCTATGTAAAATCTGGGGACATGTCTTCGAATAGCCTGTGGAACATTCTGTAGCCCCCCTCCAAAAAAAAACAACAATTAAGGAATTATTTGCTTTTTACTAGAATTTCTTTCCGTTATGGGGGAAAATTATCCAGCAGAGCAAAAAAAAAAATTTGTGAATAGCTGTGGATTTTTAAATTTCTTTTCCAAAAAATTGTAATATTTCAAATTTAGTTTTTAAAATTTTTTCCCAAAAAAATTTAATTTCTTGTCAATATCTATGGTTTTATAAAAGAAACCTTATAAATTAAATATTAGAAATTTAATTTTGTGAATAGCTGTGGATTTTTGAATTTTTTTTCAAAAAATGTAATATTTGAAATTTCATTTTGGTTTTTGTTTTTCCAAAAAAGTTAATTTTCTCGGAGTGTTTAAGGATTTTTGAAATTTTTACCAAAGAATTTATTTTTTTCTGAATAACTATGGGGTTTTTAAACGAGGTGAGATAAAAAATAAACTGTTCTTTTCTACTTCCGAATTCAATTTTTAGTCGATTCTCAAATTTATTTTAGTACTTTGTTGGTACACATGCATATAACGTTCACTTTGTTAGTTAGTGCATAACATATATAAAGGTTAGATATCTTTTTGCCCTGATTCACAATTTTCTATTATTGATAAAAATGGAACGGAAAAGGTTAGTCCAGAAGAAAGTTCTTTAAAAAAATGTTTGAAAGATTGTTTATTTTTCAAAATTTTGCCTTGAGTAAAAAAAAGAATATTAAAAGAATCTTTTAAAAGTTTTAAATAGTATTCTTCTAAATTGGTTTTTTCTTTTAAGTTTTCTAATAATTGAAAAACGTGGAGCACACCCAAAGATGTCAAACCTTTTTATCTGCCAAAACAAGCTAAAAATGTAAAATGGCTGATAAAGTCAACATACAGATAGATAGCCTTAGTGTTGTGTAATATTATGTCAACTGTTATTTACCTTCGCTGTAAGATGTATTTAAATATTCTTTGAATATCAAAAAAAAGAAAGATACTTTAAAAAAAATTATTATTTAATAAATACACTGACAACAGCTGACACCCTCTTCAGTCAAACACAACCTCCCCATTTTAATCATATATTATCCATGATGTGTAGAGTTGAGTAGTTTGTCATGAAAAAACTACGTTTAAAAATTAGAAAAGGAAAAACAATTGTTTTTCGTGTGCTCTTTATTTTATATTTTTCATTATGTAATAAGTCGTGGGCATGTGAACATCTCCTCCTAAAGGAAGACACCTTTACTGTCATTTGTTACACAATAAATGTATATCAATTTAAATATAATTACTATCTTTTCCTTGCTTTAATGATATTTTAAATATATCAGTAATTCATTTTCTTCTACCAAATCCTTAGAGATAAAATACAGAAAATGATGGTTATGAACAATAGCAAGGGAATTCTTTGACGTCTCAACAGCAGACGAGAAAAAAAAATCGAAAGTATAGTATTTTCTTCAGTAAGCTCAAACAATTTGATAGTATTAGTATTGCTGTTGTGAAAAATATCGGGTTTAATAAAAATAATTAGGTATTTCAATCTATTAACAATCATGTGCTTAATTCATCTCCTGAATCAAACTATATATTCACACTAAATAAATCTACTTCAAAATGTTGAGAAGGCATAAAATAATATAAAGTTTCGGAAAAAGTGAAAGTGAGTGGATTCAAGGGACAAAAGGCGGGGGAGAATGCTCGCGAATCTTATTCAATTAAAGAATCAATAATTATTGATTCGTGAATTCGAATGTTTTGCTCAACTATTTTTTCTTTTTAATGGTGTCAACTACTTCTTCACATATTTTATCTCTATGGCAAAATCATAAAACAGGCAGCTAATAATAACAAGGGACTTAATTCTGGTGTAACCTAAGTCTCGCTCTCGCCTTCTCCTCGCTCTCTTTCTTTCATTAAAAAAACTACTCAACTCCAATGTCGTGTACCAACATAATCTAAAAATAAATTTGCGAAATGAATTCAGAATTATTCGGTGAGGACTCAAAAATTTAAAAAGAGCCTTTTTCACTCCTCCCTATTATTTTTTTAGTCCAATTTTTATGGCAAACTTTTGAAGCCAAAGTTGGTAATTCAACAACTTTCTGCACTTTTTATTCGATATATCCCCTCCATGCAAAATGATAGCTTCAATATGGGGACAAACAGAAGCACAGTTAGCCTTGATGAAGTCCGAGGACAAGTTGTTCCGCTCTTCCGTGATCAGAGCCTTCGGTGCATCGACATGGAGGTAAGAAGTCTTGTTCGCCTTCCCCTCTAAGACATTATAAACAACAAAGTCCAGGGGGTTCACGTCAGGTGAAAACCAAGGCCAGAATTCTGCAGCTATGTTCTCTTTGCAGAAATGCCGCACCTTCTTAGACGTGTGTACCGGTACGCCATCTTGGGTAAACACATAGTTGTCCCTAGGGAACCTGATCTTCAACCATGGTAAGACATTTTATCTGAGGACCTTTATAGTAGACGTATGTGTTTACTTTCTCGTTGGCCTTGAAGAAGTAGGGAAGTATCTTAGTGGCGTCGGACTCCATGACACCGAGGACCATGGCCTGAAGTGGATGTTTGGTTCTGAAGGTTCCCTGGACCTGAGTTTTTGATTAAGCCAAGATAGGATCATTTATCCTTTCTAGAACAACTCCTTAGGATCGACTTATGCGAGGAGGAAATGGCACACGCTCTGCTATTTTGAACGTTGATCAGATATTTTTGATCGCACAAAAGCAAAACAAATTGTAGCTTTTGCCAGATTTTTCAAAGGATATCAAGTACAAAATTGTCATACTATTAGAAATGAGGCTAGACAGCCTCAAAGAGGATTCTAATTTTTGAGTCCTGACACTTTAGAAAGGTACACTTTCGTTTTGCATGCTGGATTTAAAAAGTCATTTTTTGTGTGCTATGTAGATTTCTGATATTGATAGTGAATACCCCATGTATGTATATATAATACGTGTATTATGAGATCCCCTTTCTACTTGTAGGGATATTGTCGTACCTACAAACATAAATTGTGTAATTTATTTGTTTCACCTTATTGTCAAAGGTGTATCATTAATAAATCATACCTTTCATCCCAAAAACAACTACAAAAACAAAAAATTAAAAGTATTGGACTGAATGATAAAAAGGAGTAGAAAAAAACAAGATTTATGAATCCAAATTAAGGAATTGACATGAAGATGTACAACGATTACTAGTCTATAATTATGATTAACAGAATGGGAAAAAAGATTAACAAAATTTTATAGGAATATTACGAATTAGATTTTGATGTCTTTAGTATATTCTATAGTTTCAGGTCATGTATGCATGTATGTAATTTATGCTATTGAGTCTATGTCCATAATTATGGATTTCAGTGCCTACATTTAAGATTGCGTATCTCTACTACAAAAAAGTAATCAAAGGAAGGAAGACATTTTGTTTTGTAGCAACACTTGTGTCACAAAAAGACCTCATCCTACTATGAACCTCTTTTAGTATTTTACCCCCAAATAAACTACTTACAATGAATACTCAAGTTAAAAAGAAGAAGAAATGGTTCCCCCTCTTTAAAGCAGTAATGATGAACGCAATTCAATGATAATTCCTCTTTTAATCGACATTTCCTCTGAGCTACTCAAGTTACAAACGGAAGTACTATTATTCTTTTACATCACGTGGACAATGCGTCGTCTTCTATGCTCCAAAACAACATCTTTTATCAATGTGGAGGGTATTTAAGAGACATTTGTAAGTGACAACGCTACATATGGTCAGTTGTCAGTCGTCGAAAGGATTATGTAGAGACCTTAAATTAAAAAAAAAATTGTATTAATGATATCGATTCATTTATTAGGCTTTTCTAAAAGCTGAACCAAATTTGAAAATATATATTTTATGGGTAGGTCGGTATATTAAATGCACTTTTCGGTGTAAACCGCAGTACACCCTTGACGGTGCGCGGTTCAGTTTGGTATAATAGTAAGCTGTTCTTTGTAAATAGAATTAAAGTAGTTTTTCAAGTTTTTGCGATATTTTATTATTTCATAATTTATTTTCTGTATAAATAAATTATTTCTAAATATACTAAACTTCTCTAGAAAAACAAATGCTCACATAAAAAATAGGGTTATATAACTATATAATAACTTGTATATTATAAGTATGTAAATGGTCATATTTTCGATCTATTTTGCGTTGCTGATGGACCTTTAAGTTGTGAAAAATGCCAATATTGAAGTTATTATATATTAATTAATTACAATATTTACGATTATGATGCAAAATAAAGTTACTATTGTAGATTGAAACATACAGTGCCCCAATAACAGTTTTGTTATTTGGGGTGAGGGTTTAATTTGAGTGGCAATGTCTGAATTGCCGTCAGTAGGGCAAATAAATACTACTACTAAAATAGTTAATGGTGATTACGGCCTTGACATATAAATATAAAATTAACTCTTTCAATACGAATGTATTAAAGTGAACACACTTTATCCATTCAAATGTATATTCAAATTTTTCCTCTTTACAGGAAAATTTAGTTTGATGAAATTTAATGTAGTTGTTCAATTTTTTTTCCAGAAAATTTAATTTTCTCTGATAGCCGAGGTCTTTTTAAATTTGTAGCCAAAAAATTGGAAATTTGAATACTTTTTACAAAAAATTTATATTTCAAATTTAATTTAAGAAAGTTTTTCTGAAGAGCTGTATATTTTTGAATTTTTTGTAAATATCTGTAGATATTTGAATTTTTTTTAATAAAAAATCCACAATTTTTGAAATTTTTTGGTTATTTGTCTTCGCATATTGGATAAAACATATTTTTAAACCTATGTTACTATGTTTAAGGTATTTAACAAAGTTTCTTCCGTGATCAGACAACCCTACGTATGGTTTTTTCAAGAAATAAATGATGAATATTTACCTATGATTTATGACGAGTATTTTTAATTATGGTATTTTTTTAAAGATCATTACTGGCCGGAAAGAGTTCATTTAACAAGATCTGAATGGAAGAAACGCCTTGAATCCATAAATATTATATCTGTAAATTGTCAGAATAAGATGTAAGTGTTGTTGGAAAAAATGCCGAACACGAATGACTTATGTTGTACAGGCATAATTTTCTGTAATTGTTGGCCGGGAGTTAGGAGCAGCTGGATTAGGCCCGTTTAAAATTTCTATTTAAATGGAAATAAATGTGCCATTTCATTGCCAGAGATAAATTGAGGCCCAATATATGATCTATATTTATAATAAAAAATTAACTTTAGCGATTTTAAAGTTCACATTTCATTAAATATAATATGGATCGATCTAGTATTCTCCCTTCTCGATTTTAAGAGAAAGTTGGTTAAGTGAGTATCGAGATAAAAGTCATTTTATCCGAGACATAACCAATACCAATGCCTGATATAACATTCAGTATATAAAAAATTGTAATCTAACTCCTGTAGTCCTGGATATGACGACAAGAGAAAATCTTTAAGAGGTCGAGACCGGTCTTGAAAACTACATTGCTATACATATGAAGGCCTGATATTCTTCGGAAAAATATTCTACACAATGTGCATAAATGTGTTAAAGACCATTAAAGTGTGTTTTTTTTTTTGGAAAGAATATATATTTTAAATTTAAGAATTTTTGATTGGTTTAAGTTCACAGTCAGGTCTGAGGGGCAAATTGTTCTTACTCAAAAATTATAAATATTAGTATTATAGACAAAGAAATTCAAATTCTTGTAATGATTTTGTCAGATCCATTTGATTGTAAAAACTGGGAAATACCATTATTCATTATGAAAAAATGGATTTTCCATACTTAAGTCTATAAGGTAAAACAACAATTTGGCTCTTAACCCAATACATTATATGATTCAGGGTGGTGTAAAATAATTTCCCTATTCCAAAAGGCAATAAACAAGATTTTTCTTTTCTTCATAATGATACTACACATTTAAAGTGTTTCTTTTGGACAGTTTTGAAGATCATATAAAATAGGTGACGTTCCCCATTGTCCATTGACTGAATTAACTGTACTTTTTTATTTTAATAAGCTGTAATTTTTTTTTCCCTGTAAATCTTTTTTCATAGAGATGATTATGTAAAATTCATTTGCGTTACGGTAATTTGGCCAACATACAGGATGAGGATTAAAAAATTAGAATACTCTTCGAGGTCTTCTAGATTCTGTTCTAAAAGTCTGACAATTTTTTTCTTGTCGTTATTCGAAAGAGCTGACAATATCTAATTTTTGATGTTTGTTTTGTTTTTGTGTGATCAAAAATGTCCGATTAACAAGCAAACCGCAGAGGGTATGCAATCTCCTCCGCACTCAAGTCGATTTCCGACAAGAAGATCATCATAGTAGACGCTGTTCTGAAGTACAGACATGATCGGTTCGTGTCTGAATCAAGAGCTCAGATCGAGGGAACCTTCAGGGATCAAACATCCAACTCAGGTTATGGTCCTCGGCGTCATGCCGTCCGACGGCAGCAAGATGCTTTCCTACTTCTTCAAGGCCAATAAGACAGTCAACACGGACGTCTACTGCAAGGTCCTCAAGTACCATATCTTGCCATGGTTGAAGAACACGTTCCCCAGGGAAAACTATCTGTTTACCCAAGACATCGCCCTAGGACACACGTTCAAAAAGGTGCAATATTTCACCAGGGAGAATATGGCTGCCTTCGGTCAGGTAGACTTCTTGCTTCGTCATTAGTCAACGTCAACCCCCTAGACTCCTCTATTTTGTGTATCTTGTATGTCAAGTCGAACAAGGCTTCTCACACGAATGCCGATTATCTGAAGGCTGTGATCATGGAGAAGTGAAACAACTTGTCGTCGGACTTTATCAAGGCCAGCTGTGCTTCTGTTCTTCTCAGTATTGAATCCATCATTCAGAATGGACGAGTACATATGCAATAAAAAAAAAAATGTTGAATTACTCACTTTTGCTTCAAAATTTTACCATAAAAATGGCACAAAATAAAAATATGAAGAAGTAAGAATGGTTTTTTAAATTTTCTAATTTTTGAGTACTCACCCTGTACTTTTGGATCAAAATCTGGAACATTAAAGAAGAAAAACCTCTTTCAAAAAAATGCACATTCAGATGTAATAACGGGACTAGAATGAATCCCACAACATCAGGGATTCACATAAAATGATCAATTCACCTACTTCATGGGAGATTGCTCAAGAATAGAGAGATGAAGTGAGGAGACTAATTGATGAAAATAGTAATAACAATAATAATGAGGGCATCTAATCAAATCATAATAGTTGGACCCACTGTGTACGTGGCTATGTATGTACATTGTACAACCTCCAAAAAAAGCAACTTATAAAATTATGACAATACAACAGAAGAGAGAGAGAGAGATCCCAGTAGTAGTTATCCACACTATGAATTCAACGTTCTAACAGCAGGAGGTCACAAAAGGTTGTAACGTATGTATGTAGAAGGAGCGCGTGGTATATTCAACCATTCAGTCTCTGTCTCTGTTTCCACCCTTGGTTTTACAAACCATTATATTATTATTTATCATCAGTTTTTATTATTATGCAAAAAAAGACGATATAATACAACCATAGAATAGAATGAAAAACCAGATGGAAACTAATTTTATACATATTTTATCATTCAATAGTTTCAATGCGTAGACTCATTCTTACAAATGGGGTTTGATGTATGAACATATTATATAAATGGGGAGTTTTAAACAAAAGCGAGTGAATTAGTTTCTATTTCATTATGAGCTCTTAAAACCCTCATGATGTACCTAATAAATAAACTGACAGGGTGCACTCAACGTATGATCAAACTTCAGGGGCGTAGAGCCTGACCCCCCCTCAAATTAAGGAAGTTTTGCTTTTTACTAGAAGATTTAATATTTAAATTTTGTAAGAAAATTTTTGTATTTGAAATATAATTTTGAAACTTTTTGAGAATAGCTATAGATTTTTACAAAAAAATTCAAAAAAATTAATTTTGCTTTTAATAGCCATGGATTTTTGTAATTTTTTCAAAAAATTAAAAATTTGATTTTTTTTTTTTTTTTTGAGAGTAGTTATGTTTGAAATTTAATTTTTGTAATTTTTTTGGAGAGTTGTTATTTTTAAAATTTAATTTTTGAAATTTTATGTCAATAACTGTGATTTTTGGAAATTTTTTATCAAAAAAACAATACCTGAATTTTTTTTGAGAGTAGTAATTTTTGAATTTTTTCCCCTAAAATTGACATTTTTGTGAACTGTGGAATTTTGAAATTTTTTTCCGAAAAATTTAATATTTGAAATATTTTTGAGAGTAGATATGTTTGAAATTTTGTGTGAACAGATGTGGATTTTTGAAATTTTTTGTCAATAACTATGATTTTTCGATTTTTTTTTCCAAAAAAATTAATTTAATAAAACTTTTTTCCAAAAAATTAATTTTATAAAACTTTTTTCCAAAAAATAAACTTTTGCATTTCAAAAAAATTCAAATATTAAGCCCCCTCCCCCAAATATTATTATGTGGACGCCCTTGAATTTAGCACTTTGTATACATTTATGAGTTAATAATATAACAGTTAGAGATATTTTAATGGGTCGAAATTCTCCTGATCAGTATACATAAAAAAAAGAATAGGTTGATAACATTGAGAAACTACATATCTGTTGACAGGGAGCACTATACTTATACCTATATATTTATACAAACCATATTGCTCCTTGCTTGCTAATACGCAGAGTTTTCAAAATAAGGAGGAATAATTAATAACATCACAAATATTTTGCATGGTTACCAACATATACTTTTGCATAAATGTATATGGTCATTAGGATTTCAAATATTGTCACATCTCTACTAATAATGTTTTCCAATCTCTATCTAGACTTGGTCAATTATCGAAAGTAAAGTAGTTTTATATATGTTAATAAGAAATCTATTGATTTATTGCATTTTTTACACAACATTAAAAAAAAAAAACTTATTAATCCATCAATTAAATCACTCTTCAATAATATGTAATAAATCAATAGTTGGGATATTGATCAAGAAAGTACTCTGAATTCCAACCCATTGAATGTATGAACTACAAAAAACTCATAATTACATAACCATTATAAACAGACATAATTCAAAATAAACATTTAACAAATTAAGGACGGGTTTATTTATTTTAATATTTCACTTATTTTTGGTATTTAACAAAATTTCCCTATGACTAGGAAAGACCCTGTAGTATCATAAATCATTATACCTCCGTGTTATTTAATGAAGAATTATTATAAATGAAAGGGCTTTTTGACCTTGAAATGGCATTCCTATGGTTCTCCACCCCCCTTAATAACTCTAATCATCATCATTACTGAGTTGGTGTTTACAGATCAATGTAGACACACATTCTTTGGAATACATTTTCCATGTTCAAATACAAATATGTACAATATAATATAATAATGGGTCTTTTATGAGGCGTGCAGTTTGATTTGGATTACAAAAGGACCCTTGTCTAATCCCTCTTGACTCCTATGTTATATGGATGTCTAAATGACAAATCCAAACATAACACTAAAAATCTATATATACATATGATTGCACAAAATCTGTTAAAAACAATTGTAAACAAATTTTTTAAAGGATTATTATTGGATCGGAAGTATATGAACATGTACGCAATTATGGAGTGAGGATTTTAAATCCGGACAATTTATTTCTCAAAATTAATTCTGCAATACACAAATCTTTGTCTCTTAGATAACGCTGTCTATAGCAGTGAAGTAAATCCCTAACCAACGACCTTCAGCTTCAACCACAGTCTCCAACTTGCCCCATAGCCTTGATGAGATACTCCTTGTTTTTGTTTACCACTGCCTCGAGAAGGAGTCAGCAGTATATTGTGCACGTTTATTGGACTCTCTCTCCTGGGCACCCCACACATAGTAGTCCAAGGGGTTCAGATCCAGAGAGCTAGGAGGCCACATTTCCTTTGCCCAAGACATTCAGGAGGTCTGATTTCCATCGGACTTCCTGAAAGCCTCTACAACATCGTAAATAGTGATTTGGGTACCTTTGTAAGCTCAAAATCACCGTTTTTGTGGCCTAGCACGGAGGCATACATTAATGGTGGCAAGGTATTCGTATTAGGAGATGATATCAAGGATATTGATTTTTTTATTATACAGTTATGGGGGCTAAATCTATGTAATGATCACATTTTCATAAAACTAGATTTCAGAGTGGTCAAGATATTGAGCTCTAAACTTTTGCCAGCTTTCAAATCCCGCCACATATACATGTATTGTGTGAACTTTGTAAATAACTTCGTACACTTGTAGAAAAACTTCAGATTGGTTCTTATTGAATCTCACAGAATAGGAGCACAGGGTTAGCAAGTATTTAGTTGTTCCGGACTTAAAATCTTCACCCTGTAAATATGTATTTTATATAACAATTTATGTACATACATACAATAAAATGGCCATTGATCTTAGGAATACATATTGTCTATATATATATATACATATATTTCTAAATGTACCAGTCCATTTGGATAATAATGGCAGTTAGTTCAACAATGACGATACATGTGTACAACGTATGATGTACTATAAAAAAACTGGATTTTGTAGAGAAACGTTCTCTTCAAAATGAAAAAATGCCACGCCCCCTTTTCTATGGATGATGATGATGATGAAAGATTACCCCAGATATATATATATATATATGTATATTGTTGGCAGTGAAAGGGGGGCTCTTTCCCCAATTCATTCATAACACCCCCGTTACAACGGTTCCTTTGCCGGCTTTTTATGTTGTGTGGAGAGTTAAAGACATATGGCGGATCAAGTCCCTAGACCCTTCTTTCCTTCTTTTTATATTGAGTTATAATATTTTGAAAAATATATGTAAACCTTCTGCGAATTATATACAGGCTTTTAAAAAAATGAGCTAACTTAGAAAATAAAAAAGAGATTTATTTCATTTTTACAGAAATTATTATTTTTTATGTTATCAAAACACATTAAGCATAATAAAAAAATACCCAATTTTTTTATTATTTTGAGCCATACAGACAGGGTTTTATGGCTCTACGCCCCTTTTTATGGACATGAAAGTCATGAAATATGAAAAAACAAATGGAAGGTATTCATATTTTTTAAAAACTCGGAGATGCCCATTTTTTATTTTTTTTCATTATTATGATGGTTTTGGTACTATAATGAATACAATATTGGCTTAATCTGTTAATTAATTATGTTTGTAGTCATTAAAAGGTATAAAAAAAAGACTTGGTCATGACTTAAGTAATGTTCATTTGAACCTTCCCCAATGTCAAGGTCAAACGATGAAAAAACAACAATATCTTCAACCATGCCTGGCATGGTATTGTACAAAAGTATCTTTTTTGTTGTAAGAAAAAAAATTGACATTTTTCCCCCAGTCTTTTTTTTTTTTTTTTTTGTGCTCTTTCAAGAAAGAAAAGAAGAAGAAAAAAATATGTTTTGTGAGTTTATTTTGTGTTGCAACCGTGGGATTTCGTACGAAGCAGTTAAGTGTCTTTTGTCTTGCTTAACTTATAAAAACATTGTACACCATAAATTTTGTTTTTATCTCTAAAAACAAAACTCTCCACATAAAGGAACGTCTCATCTTAAGGAATCCTCTTTGTTTTTGATCCTTACATACAAACTAAAAGAATGACAAAAAAATTATTTGTATCAGTTAGAATTGATTTTATGACATGGGTCCTTGTTAAAGGATTCGTGAGCCTCATTACTTATAATAGAAAATATCCATGTTTTGGATATAGTATTGGGGTTCAATCTGAAAAACTATGACTGGTCTAAAACTGTTTATATTTTTAGATCTCAAAAATAATTCGGAATTCATCTGTACCAAAGAAAAATAATTTGGACTGGATTGGTCTTACAAAAAAAAAAAAATCTCATTTAAAATTTGGTCTAGAACGATTCTATAGATGAATTATTGATGATGTCATATGTGCACATCGGCGCCACAGGATCCTCAAATGAAGTTAAAAGTGTTGAATACATCATCATATTTATACAACTCAAAAATTAGGATAAGGGGGGGATCGGTTTGTATAAAAAGTGGGGCCCAAAAATTGTAGTGGCATTAATTAGGTTTTTGTACCCTTTTTTTTATTAAAGGTTTCATGGACTTGTAAAAAACGACAAGTGAAACAAAAATAAACAAGATTAGTTTGTATATCATGTCCCAAAGTGTTAACATGTCGGAGCAAAACAAACAAGTTAATGCATTCACGATTTCCTTTGCACCGTTGTTAGTGCAGGGAACGCTGCAGGACCGTTGACATCTCCATCCGCACTGCCTACAATATCAAGAAGTTCATTAAAGCCCAATACAACCATATATAGCCAACTCGTCTGCAGAAACAATATGACTGACATATTGACTACCTCTAGCCCTGACCTCAATATTCTATAGTTTGCAGTTTGGATTGTGATGGATAATAATACCTGCCACATGGTCCCCAATCTGAATTAAGACTGAAAAAATCGGTCAACAATCTCGAAACAATTAATTTTCTGTTTAGGGTCTGAGATTGCGATCTGGACCAAAATATCGGTCAAAATAGCTTTTAAAAAAATCAGTTCAGACCGAACCAAAAAAACAAGAAAATCGGTCTTAAACAAAGTCTCAACACTAGTATGTATCTCTAGAGTTTTAAAATAATATATATATAACTTAATACAAACAGCTGCTTTTAAAATAAATGTGTGTATGTATATTTTTGTATCATCTGACAATGAATTTAAAAGACAGCAAAATATAAACGGTTTTTTTAATATATAAATAATGTTTGATCTGTTTTGTTGATGTGACAGTCCCAAAAACTCCTCCCTTGAACAAATCGTCGATTAAAAGTAATTGCTTGTCTTTTTTTTCCCTTAGTAGGCCTCAATATTTACGGTTATAAACTTATGTAACCCTTAACAACGCTTTTCAATTGCCATATTCGAATACTTAAAAGATTTATGGCGACAAAACTATCTAATAGATTGATTGAAATCCTTTACGCTCAACATTTTTAAATAGTTTCCCGAAAAACATATGCAAATATATAAATGATTTTTATAAAAAAAGACCCAATTTTTTTGCCCATCTCCACTAATCTTCTCCAACAAATATTTGTGTTTCTAAAAATCATATATATATATTTTGTTGAACTTTAAGGAATTTCAACCTATTTATAAACAGACTCGAATGCAATAACCAATATATAATACTTGATAAATAAAAATAATTTTTTTAGTTAATTAATAAAATAAAAGCAATGATTGATTATAATTATATATGTAATTAATTAATTGATTTTTATGCGACGATTGTGAGTCTGATACTTTGTGTGGTTTGAAAAAAACAGACAAATAACCTATATGAGCTCCTAGTCACCATCTCTTCCTCACCACTACTCAGAGCAACTTTACAAAATATAATAACTTGTAACTGAACGTGACGTAATAGCTTATAAAAGGTTTTGTTTTTTTGTAAAACCACACCACGACACGATTCATAATCAATTGTACAACGTTGGAGTGGCTTCATTACAAACAATTGATTCTCAAAAATGTTTATAAAATGGTTGTTTTTGATCAAATCTATGCATAGTTCGGGAGTCCATAGGATTATATTTTTATATATATTTGAGGGAGGTTGATTTTTCAAAAAAAAAAGAAAGAAAAAGAGAGGAGAGACAGAGAGAAAAGAAAGTAGGTTTCATTTTGGTCAAGAACAGCCTCCCTCTTAATGAGCTCAGAGGCCCAAAAAATATCATAGGAACATACTTTGTTATTTTATACGTCTACTTGCTAAATTTTAAACTGATTAGTTGGACCCTGTTGGATTCCATGTGTGATAACACCAAGAACAGATATATATATAGTTCAAAAAACACCCTTTCTCAGAAAATTCCTTCTGTATCTTTTCATGTATGTACAGTAATTATTCCTAGCCAATTAAGATAGTGGAAAAAGGTAACAGAAAGTATTTCACAGCTTGAGTTAAATGTATGAAGACATTGTTCCTTTAAAAAACAATGAAAAATAAAAAAAGAATAAAATCCAACTCGGAGGTCCGATTTAACTTTCCTTTCTACGCCAATAAGGTCATTTGAGCCCTGTATGACCCAGAAAAGCTCTTGATAATTACAGTCGATGCTTGTTTCATACGTTGGCTTGACTTAATAGTGTCTTAAGAATGCTACTTTGATATATTGTGCCATATGACATGGAAGGAAGGTACAAATACATAGGTCTAAATAACAACAATAATAATATAATTGTTGTCCTATTTGAAGAAATATTTGATAAATCAGTGAAAGGAAAATTTTCGGTAGTCCTTTGAACAACAACAGCAAACCACCAGCACAAAAAAATATCTTTTTGATATTTCATTTTGTCGCTGCTGCGACAATGATTTGATAATAGACAACCGTAGATGGCTTGATCTAACAGATGTTTGTTGCTTTATTTCGTGTGTCTTGGGATTTTCTTTGTTCTCGCCTTTCAAAAAGAAATATGAAGGAATGATTTGTATTAAAAAGGAACTACCGTTTTATGTAGTAGGGAGTAGTATACACTTATTCTGTCTCAATGTCTCTGAGGATTGATTGCCTTAGGAGTAAGTACAGATTATGTAGTAATCTTGAAGGAGTTGAATAAAAGTTGGGTCTTTTAAAAATTCATGTAATAAATTGCAAAATACTATACTATAAAACTGAGCAAGGAGTACATTTTGAAAAAAGAGGGATATTTGTATAAAATAATTAAGGGCAATGATTATTTTCACATTAAATTATGAATACTGAATTTATTTAAAAATCGAAAATGCGAATTGGTTTTCATAACTAAAACGAATCATAGTTATATGTAACAAATATAAAATAACAGAATCATGTCTTTGGAGTTTAAAATCGTAAAAATAAATGAATTTGTTATTGTTTTAATTAATAACAATAAGAAATTAAAAAATTTGAACAAAGGTTTAATAATTTGCGCGGTAAATAAATACATATATGTATTGTCAAAAAGTAAATTTATTTGTCGTTAAACATTTTATTGGTATATTAAAATAAAATTAAAATACTTTATAAATGGAGTTATGAGAAAATGACTTCAAAAGGAAGACAATAATAGCAAAGACTCTAACGGTAATTTATGCTTGCAAATCAAATAGGACTTCTCTTTCTGCCGGTCTAAAGACAACAATCGTGAGATATATGGACTGAATTGACTTTTAGGCCATAACACATTTTATATTTTATTGTATAAAGAGGACTTCTTCTACTTTTAAATCTTTCAAGCGTTTTTAAATATTTGGAACAAGCTCCATTTTTTATTAATTTTTGTAATTAAAAAAAAGTAATGAGTAATTTCTAAAGATACTTGGGGTTGCACTGAAAATTATACAGTGGCTGAAAAAATCATTTATTTATTTTTAGAATTTTTTGTACATCTATTCGATTTTTTACATTACTTTAACCAATAGCTTTCAATGATGTTTGTTACTTGCCTATCACCACTCTGGATAACGATATAAAAATAATCAAAATTCTTCGAAATACTGTTTTTTCATCATTAAGACCTCAGAACTGAGAATTGGATTTTAAATTACACATTCAATATTTCATTTATGAGTAGGACTACTATCCAGGATACCACATACCTCTTGAATCAAGTCCATTTTCTTGGGAAATTACTACCCATAATAATATATTATTTCCTTTTTTTTTCTTCAGATGAGTTTTATGTTGAAGTACTGCATATAGTTATAAAATAAGTTTTTATAAATAAACAGAGTTAATATATCAAAAAAACTATTAAATAAAAGGTTTAAATTATACCCAATAAAAGTACCAGGGAATAATAAATCATATTTAGCTATTTTGTGAATTTCTGGACGATACTCTTAAACGAGTGTCCTTTATTGTTCATAAGGACCATTGTTAGGAACATGGATAGGGCTTTATACATAGTCAAGGGCCCTCCCACAGAGAGCTCCTTCGGCACACTTGGAATACAAACAGACATTGTACATACATAATAGTCATAACAATAAAAAAACCAACAGTATAACTTTTTTTTTAGATGTTCTCACGTTTTTTAAGGAAAATACATTATTCGTGTGTTGGTTGTATACAACCAACCATGTCTATATAAATAACCATTCATGAGCTGAGGGAATGATTCCTCTCTTCCTTTCTTTAATATCAAGTTTCGGGAAATTTCATTGTGAGACAAGTTTCTCAAAAGAAGGTTTGAAGGAAACGGATTTTGAACATTGTGAGTACACATCAAATCCAGGGAATTCTGTAGCAAAAAAACGATACTTATAAATTATATTTTTTTAAAAAGTATTCTATTAACAGGAGCGTCCGTAGGGAGTCGGATGGAGAAGCTGTAGCCTCCCCCCCCCTCAATTAAGGAATTTTACATTTAGTAGAATTTTTTTTCCCCGTAAGAATGAACAAATTTTACGAAAAAAGGGGTAAGAATGACTTCTTTACAAAAATTTCTTTCTAATCAATTCTGACTAATTGTGCAGCTGAGCAATTTTACTATTGGAATTTTTTCCTAAAAATTTTTTTTTTTATTAATAGTTATAGATTTTTGAATTTTTTTTCTAAGAAATATATTATTTGAAACTTAGTTTTTTAAATAACTGTTGGTTTTTGAATTTTTTTTTTTTAAATTAAAATATTTGCACTTTATCTCAAAATGAATTAATTTTGTAGGAACAACTTTAGATTTTTGAATTTTTTTCTAAAAAATTAATTTTTTTGTAAATAGCTATAGATTTTTGAATTTTTTTGTTAATAGCTATAGATTTCTTAATTTTTTTGTTAATAGCTATAGATTTTTTAATTTTTTTGTTAATAGGTATAGATTTTTTAATTTTTTTTCTAAAAAATTTATTATTTGAAACTTAGTTTTTGAAATTTTTTTCGAAAAAATTTAATTTTTAAAAACTATTGATTTTCGATTTTTTTCAAAAAATTCTATTTTTTGTAAATAACTGTTGATTTTTGAATTTTTTTTTCAAAAAAATTGTATTTTTTGTAAATAACTGTTGATTTTTGAATGTTTTTCCGAAAAAATTAAATATTTGCATTTTTTCTCTTAAATAATTAATTTTCTATAAACAAATATATATTTTTGAATTTTTTTCCAGAATTTTTTTTTTGATCAGGAGTGAATTTTTGAAATTTTTTAGCATTTTTAATTTAAATTACGTATTTTTTTGTAAATAGCGATGGACTTTTGAAGGTTTAAAAAAAAATGTAATTCTGATATTTTAATTTAATTAAAAATAAAATATATATAATCCGATGGACGTCTCTGTTTAAAGAATAACATTACCTATTAGTGTAATAATCGTTTAAGTTAACACTAACTACTCTCTGAAATACTGTATATTAACCAAATGAAATATAGGACTATTGATTTTATTTCTCGTAAAAAATCTGTTTTTAAACAAAAGTTTATTATTATGAAAGATGTATTTTTTTTTGTCTTACAATGAGCTCAAATTAAAGGACGTTTATTATTTTATGATGACCTGGCCAAGTGTTTGTTTTGTACCTATAAAAGCAACATAAATAAATAGATAGTTTGATTTATGATCTATTCATTATTAGGACTATATAAATAGTAGTTGATGTTTTTTAAAAGGAACCAAGGAAGACACTGGACAGGAAATGTCTCCTCTTTTGTTCTTAAGTATAATCCTCCACTAGAATTGAAGTACATTTATCATTTGAAGATATATGATTTCTTACTCAAACTGTCAAATGTAATAAGCAAAAGCAATTATCAGCAATCTACCTGACCTGTACAATGTAGATTATTCAATGAATATGCAATTATTGTACAGCTGTGTCATAAAACTTCTATGAATATTTTGATATTGTTTATAATATACTTTGTATGACGACTAGTGATAAAAATCCGATGTATTTTTCCTTAGCAGTTGTCAATATTATTTAATTCTTGAGTAGTGAACATCATTACCTAAATAGATTCAATAATATTCAAACCCTGATTGAACATTCGTCTGTGCTTATAAAAGACAAACTGTAACCCTGATGATTTGGTACAGAGTTATAATCGTAAGTCATTGTTGGACTCAGTGTAGAATTGGGATAGACATCGGAGTAGTTCTAGCAAATTTGTCCTTCTTTTTTGTCGGAACTGATTCTAGCTGATCTTATACAACGTTAGGAGAATTATTCTGTCTCTCCTCCGTATCCATGATGATTTTTGCTTTGTTTTTTTAACATGCCCATTCTACACTGGATTTTCATCACTGGTGATGACTGATAAAGGATCCCTCAAGAGAGGAAAGGTGTAGGGAGGTAGGGGGGGGGTGATACCTAAGGCAACTATAGGTATTTTAGGTATATTAATAAGTAACAAAGATAAAAAAATATAACTTAACAAATAATCGGTAAATTGCTTTTTATTATTACCTTAATAGCACAAAAATACCAAATGTATTTCTTTGTTAGCTGTCGATTCCCTCGTCTCACGTCAATGATATTTAATAATTGATTATTTTTGATAAATAAAAAAAGTACATAATAAGTTATACTATTTGTAGAGAATAACTTGCATCATAATTGAAGGAAATGCTACTTTGGGGCTTAAAGTTGATATTTTTACCACATAAGAAGAAAAAAACTTCATTGTATTTTGATGAAACTCCATTAAATGCCTTAAATAATGAAAAAAATACTATATCCTTCAATATCAATTAGTATTCATTGCAAATATCAACACTGATATTTGACTTAAATCAAAGTAATATGTATTAAAAATGGATAAATTTGTACAATTTTTTTTTATCAATTATTAAGGAGAAGAGTATGGAGCAGTCATTTAATATTTGCGTTTGAAAGTGTACCTTTAAATAGATTCAAACAATAAAAAGTCGAGTACTATTTTGACGGGCTACAGAGATGGGAGCCTCGCAGGGAGAAGTGTGGTGAGTTATAATGTATTGTATTTTTGTTAGGTTCGAAACTTTGGAGACAACTCTCGTACATATATCTAATTCACTCTCAGAATTGTGGAGAAATAATTACTAATCTGGGAGTACTGTTGATATGATTGACTTGTTTGCTTACTACCAACTGATTTGAGGCGTTGTATCTCTTTCTTTTTGGAGGAAAAGTTGCGTGAAAGAATAAAGGTACAGACGTGTAGGATGAGATAAAAATCATGAAAACAAAAATTCCAAAAATTTTGTCTTTCTCACTTACTCACTAAACCCCCACTTACACAAAAGACAGAAAGAAAAGAATACAAAATAAATGTAGTCTTATCTCTTCATCTGTACGAGTACATTTATATTCACAAGAAAAGAAGATTTTCCCATATTTTAACTCTATTTCTTAAAGAGCAGTTTTTCAACCCCAGTAACTATATGTATATATTTATTATAGTATATATTTTTGTTAAAATGAAAATCTCCCTCAAAATAAAAAGAATACAATATACACAGAAAGATACAAAAAAAAAAAAAAAAAAAAAAAAAATGTTATAAACACAATAAAATAATAATACATAATATAAAATAAAAAAATATATTATTTTTTTTAACAAAAAACCATTTTATTTATTTATTTTTCCAAAGTCATGACACTTTTTATAATTTTCTTTTCTTTCTTCGTAGAGCATTAATTATAGACTACGAAAATTCTTACTCCTCAACGGAAGCATAACTATTAATAGAATATGATGGTGATAAGGATGATACGTACATGCATACAGTAGTAGTAGTAGTAGTTTGTTCAGAGCCCAGGCAGTGGCAGCAACTGTAGACATTTCTACTCCTCCCATTTTTATTTTTTGAATTTTGAACCATTGTGTATCGTTCTATAGTTGATTTCTATTATGTAAATATACATCTTTTGAATACTTGTGTATAATAGACTTTATTGTATGTACAATGAACATACATATGACATGGTTTATGGCCATAAAGTTATGCAAATATAATACGTACGATGTACATGGAATGATAAATTAGAAAGCACTATTTGATTGGCAGCTTTCCAGTAGAAGTATTAGCAGTCGATTGCTATGTATATATATGTAGAGCGTTCCTTGGCAATTCGCCAGCTTCTCAAAAGCCATTGAAACGATGATTCATCAAATTCGTCATCTTTTTAACCAGGAAATAATCCCTCCCTAAAACAATTCTAAAAGAATCCCCCTCCCGAAAAGAAAAAAAACACGTCATTAAACCCTTAACGGAATGATTTATATTTGGAATCCATGCCAATTTCATTGGTAAACCAATTCTAAAATATAACGCTTCTGGATTGAAAAATAATCACACCTGAGATAAAATAAATGAAAAGCAAAATCCCTGATTCCCGTGAGACGGCATATCTGCTGTAAATATTTGAATTTTTGGAGACGGGGAGAGGAGAAAAATCCGTACATGTGTCGATCTTCAAGTAAGACTAAATTCATAAATCCCTTTCTTTCATCGCTGTTGCAACCATTATGATCATGGATTCATCGATCAAAGAGTCCCAGAAGTTTATCAAGGGCGCCCACAGGATTATGTTTTTGTTGGGCAAGGAGGGATGCTTTGGAATTTGTTGTTAAAATTACTTGACAAAAAAATTCAAGAATTAAATTGCATATTTTACATTTAAAGAAAAAAAAATTTAAATGATAATTTTTTTCTAAAATCCAATACTGTTGACATAAAATTAACTTTTTTCGAAAAAAATTACAAAAATTATATTTCAAATATTAAATTTGTTTGAAATTTTCTCAAAATATACAGCTATTCACAAAAAAAAAAAAAGAAAAATTTCAAATATTACTTTTTCAAAAAAAAAATTTAAATAATAAATTTTCCAGTAAATAGAAAAAAATCTTTAATTTCCACAGGGGGTGCTGTAGCCCCTACAGCGGACACCCCTGTTTATGAACTCTTTTATGCTTTGTAGTCCCGGCCTGATCCAGCTCTTTAACTTGACATATGAAGGACTCGTTATTTAAATTCAATAATTACCAACTGCTTATATTTCTGAGATCTCGAATCCGAATCTAAGTAAGTTGAAATTATCCCTCTTAGTCCTTGCAAATTCTTTCTTTTCACACAAAATATTGCTTCTGCCGTCAAAAAAAGGTAGAAATTCAAAATGAGATATAACATATCTTGTAAAATCCGTTAAAGGGTTCAAGCAAAAAGCTCAACTGCAATATTATCATAATGAGTGATGTATTACCATCTCAAATACACGGATTCCAAATTCCCTCAACTTGAGTTGTTTATCTACTATGTACGTATTTACATATAATGAATTCAAAATAATATTATTTTTTAAATGGGCGTTCCTCTTTTCTTTTTTCGCTCTCCCAGGGACCATATGACACGCCCCCATCTGACCAGTGAGATCTATATATAGAGGAGTAGGGGTGAAAATACACATATGTATGTACATGCATAGATATATAAAACATCATCCAAGAAGATTTATTCTTTCTTCAACAACAAAGTTTCCCAAATGAAGTTTATTTACTATACACGTCATTCTATGAATGTACATATGTGATGAAACAAAATTGTAGACATAGGTAATATGTAATGATTATTATGTACCTATGAAGTACGTTATTCATTTTTTGTTTGTTTATCCTTTTATTCAAAAGTGGTGATTTATTTACATAATTAAATCATAATATGTCATCAATTATAATTTTTTTTATTCACAGATTCCGTTTTGTATTTTTATTTTAATACTCCATTTGACCTATAATTATACTCATTTTTTAACATTGACATACATTTGATTAAGTAGGCAGCATTATGTAATAATGACATATAAATATTAGTATATCTGACTTTTGGAATGATTAAAAGTCCGTATTTGGGTTTAATGACTTGTAAATTTGTTTTTTTTCCTCCATAAAAAAATAGTATTGGATGTTTATTTGAATTTTTTGTCATATATGTTATATACAAGTTACAATTTTGTACAATTTGTAGCTTGTATAAGCAAAATTGTACAAGTTCCAACCCAAAAATGAGACGAATAATTTTTAATGAATGATTTAGAGACTAAATCAATAATTGAATATTCCATGGAGGATCTATGCATTAATGTTTTTTGATTACTATTTTTGACACATATAACAAAACTGTAAGCATTCAAATCCCCACAGTTGTATTACACAATAAAACTTAATAAATATGTCATTTTAATAGATAAAAAGGCAGAAATAGTATCCATGTATAGTTGGCAAGGTTGTGCACGGTTCAGGCTAAGCATTTCCATCGGCCCGGTTCTTTCATTTCAACAGCTTCGTTCTCGATTCTTTTTTATGTAGGATCACCTTGGTAACAGATACTTAAAACAAGGGCGTCGCTAGACAGTTTGGGGCTAGGAAATGAGATTAAATACAAACAGGCCCGCAGCTACCTTATACGCAGAGTGCGTAGTGCCCCAAGTTCCAGCAGGGCCTTAAAAACTAAGGTTACTATATACAATGGTTTTCAAAGTGGAGGCTGTGAAGGGAGGATAGGAAGGGGGCTTCCACGTAAGATGGAGAATTGAGGATTGCTTTCAGTCAACACATTCATAGTACACATGTTTCGTAAAAAGGGGCCTCAGTTAAAAATGTAATAGAGTAGAGGGGCCTTGGAATAGTCAAGTTTGGGAAACTCTGGCTTCAGAAATATTATAGTTATGATATTATAGGACCCAAAAGAATAGTAGTAGACCTGGATCCATAATCTACCCCACACCTTACCTCTTTTTTAGCACCGCCTTGTTCCTAAAACCACTTTTCCAGATCCATAATTGACGAAAAAAACCTTAGAATATTGACTTATTGATTAAAGCTAATTCTTTATATAGAAACATATGCAAAAGAACTGGGGCTGATAAGCAATATATTGCGGTCTCGGGTTGACTTTGTCTAGTGAGTTCTAGTGGTTCAAGAATCGGAACCGCTGAGGACACAACCTTGATAGTTGGTAATTAGAATCATCAATATTCTAATTAAATAATGCATTCTAAGACGAAGAAAGGGAAATTTGTTCAATTAGCTTATACAAGTTGCAACTTGTTCAAAATATTTACGTAACTACAAGTAAAAATGAGATACTAATTCGAAACATAGTATATAAATACAAACTTAAACTAAATAAATATCGCCAATAACTTCTTTTTTTTCAACCTCCGCCGGACAACATGGAAAAGCGTACAGAGAATACCGGCGTTGTTGGTAAAAATGAAATCCCTTTATGGTGTTTTCTTGTAAAGTAAAAATGTAAAGAACCTGGAAATTACCCAGCATTTACAATATGTTTGCACTTTCTGTGGTATGAGAACATGAAGCGTGAGGCCGTTGGTATTTGGAAATGTGGTATCAAGAATTGCCTTTCTATTGTTGTTGGATGAGTAGCATAAACATACTTTAACAATATCAGAGAGTCTTCGATCGATCAGCTCCTTGGAGATTGAGAGAAAAAAAGAAGTTGTAATAGTTATTTTACATGTTAATTTATGATATAAAGTATGTCAAGATAAACACAATCTTGTACAAATACCAAGAATAGGAGAAAACCCCAATTTTTTTATTCCATTTTTTAAATTTATATTTAGTCCAATATTTCATAGACATATTTGAATCAATTATAGGCTGTGTATTTACATACATTTTTGAGATGCGTTAAGATAATCAAGAATTGTAGTAGCTACAGTTAAAAATCTATACTTGACATAAGGCCCCTTTGGAATAAAATCTGTCAGTTTCTCATTATTTGTTTTTAACGACCAATTTTCCCTACTCTATAGGCAATTTCTGAAGAACCCAAAAGATTATTAAGAATAATTTGTTGATTTAAAGTGATGATAATTTGTATAGAAATACAAAACGTAGTCCCAACATCAATTTTTAGAAAAATCGTTCCAGCTTGCTTTTGTGTTGACAGTTAACATATGCAACCAGTAAGAAAAATTAATCTTTAGCGTAATCAACCACAAAAATCTACAGTACTAATATTAATCTTTTTATAGCTTATTAAGCCGAAATAATAATTAATATATATAGCCAACGCCAAAAAATGCTTGACTTGAAAGAAGTGTAATTTCCATTGTACAATAATTGTCTGTAAATGTTCTAAGAATCCTATGTAACCAATAACCCCAAAAAATGAGCCTGATATTTTGTTCTCTCTCTTTAAAATACGAAATGAGAACATTGAATATATTTGTATCAAATGGAATTTACATATATAGTTATTAATTTGAGATCAAAAATGGCTTGAACAATATTTATATAGATACTTGTTGAAGAATCACATATGAGAATAAAATATGAGAGAATTATACTTTTTTTTTTTTTTTTTTTTGAGGGGGGAGAAACTATGGTATAATATGTGCGTTTTAAGGTTTTACCTATTTCCTCGTTGCGTGCAAAAGGCTCTAACTATGGACCCTGGAAGTACAAAATGTGTACGATAAACACATCTAGTAAATATTATATTTGTTTGCCAATTTTCATAATGATTAAGCAAGATTTATGAGCTTTGTTCTTCATATATATTTATAAATAGACAGAAAACCCTTGTTCGAAAATTGGAAAGTGCTCAAATATATGTACCTTGTACATACACTTATAAATGGACATTGTTACCTCCGCCAATGAAGTTGAACGGAGGTTATTCTTTTGCCAATTGTCTATTGGTCACCAAGACGACAAAAAAAAAAACGCTACAGATCAAAATGTTCACAATAAGAGGCCATTAAGTTTTGAGATGTCAAAGGTCAAGGTAGCACAATATATTAAAAATACATACAATATCGACAATAACATTGAAAAATATTGAGGTACAGAGCTCAAATTGATGTCATTATGTTGGTTAATAAAAATCCTTTAGTTACCAAAAAAATCCAATCTCAAGATTAAAGGTTAAAGTTACAAGAAATGTCAAAAATGCATAATCGACCATCATTTTTGTACAAATTGAGATAGAGAGTATATAAATGACACATATTAAAGTATGAATGCAATGTATATTATTAGAATTTGTGTGCGATCGCTCAATCGCTCACAAAAATAATTCACTTTGACCTTCTTGAGAAAAATTCCTCATTTTGTCCTGTCTTGTTTGAAAATTGCTAATTTTTCTAAATTGGTATCGGATAAATATGGCAAATTTGTATTCTAGTTAGATTACACAACAGCTTTTAGTGGTTATTTGATAATAGTTTGATTGATGATCAAGGAAAAATCCACATGCAAAACCGTCCTTCATTAAATTCTCTTTTTGGAGATAAAACTATATATACGAGGCAATCAGAGTTAAGATTACAGGATTGGATATGTGAGGGACCCAGATTCCGACAACATCCCATAAGAGGATGGGGGATATTTGGCTTAAAATTGTTTATAATTCCATTTGAATCTTGGAACAAAGGAGAAATACTTTTCCGGCAAATTGCAAAATCCAGATCTTCCATTTATGCAAAAGGTTGGATGTCTATAATCGGTAGTGGCGATGAAGTATCTAACAAGACCCCTGAAGATCTTTCCAACTTCAAATTTGCTTCAACTACTTAAGTGGACATCTGTAAGTATGTTTAAAACTACCAATACTCATGGAAGGCAAAAATGAACAGAGGATATTTTTTCTAAATTCTTGATTTGTCAATATAATATAGCAAACTTTATGAACAAATTATAATAAATATTAAACAACACTAAATTAAATTTTTATAACTGTATTTTTCTTTAAATACAAATTGCTCTATTTTGATATTTTGGGATCTCATTATTCAAAATTTGAGCGCACTTTTTTCACTAATAAATATATTATACATCCTTAAGTTCAACGTGTTCAATATTGCACATTTTGACTTAAACGTAGATATATTTGATTTAGGGAAAATGACCAAAGACGGAGGTTTGAGCTCAACCCAGCCCTTATTCCAATTACCAACCGTTACTGTTGGTTCTTTCCCAAATATCATTTGTTAGCCTTTTGTCTGGTAGAGACTCTCCCTTTTTTTAAAACCACTTGAACTCTGTTCTATGTACTTGAGAATTATTCACAATATCTCACGTCTCTTTCTCTCTCTTATTGACATAATATGCATTTGATGACAGACATTAGAAACAGATACCCTGATGTCTCTGTGGTTATCTATCACCTCTGGTTTTTCATACAGGAATCATATTTTTCTTTCCAATAACGTTTTATACATACCAAGCAACACATATTTTAATATGTACGCCATACATATATTTAACATATTTGTATTGTTGATTCATATGACTTAAAAAAGACGGCACACATCCAGGTAGGTCTTTTCATGATCCCTTGATAGTTATTCAATTATATTCAAAATTGCATTCAATAAATATTCAAAAGAGCGCTCTTTAAATTGCCCGTAAACATACTTTGAATGTTTACCTTAAATAAAAAATATATAAAAAAGCAAAGAAACGACAAAAAAGAACCAGCCCAGCGCCATGAAGAAATTCCTTTCCCTTCCATAGTTTCGAACTGAATAAAAATATACCTACCTCCAATTTGTTATGAATTAAAGCGAAGGGAAATATATCCAAGCACTCTTCATTATATAATTTGTCACGGACAGAGATAATGATAGGTTCAACAAAGGCAGCCTGGTTAAATAATAACGCTCTAACCTACTTTTATTTTTTATTTGGTGTCTTATGATGATGGTCTAATGTAATTAAAGAACCCTTATATTTGTTTTTTTTACTATTTGTTTTTGGTGCAAAAAAAGTATAATATTTTTTTGACATGTTATATATGGTTTTGTATATATAGGACCACTTGTCCAGGATGACTTGGAGGGTGCGTTTGTTGTAAGGATAATATACTAAAAAACAAAACGTTTTCATCATATACCTATACACCAAATACTAGGTTCAATGCAGTTTGTAGCTTATAAAAAATTTAATGACTTTTTTTCTTCGTAATAGTAATAATAAAAATAAACACTTCTGGTCCTACAAAAAGTAAATAATTAATCTATGTTTTACGAGCTTCTAAGACATGCAAAAAGTTATATTCCTAGTGGATTTTTTGGGGCAACTAACTCATAAAAAGAGATCAAATATTTTAAAATTATTTCTATTTTTAATCAGATTCTTAAATTGATTTTTTTCTTTGGATGAAGTATATCTCTAGCTACATAAAATACTTTAAACTATACTATGCTCAAACTGTAGACACATTTAAAAAATATCTAAATGAAAAAAATATAAGTTTGTAAATTTACATCTTTACATTAAATGTTTTTTTAGACGGGCGCAAGTGGAAACGCTGAGAGGAATGGCTCTAATTACAAATGCTACAGTTTAACAATCTAAGAAAGGTTGAACCGTATTTACATAGGAAACTTTATATTACAGGTAGAATATGGGTCAAATTGAATCTTATTGGTAGGTGGATACATGTAGACAATTTGTTCAAAAACATGAAATGTGAGTAATTGTCAATAGTTTCTTATAAATTTGAACAAAACTGTATGTATATATATTATGTATTCACTGAAGGACCTCTCCACCTTTCTTGCTCCTTTTAATTTATTTTTTTATATGTGTCATGCCTTTTCCTTAATATCTAAGTACATATAAAAAAATCCACAATATATACTCCTTTTTAGTGTAAACCTTTTACTTGTCAAATAATTGATATACGCAAAAACCATACTTAATTCAATAGACTGAAATTTCTAGTCATACATTCCTTAAAAATTATAATTAATATTTAAACGCAGCTGTCTTAACTAAGGGGACAATTGAAACATTTGACGGGTCACAGTTTGTTTGCAATTTGTGGAAAAAATACTCTCGGATATCAACTCTAAATATGTTCAATTAATAGTAAAATTAGGTTATAATTAAATTCTGGCGTTTCTGAATCGAACCCGCTACGAGTAATTAACCAAAAAATTGTTACAACTGTTTATAGTTTTTACAAAAAAAAATTCCTAGGGGTGGACCACGTGTAACTATTTCAGTAATAACATTTAGTCAAAATGAAATTACTTAGATTTATTGAGCTTAAAATTCCTCCCTGATATTGAAAATTCCTAAGGAATAAAATTCAAGTCTTGGATCCCCCGCCGGATTAAAAAAAAACATTTATTATTGTTATTGAAGCCATAGGACACAAAAATGATGTTTAAAATTTTCAAATGCAGTCGGTTTGTCCTTTAAAACCTTTTTTTAGAAATCATGTTTTTAGAGTACAATTTTGAGTCCAATCTATATTTTGAAATGAAGTAACTGTATGGAAAAAAATTAAAAAGAATTAACAATTGATAATTAATTATTTATTAAGTCATTTTGAATACAGCTCTAACAAATGGTGACTAATCATATAAAAACCAGTAAAATGAAAGATCATATAGAGAAGTTAATATTTTGTTGATATTGTCAATTGCTTTCTATATATCTAAAAAATAAGCCTTAGTTTTATTAAAACTTAAAAGGAGTTGCTGTTTAAGAAAAGTTCGATTTTGATTGATTTTTCAATTTAACTTTTAATTTTCTTAAATAATGTTTAGTAAACATACTAATGCGATGCTGCGTAAATTTTTTTTGACTAATTATAATAAAGATATTAATATTTTTAAAAACAGGGATTCTCAATCTTTTTTTTAGTGATGTACAACTTGTAAAATGTTTATGTAACCCAAGTACCCCTTTACCAGCAGAAATCCTTTTTAGCTTCAGTGACAGGGGCGTCCGCAGTATTCTATTTTTTTTTGGGGGGGGGGGAATTTTGGAATTTTGTATGAAAAAAAAAAAATCAACAGCTATTACAATAAAATAAAATTTGGAAAAAAAATTCAAAAATTAATATTACATCTTTTGGAGAAAAATTTAAAAATCCAAAGCCATTCAAAGAAAATTAAATATTCGATTTTTGAATAAAAAACAGAAATTCCTTAATTTGGAGGGGCTACATGCCTTTGTGGACGCCCCTGAGTTATGTACAACTTGTAAAATATTCTTTCAAAATCTCAAGTTTCCCAAGGGGTACGTGTACCCCCATTTGAGAACCGTTGGTTTAGTGACAGGAAAATTAACCTTAATTTAAATAGGTTTCATATCCTATGTATTTGATTTGTATTTATTACAGATAAAGTAATCTAATCGACTTAGTTATATTTAATTTCGTAAATTTTCCAGGCTTTAAATGCTACATGTATCATTTAAATTACTTCTGTTATCATAGAATTTTATACGTGTAGAATTCCAATAGAAATTGCAACTTGTACACACACATGTAGCATTCAAACGAAATAAAACCATTAATTTTATCAAACCATTAAAAATCCATGATTATCTACCAATATACAAACTCCATGTCAGACATAGTAAAGAATATCTATAAAAAGTATGGCTCAATTAATCTTCTTTTTTTAAAATTCAAAGAGTGCTTTGATAAATGAATGTATAAAGGCTTTATGACTGTCTAAATAATTATAGCTTCACATAAAGAAACATATTGGTATATATATATATATCCTGTGTACAAATTGTGCTGTCTGTACAAGTTGTAACTTGTATAATCAGATCCTATAAGGCTTTCCAATAAAAGGTGTTATTTTGATATTAAAAGAAAAATAATTTTTTTGAGTGGTCGGATGTTTATTTGAATGTAAAGGGAAAATTATTCCATTTATTATGAAAAACAATATTTGCCAAATGACCACCACAGCTACGCTTACAGGACCGTATTCTATATATGAAATTTTCCATTACCAAATCACAAAGTGGCTGTTGTATGCCCTCAATAGCTTCACGAATTCCATCTTTGAGGTCTTGAATCGACACTGGGCTGTTGTCGTACACCTTATCTTTCATTGCGGCCCCAAAGGAAGAAGTCGCAAGAAGTTAAATCACAAGATCTCGGTGTCCTATTGCGATCACATCGAGAGATAACACGGTTAGGAAACTTTTCCCGTAAAAGAACAATGGGCCCATTACTTGTGTGGGGCGTAGCGCTATCTTATTGAAAATAAACCTTGTCCAGATCAATACCATCCAATTCCGGCCATAAAAAATCATTAATAATTATTAATGCCATCTGGTGATAGAAAATTTCATAAAAAGGATAACGTCCTGTAAGCGTATTGGCTGATATTGTTTTCCGTTATTAATGGCATACCTTTTTCTGTGCATTCAAATCAGATCATTAACTTAAAAAATGCTCTCTTTCTTTGAATATCAAAATAGCACTTCTTATTGAAAAACTCTATCAAAGTTTCAATTTATTCGTCTTAAAATTCCTTTCTAAAATTATAATTTTGGTCAATCTTAAACTCAAGTATTTTTATAACAATGTTTCAACTTTTTATTATATTATGAATAACACACAATTTGGAGGTAAACTTGAACATATAACATAACAAAAAAAAAAAAAAACGCATACACACAAAAAAAAAAGGGAATCAAATTCTTATAAACACTTTTTTATAGATCTAAGTGTCTATAATTAGGAGATACCTAATTATAAGGCAATTACATTCTAGTGGATCTGAATTAGTATAAGATGCTCTGAACTTTTGGGAAAATAAAAAAGTTTCTTTTTGATTAGGCCAATAAAAAAAAAGCTTTACTATTTATTAATACTTTAATATTCAGATAAAAAACCACACTTTAAGTGATCCAGGATATTTACTATATCATTACATTTAAATAAAAAGGCCTATCCGTTTCCCTTGATGCCTTACAAAAGAAGCAAATTCGTTCTTCATACATTCTGCGATACACACTACCTAAAGACAATTACCTACTATTAATTAATACCATCATTTCATTTTGATTTATTAGAATAACATGGTTATTATGTATTTATGGGTAATGTAACTGTGGGCATTTGAACTGATTAATGTACCGCAGAATACTTATATTTTAATAATTTGTATTCAGAATAATCATAAATTACACCATTAATATATGGATCCTCTACAGAATATTCAATTATTGAACTATCCTTACCCAAAGCACTGCAAATCCTTCATTAAAATGATGTACAATTTACTTATACAAGTTACTAAGGTACGCTATAGAGGATCTTAGCTAAAGCTAGTACAAAATTTCAACTTGCATAGAACTTATATATACATTTAGAATTGTTGTGTCAGTTAGGGCAAAAACCAATTTGTCAGAGAAACAAACAACTCGAACAGATGTAAAATAAACAATAAAAGTCTTAAACAATATACATACAATTAATTTAGCTAAAAAAGAAGGCGGATTGCATTGGACCATATGCTAATTCGCATACAGACTAGTAATCCCACTCCAAGTGAATGGACAATAGAAAAATCTCACACACGCACAAATAATAACTATAGAGAAAATTGTTTTTATTATTTGAAAAAAAAAGTTTTTTAGCTGTTGTTATTATTGAATCTTAATTCTACATCTCTATGATTATATGTACGTTTCCAAAATCATTATGATTAAAGAGTGGACCAGGACCAAAGGGTAGGTACACACCACATGATCATAGGTCTTTCATAATAATGATTGAATAGATTTATTATTATTTCTGCATCCTAACCATCACTTTAGATGATGTCTAGAATCACCAAAACAATAATTTATTAATGGTTTTAAGTATATGTATAATACATATGTGGGTATGATTCTATCGTGAAGTTGTTGTGTATTTTTGTTTTTTTTATACTCTATGAAGTGGGGGCTCTGTTAAAAAATAATAATCATAAAAAATGTTGTTAAGACAACAGAGAGATATTTGAGAAAATATTAAAAAAAAATTAAAAGAGTTTGCAGAGGTCAAAAAAGTCATTTGATCTGGTTTCAATTATAGAGTGCATCGTATTTAAAGAGTTATTTCTATAATAAAAATTATAACAGAATGTTGGGAGATTGTTTTGTTTTTGAATTCATGAAAACCACTGAATACTATCCTATATTATATCCAGATATTACGGGGTTCTGCACTACAATTAGAACACATTTGACCTCATCCAGATCCAAAAATACACTGTGACCATTTTTTTGGGGTTTATTTAATACCATAGATATTAATATTAATTTCCAATATGATACCTATGGGCCTAAATCAGAGTTGGTAATATCAATTTTACAATCATAATATGGTTTTAGCATTAGTATATCTTTTGAATCTAAACAGTTTTGAATAAGATAAGATTTGCATTATTTGGCCTAAGTTTCCATTTTCTTTCTGTTACAAAATGCACGTTTAATGAAAAAAAAATCATCAGAATTTCATAACTTTTTTTTGCGTTTTAACATTTGAAACCGTTTTTATTCTGACATATTGTTCTATTACAACTCTGTCAGGTCAACATTTGAATTTATATGAGCTTATAAAGAAAAGAAAACCTATCGTAACCAATCACAATTTTATTTAATAAAGACAATTATAATATTCCATAAAGGTCCTAGACCTGGTTCCAATGAGCAAATCTGAACCAACTGCACCAATTTAGAGTTACTCATTGACAAGAGATCAGATGTTACCAACAATAGCACGGTGTCATAATGTACACATACGGGATCTAGGTATCTAAATATATCTATCAGTTCGTGCAAAATTATAGAGACTAAAACGAACAGATTAAGCAATCATGTATAATTTTTTATACATTCAATATCGTTTGGACGACCACTTCTGGGGGTTCTTCGAGATCCCCACCCTTATCCAGGAACTATTTGACACGCTATAAGTTTTCTTTTAAGAGATATTTGGCCGCAAAAACTGCTTTTTGGGACATTCAGATGGCGAGCAAGGTTGCAATCTTTCTCCTTTGATGTTCTTGCAACATGATAATAAATTATAATTTTTTGGAAAATAACGAAGACATTGGCCTCTCTGTTGAATGGGGCAGGGGAATCAAATATTTGTTATACACGCTGAGTTGTACGATCTGGTATATTAATTTGACATCGACTTTATTTGCCGTATCTATATATATTTTAACTAACATCACTCTTAATAATTTTCTAAATGGGACCGCTTCAAGAAAGCTAAAAAAAAGAAGGAAAAGTCTATACCTACTTGGTGATTAGAGATGAGGTCTAAAACAGTTTGAAGAATGATTCCATCAAAGTGTTAAAAGAAAAGACTCTGATATTTTATGAAAGTATGGTAAGTCTAGAAGTAGTCTTTTAACATTAAATTACGTCATAAAACCTCTTTTTGATAATAGAGATTCCCAATAAACATTTTGGAGTTTGGAAAAACTTTTAAAAGTTGTTGGGAATTATTTTCTGCCCAATCCTATAGTCAAAGTTTGAAATGGATTTTTGAAGTAATTTTATTGCAAAGGCCTTATAAACAAAGTCAATGTTTATCAATGGTAACCAACGATCTTCCAAAGTAATGAGTTCTTATTGCAATAACTTCTGGCTATTCATGCATACTCAATATACATAGAATATGCAAAGAAATGAAAAAGGCCTTATTCAGATAGGCCGTTTTGGCAATAAATTTATATATTTATGGTTCTTGAACCATGTCATTATTGCACGGGACTCTAGACATACATAAATTGCCTTTTAAATTACCATTTGGTCCAACTTTTAATTAGTACCACTCTTCCACGTTAATTACCTCTTATTCTGGTTTGTTTATTTTCTTTTGTTGATAAATTATAATCTCTCTGACTACATACACCCTCAAAAGACAAATCACGAGTCTTAAGAAGGAGAAATCTGAGTGGAGCCATGAAGGGGAAAAGAAACAAATGATTCATCTGCGTACATTTAATAAATCAATACAGTGTATCAAATACTCATCCAATAATTGGTTTATCTATCTTACAACAACAACACTGGGAGAGGAGAGCCCAACTAGGACATAATCCAACATCAAAATCTTTAGTACATCGTTATTGAGGAGTTTCTGAGCCGAAAATTAACCCTTTGTAATAAAGTAACTATTTAGTTTAATAATAATATAACGTAAAAGTAAGGAAGAAAAAAAAGAAAGAAGATATCTGATTACATGAAGGATGATTAGAGAATGAGCTACTTATTTTTTTAATGTACCAGTATATCTGAGTATAAACAGAAGGAGAAGGATATTCAAACAAAATCTAATGTATCGTCATCAACTGATATTTAAATTTATTCTGTTCTTTTTTATAGATATATATATATACATCAAAGACAGAAAAAGTAGTAAAACATATGTCACTCAGGATACCCCTTCAAAATAATGAAAAGCGCATCTTTTTATATTAAATATACTCTGCATGGTACTCAATGTTGTGTTTGTACTTATATAGGACCGAGGGAGGCTACCCAGTCCAGTCCCATTTCCACATGTCGGACCTTACAGAAGACAAAATCTATCCCTTGTGACGTCTTTGAGTGTTTTTTAAATTATTTGTTATATCATAATAGTTCGACATTTTGAGGTGGATCGAGAGTCCTAAAGGAACGATAGGAACAGTTGTAAGACTGAAATGGACTCGATCGAATAAATATGAAGCGGTATAACATTATACATCCCTAGTTTTTTTTTTTTATATTGATAAGATATATTCCGAATTTTGTAAGTTTTATAACGCTTCATGTTCATAAAGGCCAAATAAAGGGTGACTGTAATCTTGAACTAGGATCGGAGCAGAAAACTTCCCAGATTGAGATCTGAAGGACTCAACAGCTTTCCCCACTTCCATCCTTTCGATCACTTGTCCGAACACAACGTACTTGTTTTCTGGTAACGTTATTTTCCTCGTGTTAACGGCCAGCGTTAGCTATGTAGAGTATACCAAATACATTGTGTTGCAGAGCGAAATTATCATCCTGACACTTGAAACAATAGATTAACTTCTCTCCAGTCCCGTCGCGCGCCCTAAAATATCTTCATTGACACAAGAAGTGGAGATGACTCGATGAAACATTGAATTCTTGAAGACAAATCCCTTCTCACCAGTTCAAGGAGTTTCAGTGCTGTCTTGGATACGACATCCCAATGAAGCTCCAAGACTATTTGTATCCATCGCTTCACATCAGGACCCACATAAAGAAAAAAACTTTTAGCTAACTCATCTTCATTCCATTCCAATAACCACTTCCTTGCAATTCTTTAGCTATTTTATTAATTATATTTTGTTCTGTCAAAATGCTTTTCATTTTTTTTAACTATAAAAAAAACATAAAGTATAATCCGTTATTTTTCATGCTTTATAACTAGCTATTGCGTGACTTTATTCCCTTTTTCCAAGATGCTTCTTCTTCTCCTTCCATTATTTAAATAAATAAAAAAAAGATGTAAAGTAAAATATATAAATAGAAGATAAAAAATGTTAATCAACTCCTCTACAAATTAAAATGTAATACAGAAAACCGTCAAAATGATAGCACCATTACAAAATACGCTACAGATATCATCTTTTTTCTACAACATATATAACTATACATATTTTTGATTTATGCACTATGCCTCATTATTCCAAGGCACCTGGTAATGATATATATATTATTTATTATATAGTATACAAAAATAACAAGATGGCACTCAATTCCTTTGTCTTTTTGCAACTACTGTTAGCCAGTAAGAAGTACATGGCTATAATATGTCCTATCTATATGTGTTATTATTAAAGACTGCTGCTCACACCTGTGATACACAAAACTCTAGTGTGTTACATATCTTAATTTATAACTCTTGTCAAAATGGAAAAGAAATATCAATGATGCATTTTTGATATCAAGTACATAATTATTGTTATTCCTATACAAAAATGAAAATATTTTTGAGAATTAACGAAAGAAAAATCTACATTCCTTTTAATTTGTTATTGTTAATTTTTTCTATTGATTTCTCATTCTATTGACAAAAATTTTTATTGATTAAACAGTCTATTTCTCTAAGAATAGGTATATAGGTTGTCTAGAAGAAAAAAAATAGCGTTAAGTAATTAGCTTTTTACCCCTTAAATAGTTGATACTCTGCTTATGCCAATTACGTCATTGGAATCCTTAGATTTCAAGCTTTCAAAAGAGGTTAGGCACGTGGCAGTTCTAAAGATCTCGAAGCAGCAACAACGCAAAAGGCAATGAATTGTTGATTTACTCAACGCCGATGTGGGTTTATCTTACACAAAAATCGCAGAAATCATCAGATTGAACGAAATGACTCTCCGGAATGTGCAAGACCGGATAAAGACTCCAAAGGGAGCAGTGGTGTGGATCTGGACGATCTTGTCGGAACGATTATGACAAATTGCTTGCCCAATGGGTGGATTTTCAAACCAACTGTATCAATCTGAGCTATGGGTCATGAACTTTAAGTCCCCCGCCAAACGATACTGGTCCAATTGAAGAGGCAGGGCCTTAAAAGCTATGCCTGTCGTCTTATTTCATTTTTAAAGGACCCTATGAGGTCGAAGAGGATTAACATGTCCCAACAGGTAATCACCATTCTCAAGCATTAGCCTCCGTCGACCGTAAAATTTTCTCAGACAGAACAGCTCTTTATCGTGGATCTGTCTTACAACGGGAGGAACAATATGTACGAAGTACAAGATTACTCTGAAAAGCTTCCGACCTCAACGTGAAGATGGCAGCATTTGTTAATAAAAGTCAAATCTATCTAACATCTGTTGACAGTTACTCACAAAAGTTTCAGCCATTTTGGACACGCAGTTATTATGCAAGTCATTTGAGTGAGTATATTTGAGTTTTTTTTTTGGGAAATTGGACAAAATCGAGTATCAAGGTGGTGATAAATATTTGTTGATGAAAGTGTAGCCTTTAAATAGATTCCAACAATAGCAGACATATAAAGGCTTGTTGTCTTAAAATTTGAGGAGTCAAAGACTATCCAACTCAGACTTTTGGAGGCCGAAACAAAAAAGTGTCTCGTGAACAATTATTTTGAACAAAAAAACGACTAGTACTATTTCGATGGATCACAGAAATGGGAGAAGTACGCAGAGTTATTAGGAAACAATATTGAAAAATAAAGTAAAAATTAAGAAAAAATATCTTGTATCTTTGTATGGTCAAAAAATTTCAGACCACACCTTGTAGAAGAGCCACCAAAACCAAGTTTCGTGTTTCACTCATGGTTTTGGGTGTATCTCATCATATGGTAAAGTCATGCCAAAAATTAACTCAATTGCCTATATTTACGTGCTCCAGGACTTTGTTAAGCCCTGGATGGACACCAATGATCCAAATGTATTTGGCAACAAGATGGTGCATCTTCTCCAAAAATTATCAACATTTGCAAACTGTATGCCAAATGAGCTATGATCATTATACCTAAATCCTAGGGGCTTTTATTTTTTGGCGCATCCTCGAGAGGAAGGATTACATCGTTACCTATTCAAGTGTAAATGCACTTAATGAGGCCATAATACGGGAATGAGCCGAAATGGACCTTGAAGAAGTGTACGTATCAGAGTTTTCATCCTCATCTTCAAAAATGTGGAGCAGCTGAGGGCTCAAATTTTGAGTTTTAATTTAATTATGTATATACTTCAAACTTTATTTTGGGGTTTTATAAATATTTATACTTATGAATCAGTAAAACAGACTTATTTATATAGTTTTAAAACAAGGATTTTTCTTTTTTCGCTACCTGAGTTTTATGTGGAAAGAAGCTTAAACCAACCATCAACATATTTTAAGCATAACCAAGACACCAACCGGACCATGAGTCATGATTATTTTCCCCCCGTATATGTTATAATACAATATCTTTTTTTTTTCTAATAAATAATACGAATTATTGTATTAGTATATTTAACATTATTTTTTGGCAAAAATGACACTCAGGTGAAGGTTTTGTAAATATGTAACTTTATTTATTGCCATTATAAATAATATATAATAATGTTATTATTTGTGATATTTGATCGTGTGACGTGTTTGTGAAGGGGTACAAAGAAAAAGCTCTACATACACCATGTATTATACCTACAAAATATGTAGATATTGATTTCTAAGAGTAAGTAAACTCCATTGACCTTTTCGGCAGATCCATGACTGAACCATATTCTTTACAAATAAAATACGTAATGTAGATTTAAGGGTTGAAAGACAGTTAAATAATAATAATAATATCCCCTTAATAAAGGCCTTTCAAAAAATAACATTTGAAAATAAAACAAAAAAATGAAATAAAACATTTGAAAAGATGTCAAGTCACAAATACATAAATAGGTAGATATTTTTATGCTACATGTGATTTGAGGCGCTGTACGTAACTAACTATCCTTTTTTTCTGTAGGTTAATAGTTTTTGTCATGAGATATCAAAATATATATTTGACGAGCCAGAAAGAGAGAGAAAGAAGAATTTTGGTTGTCATTTTTTTTTAGTTGGTTGTTCCTACTTCATGTATGTATTTAATAATGGTATTTTAAGTTACATATAATAGAAAATGTCTGGAATGTTTTCATGTTCAAAATAATTATTATGTTATGTAGGTATAATATTTAAAGAAACTGTTCAAATAATAATAAAGTACCTATGCTCCGATGGAGTTTGTTCTTTTTAACGTCATTCTCAATTATCCCCTATTTATGATTCTAATTCACCCCTTTTGTATCATAAAGACTCAAAAGGGTGCAACACGGCTAAGAAAGTTAAAATACTAATTTACTTGAGAGCAATTTTTTCGCCAATTTATATAAACTTACATTTTATGTGGGTATTTTTGACAATACATATTCGTGTTGAGACTCGTCTGGGATTGAACTTTTTACCGGTTCGGTCATCCTCCTGTTAAAAACCTTGGCCCAATATTTCCTTTCCTAAATATCATTTTTTGGTGATCCATAAGGTTGGAGAGACTGTTGGCTTCTCCATCCGGACTGCCTACAGTATCAAGAACTCAATTACAGTCAAGAAGAACCAAAACATATTTAGCAACAATAAGGATGACGTCTGGCCTGTCTCCATGTGACCCAACTCCATGCCTCCTAAAATTAATCGAATGGGATTTTTTTAAATTATATCAAAACAGACTTGGATCCCCCCCCCACCCCACCCAAAAAAAATAAAAAAAAATATGACAAACCCCTTGATTTTGACACAAACTATACTTATACTCTTCAAATTTCTCTTTATTTTAAGAAATAATAATCTGTTATTCGTTCATCTGAATGTATTTGCTTTTTCTTGAGCCATGCAGACTTCAGATTCAAAAAATTTGGGGATGTAGAAGTTGGCAATTTCACGAAACTATTATTTATGAAGGTAAGGTTCAATTATTCAAATTATTATTTCACAAATCTGTATTCAATCCTCAATCAATTTAAAAAAAAAAAAAAGAATACGAAAACCGAGCCCCTCCAAAATATAATCCTGTTGAAGCTAAAAATGCTATTTTACAAGTGGTACATCATGAAAATAAAAATAAAGTCTGAGAATCCCTGTTCTATACAAACCAACCAAATCCCTGACTGAGGAATCAAATACCTACCTACTTATTTTCCCGAGCGTGTGTATCTATGGATTCAATGATTATTTGCTCTGTCAAGACACCAAGCAAGGCTAACGATATCATTATTAACCATTTTGACAGGGAAATGAATGTATAAGTAAATTGTATGTTGTAATTGATATCCTTTCGAAACTAGAAAAATAAACACAACACAAAATCATTTTGTAGCATAAGTACACAGAGACATTAAATGTATATAATAATAACATTATTTTTTTTTTGACAGAAAGCACTTAGAGTCCAATGGGAATTGTTATTCAACGTTCAACGACCATTGGGAGGGGTTGTTATGAACACGAGTGTGTACATATGCATACGGAATACAGAACCATTACTATTTAGATCATGTTTGTAGATGTCAAGTCCTCAGAGCAACTATTACTAAATATGTACATTTGTACCTACATGGTTAATGGGCTTAAAATAACTTTCCCCCCAAGATGGCATTAAGATTAAAATAATAGCAATGTACCTTCTTTTGTTTTTTGCGAACCTAATTGCACTATTTATTATTATTAATTATATGTATGTATGGTTGTAATAGAAAAAAAAAAAGTCCCCCTCCATTAATAGCAACTAATGGGTGAATGCCATTAGAGGCCATATTCTTAAGTTATACGCCACTGAGTGATAGGTGGAGCTTGTCCACGTATTTATGTAGAGTTAAACATAAAAGAATCTTGGGAGAGAGTGGAGATTGATATCATACGAAGAGTCATCATTTTTTTCTCCTCTCTGATTGGCTTAAAATTGTTAATATAGATTGTTCCAAATTTTAGGGAAATGAAATAGAGGATGAATAAACTTTCAAAAATTATATTATCTGCAAGGTGGCGAGACAGTCTTTAGCTTATTGTTTAAAAATAAAAAACGTTTGCTGAAAATAATTTTGACAGTGCTCTGTATGTGAGAAACTTACTCTTATATTTTATAAAAAATAACATTGTCCTTTAGGGAGTTGTGTTACTTTGACATAAGGTGGCGCCACTATCTATTGCTTTGTTTACAAACTAATGTTCATGCCCCATTCCTTCACCAAATTTTGAAAAATTATAGAAATATTGATTTAAATTTTTTTTTTCCATGTGTATAAATGTTTTATATCTGTTGCTAATTACTGACTTAATCCGAATAATTTCTTCCATATTTAATTTCTAAGTATTTGCTAATATTATACTTCATTTTATATTTTAAGTTGAATGAGCGCACCTTTGCCTTAAATATTACGTATTTATCTATTTTAACACGCAAGGCTGGGAACTTTTAGTTTTTCATATTTATTTAATTTGATGCTTGTATCTCATATGTCCACAAGAGCCTATAAAGAGTAACATCAGTCATATCTCGTATATATAGAGAAAGTTTGATCATTGGGGTTCTCAATTAAAAATACAAATTTTGAGGTGTTCAGTGGTCCTTTTGCCAACTTCATTTTTAGAATAATGCTACTCAATGAAAGAAATATGTGGAAGTTAAACTTAAGTATGTAACTTGGCTAATTTTACAACGTTTAATCTTCAAAACCTTTTCTTTACTTACTCCCTCGACTTCCCTCCTTAAACCAGCACTATCCTCAGTTCTTTGCGTGGATATGCAATCTTTTGATTAGTTGTGTTGTGGTTTTTTCTCTTGGGTTCAAAAATAAAGGAGTAGTCTTCTGCCTGGGAGTTTCTATAACTTTTTTTCAGCCAGGGCACCTTTTTAAAGTGCATAAAATTTCAAGAAACCCCATTTTAAAATGTAAGTATATATGACACTGCATATCTTTAATGCTAATGTCTTTTTTTTTATGTACACGAGACTGTAATGAACAGTAGATGATAATACGAAATAAAAGTAATTATAAGGTTAAGTTTGATCGGAATCGGATTGCCAATTTCATGGCTCATGTTTCTTCCACAAAGAGAGAGGGTGTTCTGGATGAAAATAAATTTGAGGTATTTTTTGTTGTATGCTGTATGTCCTCTCCAGGGCGTCCGCAGGATTATATTTTGGGGAGGGCTTGGCTTTTTGATTTTTTTGGAAAAAAAAAAAAATCCAAAAATTACAATTTTTTGTAAAATAATCACAAAACTTCACAGCTGTTTTCTAAAAATTAATTGTTTTTTGGAAAAAAATTGTTAAGAAATAAATTTAAAGCTATTCTCAAAAAATTAAATTTTTTTATAAAAAAAACTCAATAATCTAGAGATGGTTACAAAAAAGGAATCTCTTTTGATTTTTTTTACCAATGTAGTTTCAAATATAAAATTATCAAGGCGCATTGATATCACAGAGATCAAAATGAGTTGGACTTCCCAGCTTTAGACACTCTGATGATTTTTATATTCCGAATGAGCGAAAATGCAAATATAGTCTTATTATGTATAAGAAAGAAGCGAATTTATTAATGATTGTAACCTTTTAAAAAAGTATTAGAAAATAGTATAAATACTTAATTAAACAACAGGCTAATTAATAATAATTAAAAAGAATATATTTAAATATAAAACTTTTTGTTTTTATGTGGATTCATTTTTGAAAAAAAATAGAATAATAATAATATTTTAACAAAAAGAGAAGTCAGCCATTTTGATATGTATATTAAATAGGATTATTTTTTTAAATTTTAAAATGTACTAGAAGGTATCGTCCAAAACAAAAATTGAGGTAGCAAAGATTAAAGCATCGTAAAAAGTTGCATATTGGCAATAGAAATTAACGTAGAAAAATATATGTTTTGGGGAACTTCTTCCCATTTGGGGCTCAACAATTTATGTATGAATTAATTTTTTTTTGTTATGCGTCATTTAAGAAAGTTATATTTATAAAAAAATATGTATATAATACTACAATGTATATTCTATTCTATTAAAAGATTGTCAATGTATTTTTGAAGAGTTCAAAGATCAATAAAGACTTAGCACGCACCGTCTGATATATGAAATAGGACTTCTATAATAACAAAAGTTTGAAGAGAGAGGCAGATAAACTTTTTGAAAGTTCATCAATAAGTTTTCTCTCTTCTAACTTTTGTTGAAAGAAAGTAAGAAATGAAAAGCTTATTTTGTAACTACACATGAATATTTAAGAATTGGGATGTTTATATGTAGATGTTTATAGGAACATTATTTTCATGTATGTGTGATTGTATTATATTTAAATTGAGATGCTGAAAAATAGTTTTTTTTCTTTTTATTCATTAGATTATAAAAAAATATATTTATATGTGTTCATTTGCTTTGTCAAGATGCAGCTTTGGACGTGGTTAAATCATTCCAATCTCATTTTTTATTTTTGACAATACCCCCTAATGTATACTGTAGATACAAATCTACACACAAAATATTTTATCGGCAAATGAAAATGATGTTTGATATTTTGAGGTGGCTTCTTCTATTTGTTGAAGTCCTTGTTAGTCTTTGTGATTAGGAGAGCCTATGATTATCGTTCCTATAGGCTCCCAATGCTTCATGACATGAAAAAAAGGATTGGACCGATTTTTTCCTTATTATTATTTTACCCTTCTTCTATAAAAAGTTGATGGATTGGTTCTAAGAAGTATACACATAAAATAAATACTTGCGTGAGGACCTACAGTCTACAATGAAGAAATAAAAGGAAATAAATATACTTACGAGTGAATTATGATGTAGAAGTTTATCTACAGTTGGACAAATAAATAATCTTACATTTATTTTATAGGTATATTTAGGGGGTGGAAAAAGCCTTATGTATATATAATTGTAAAAATTATGATATTGGACGAGTGCAATATTTTTGTAATTGTAACTTGAAAAGTGTTTTCTATTTTCCAAGGATGTTATCATTACTCTTAAAGAGAGAACATAGAAGCACAGAGTAATAACTAGTGAGTATACACATGAATGGTGGAAAGTCACAAGTGGGGAGTTATAAGTAGTGATGAAAATCGTCTGTAATTTGGGCATGTTAAAAAAGGACAATTTGAAGAATTTTTTTGAAGAGCACAGCTAAACTGTCATGACGTTTCATTAGATCAGCTGCAAGCGGGATCTGGGAAGAGGGAAATAAAAAGGGATATTAGCAATAATTGCTTGTCTATCTATCCCAATTCTACTCTTAGTTCAGCAAGGGTATAGAATTATAACTCTACAAAAAATCCCCAGAATTACTCTTCGTCTTTTATGAGCTCACAAGAATGTTTAATCATGTTTTAAATTTAGGGAAGTTCAATACTCAGGATTTAAATAATAATTTATTCTTCCGACAACAAATTTCAATAAACGGCGAGCCAAAAAATGTCATAGACGATTTACATCACTAGTTCAATGTGAAAGTCCCCCTTGGACTCAGAGTAGATTTGAGGAATAAAAACAGAGTACTTCCAGCCTTTATGTCCTTGCTACATAAGGAGTGGTATTTGTGATTATTTCCTTTTTCTCAAGGCTACTAGCCGATGATCTGATAGATTTGTATGCAAAATATGGTTCCTCGGAATAAGATATCTCATGTGTTTTATCTGTTGTGAAACTCTAACTAAATTTTTTTTATTCAAAACAGATAGTCCTTCTTTAAGCAAACTCTACCGTTAAGTATTTTCGATCTGTTTATGTTTAATTTTTGGGTCATATATGAACTTTTGTAACTTTCTATACCTTTAATTAAATTTTTTCTTCTTTTTTGAGTGACGAATTTTTATATATAACCCATGGCCTGAAAATCCTGGGCTTAACAACGAAAACAAGTTTTTTTTTTTTGCTCAGAATTGGCTTTTTTAAAATTATTATTATTATTTATTTTATTAGATTTATGAAGCTGAGCCCCCATAACACTTTTCAAGTAATCTATTAGCTTGAACAGTATTTTTTCCCATCAAGAAGCAGTCTAAAATTAAAACACGACATTGTTTTTGATCCATTGTTTTGGAAATAACAAAAATAGTTATACCTAGATCAATAACTCACAAACGAAAGAACAAATTGTCATGAAATTATGACAGCTGTCTTTTTGAAGATTCATACTAACTGAAAATAAGTTGAACAAAAAAAAAAAAAAAGATAGCGCAATCTGTGTGTAAAGTCCTGGACCTTTCATTCCATGTATTACATATGTGTACTGTTTTCAAGAATTCATTTGTCCTTACTATTAAACTGAATTATTTTTATAGGCTTGTCGGCCAAGAAGAAAAATCATGGATTCTATTATTAAAAGAGCCTTGGAACCAACAAAAGTATTTATTATGTCCAAGAAAAACTGATGGAATCCAGACTTAATTGGGTATTGCTGTACTGAGTAGATTTTTTTTCCAATAGCCAAAAAACAGCCAATTTTTATAATAAAAAACGTCATTTCAGTGTGGATGAGTGAGCATATAATAACTGTCATTTTAGTACAACCTAATAAAATAATTATTCTCGGAATTAGTCTAGATAGGATTGCAATTTCTGTGAACTCAAATCTCTCCCTTCCTCTCCAGAGTCAATATTAGTCCTATACATACAAATCTCCCGAGAGGTATTTCATGTAAAATTTACAGCCTTATAATTTAATTAATTAATAATTGAAAGCTTTTTGCAATTGGTAAAATATTCCGTGTATCTACATACATATATACATTGACAGGGTCCCCAAAAATAAGTTAGAATTATGTAGTATGTACACATTTAAATACACCTTGGCTCAAAAAAAAATAATGAAATGTAATTTATTATTAATTACTTTACGAGATAGAAGGTACTGACAATTTAATTATGACGTTGCGAGGATTTTATATACATTTGTACATAATCATTGTTTTGTAATTTATTCAAATTTTGAACAGGGAGGTTCTCACGGAGAGCTAATAGAGTTTGATAGGATTATATTGGGTATTGGTAATGCATACAGGGTGTAAAAAGAAATGAAGCGCTTCAAATTTCCGTTTTTTCCCCGACATAAATGATGATCAAATTGCGCAAATGATTTCTTTCGTGCTTAAATATACTTTTTAAATGTTTAAATGAGTAATCGAAACACGGCCACGGAGTCCACAAGAAGATTTCAGGCAATTATATTTTCTTAGGCAGGCTGTGATGATTTAGGGGAACTACGATCTAGAGATACTAGAAATGTTGAGGTCTCTAAAGATGTCAGGGTTCGACAAGAGAAAGGTTTACAGACTTGCAAAAGGTCATCGTGGAGACCAAGGTCCCAAGGGGAGGGGATAATAAGAAAGAAGGGGACCATTCAAAGAAAAGTCCCGATGATGATGAGATTCTAGTAAAAATTCCCAATGCCAATTTCGATTCCGATTCTTTAATATTTTTAATAACAGTTGTCATTATATATATTTTTGTAATTCTTTTAAAATTGAAAAAAATTTCAAATATACAATTTGATATTTAAACTTTTCAAAAAAATTTAAAAGCATTCAAAAATAAAATGGTTTGGCAAAAAATTTCAAAAACCCCTGCTATTTACAAAAAATTAATTTATTATAAGAGAAAAATTTCAAAATTCAAAATTTTCACACAAAATTTAAATTTATAGGATTTTTTTTTTCAAGTTTTACTAAAAAAATAATTCAAATGTTAAATTTACGGAGAAAAATTTCGAAAATTAGAGAAATTTGAATGTTTTTTGAAGAAAATAATTTTTTTTTTTGAAAAAAAAATTGTAAATTAAATTAAATCTCAAATATTGAATTTTCTGGTAAGAAGTAAAGTAAATTTAATTTTTGGGCGGGAGGGGCTATTCTTTTTCAAATCTTCTATTTAGAAATGTAATAAAAAGTAAACTACCTGTATTAAGTACGATTCGGAGTCGCAAATTAAACATTATTTTCCGGATGTGATTCCAGAAAAAACATCTGATTCTCTTATTTGTGATTCTGATTAATCGTCTCATCTCTAATATTAAGCCTACTAGCACCCCGACCTGAATCCAATGGATTATTTGATCTAGAGATATCTTGAGGCAAAGGTCAACAAACAATTATCGTCATGGAATACAAGAATTTAGATCGGGCTCTGGTTCCCAGCGCCTGCATGTAGTTCAGGAGCCAAATTTAGGCCTGTTATTGAGGCCAACAGAGGCTACATTGAATGAGATTCAATGATTTCTTCTACTACACAGTTTTTGTTTTGTGAATAAATCTTAAAAAATAATCATTTTATGTGAATCTAAAATAGATAGATCAAAAGCCCCGGATTTTGTTGGATACCCTGTATTTATTCGTCGACGGTAAATACATATATTTGTGCATTTCACCTTATTAAAGCAGAAATGTTAGTCAAAAAAAGTTAATCTGTATTTTTCGTCAGCTGTTTTTCCCACCGACTTGCTCAACAACTCTTATCTTTGATCTTCTAAAAGTTGTAATACACAATTTTCTTTTATGAAATAATAAATAATTGGAAAAAATTTAACTTGATCTTGAATTGAAGTCGGACTCGTCCGGAAATTTCAGCGAGTCCAAAGCCCTGCTCTATACGGATGGATAAGTGATCGGCCTCCTCCCTACAGGGAGTTTATGTCATCGCCTATGCATATATTATGTGTCTCATATTTCAATTCCATGACAGAAGGAAGAAGAACCAAATCAAGACACATACATATTTATACAAAAGTTTTTCACATCCGATTGAGGGTAACAAATAGAATCCAAAAAAAAAAAAAAGAACATAATTCTTTTTATCCCTAACTCACCCCTCTCATAAGTTCCCTCTCTCCCTTTCTCTCTCTTTCCATGGTTTTCATCTGTCAAAACCATTTAATATAATCACGAAAATAAAAATAAGGGAAGAGTAGGACTAGTGGTGGTGGTTATGGAATTAATATTAATGTGTCACAGGGGTTGTTGTTGTTGACTTTTTATTTATGTATTTATCTACCAAAGATTCATTGACTCTTACATATGTCATATTAAAAACAATATATTACATACATTGTCAAAAAGAGAGAAAGGTTGAGTGATTTTGTTTTAAAAAAACCCCTTATTTATAATTAAAATATATATTCATTTCGAGAATAAATAAATGTACACCTATTTATGTCAACACCTTGACGCTTTCTCCTGGGCAAACGCGAGCAATTGGGCTATCTAGTTTTTTTTTAGTTAGATAGCTTGTTTAAGCTTACACTGGTTTAAAAAACGGAATCAATTGACGAATTCGTTGTCCCAAATATTTGAAAAAGGCACGCAATCCTCCTTAGAATCCGCGGCGGAAGCGACAACTTAACATTTATTCGAACTCTGGGGCTCAGTGAGACGTTTATGCACAAGGTTAGGAGATAATTTGAGGCTTCTAAAGGACTCGGCTCCCTGCAAAACCTCGAAAAAAATCTTGAAATGGCCCCATGACAATTTTGACGACTTTATTTCGCAGGGACTTAGGGATCCAAACTCGCCAGATCTTAATCCGATTGATTTTTTTGTGGGGTGCGATCAATTAATAAACTAATCGAAACAAACTTATCGGTCGGATCAAGAAATAATTCCAGGATTTGCCAAGAGACTAAGTGGCGAAGGCCTGCTTGCACTTTGGGCCTCCTATATAGCCTGTCATAGAGACTGCAGGTGATCTTATTGAATAAAATAAATTAAAATCTATCAAACTTTCAAAATCGGGTATTCTTTTTTTTAATCTGATAATTGTTTGAAGAAAATATTGTATTTGAAAAAAAAAAAATCAATCATTTTCGCAGCACCCTGTAATACCATATTATATTTATAAACCTTTAGAGGGGAGAAAATAAAAACGCGTATAAGATTTTTCTAGCTGGCAATCTGAGCCGTGTTATTATTTTCCGAAGCTGATATCTTTATTCAGCTTCATTCTTGAGAACAGAGCATATTTGTATAAAGTGTATGTGAATTAAGAAGAACATTTTTGAAATACAATTACATTTCATGAAAAATATGTACGTTTGTGCCTTAGAAATAGTTAAAATTTTAAAAATATTGATAAGTTCAATTCGATATTAAATATATATATGGACATTAGCTTTCATTTTGTATTACTTCAATGCAATAGCACCAATCTCTGAGTGGCTACAATGAAAAAAAAAAAAACACATTATATTTCGAATTTTGCAGGATTTAAAAAAAACAACAACGTCAACGGTAAAACTAAATGCTTTTGCGGCAGGTATATCCAATGTCCAAAATCAAATTATTTTTATAGTTAAGTCGTTTAGACCTGGGGATATTATCCATTTGAGCATTTTTGATGAAAAAAGTAAAATTTGAAGAGGTTTAGTGTTCATACAAGGAGGAGAGTAACCCTGAAGATTTGTAGCTAATTTAAAATTGTAAGTCCTTCTTGGACTCATACTAGAATTAGGATTAATATCGGAGAAGTTCTTACCAATGTGATTGTTTATTTCCTTTCCCCCTTCCCTTATCACAGCTGATTGTAACTGATCACCTTAAAAATATTTTTCAAGTGATCAAAGTACCCATATTGATTTTCTTTTTCTTTTGACATGCCTATTATACACACGATTTTCATCCCTAGTTATATGTATTTGTATTGTAGAAATATTTCGTATTTTCATTAAACTTCATTCATTTGAGCTTTGTAAATATTGTAAATGACTCACAAGATTTGATTGTCGTAGTATTGTGTCAGTTCATATTTATTCGGCCTACAGTTTAGTCTTAGGACTGATCCTAACTGTCCTTGAGACTGGTTTTTAAGACTGTCAGTACTATGATAACTGATTTAAAAAAGAAAAAATCAAGTTGAGTGATAAGTTTTAAGGGCTGATATGCTGTACTGAGCCGGTCCGGTCCGAGACTGAACTGGACGGGACTGGAGTTTTCAATCCTAAAAGGACTGACAAAACCCCATTAAAACATAACAGTTATTTATTAAAGGATTTGATAATTTTGGAATAAAAATTATAATGTTTTTTTCGGGGAAAAAATAAATAATTCTCTCTCAACATAAATAAAACATTATTTATATAAACTCTGAGTCAAAGAGAAAGAGAGAGAGAGGGGGGAGAATAGAACCACCAAAAAGGAATGGTTTTCTTCCACGCCTACTTTTTATGTATGTTTTTATATAACAGCTGAAGGTAGAGAGTCTATATATTTTTTTCTTTTTTTAAAAGACCAGTGTTGTAACTAATAAATAATCAATTTCTTTGTACGCTCCTATTAATTATAAACGTGTTCATACCTGCCTTTAATTTTATTATTCTTCATGGCTTGCCTTTTTTTTTTTTTTTTTTGTCTTCTTCAACTTGTTTCTCTAGCTCTTCTTTGACTTGTAATACCTGGAAGAAGAAAAAAGAATATTATGTATATACTCGTTTATGGATATGTAATTTCACTGATGATCTAAGGTGATAACAGGAAGTTCAAGAAGATCTGAATTAGGGTAGAAAATTAATTAGAGTTTAAATTAAGGATCCTTTTTTTAAAGAACAAATTAAAATTATAATTTTAATTTAAAATTTGTAAATGAGTTTTTACAAAATATAAAAACCTATAAGAAAAAAACAAAATTAAAACACACTTCACGGCGTTACCTCACTCATACAAAAGTACTCTTGTGTATTTTGTTGTCATCTGTCGATTCCCTCGTCTCACTTGATACGTCATGGCTTTTTCATAATTTATTCTTTTTGATTAATAAACCAAGTAATAAATTATGAATACTCAATCTCCGTTTCCAAAAGGATAGGAATACAATTTCTTGTTGATTCATATCTCATGGATCAACAAACAAGCATTCAGCATAATTCCATCATTATTCCAAGAGAAACCAAGCATTTAATGCCTTTGATTGCAATAAATATTGCATATTGGGATTTAAAAAAATTCAAAAGGAACATCAATCTCAACCAAAAATTAAACCAAAACGATAAATAAATATAATTTATTTATATATTAAGGTGAAATGTCCTTGAGGCAAATTGTCCCGAGGCAAAATAGTTTCAGGCAAAATTACCAGGCATTGAAATGAAGGGAAAAAAAGGATAAATATATTCTATTAATGTTCAATTAAACTTTCAGCGTGTGGGTTAGGTTGAATATTACACATTATGCAAACAAGAGATCCCCAAACATTTTGATGCTGCATCTTTTGCTATTTCAGTTTTATTTTGTAGGTCAAAAAACCGGACCCACGGACTCTAAAGAAACCCACACTTTTAGTGAAAATGACCAGTTGATAATTTTTAGAATACGATATGGGCAAGACTTGTTTAAAGTTTCTTCTTTCTTTTTCAATTATAGAAAAATATTTAAATTTCAGATTATTTATTATTATTATTACGTTATTTCCCGTGATTCTGAAATTTAAAAAAAATATTTCCCAGGAAATTAAACAAAAATTGACGGTTGTTAATCATAAATATTGAATTGAGGAATCAATCATTTGTTTTCTATTGTTACAAAGAGTAATTTGGTTATGCCATCTAGGAGGAATTAAATGTAACAAACAAATAGGAAGGATAGTCCGGAATTTTTGTTTTAGACTAGAAAAAAATTATCACTTTGAAAGACAAAACTGAATGAGAAAATAGAGTTTTAATAAATAAAAAAATTTGAAAGATTTATTTTCTTTTCATTCGACCAAATTATGCAGCGGATCAATTTTTTTTTCAAAAAATTCCTTAAAACCCATATCCATGACAATAAATAGAATATTACACGCATATATATTGGTCATTTTATTATTGTTATGTATAAATTTTGCCTATTATATAGAAATACAAGTGTATATCTATGCTTTTAATAAAAATAGCTCTTAGCAAAGTTACAATACGGTATCGAATAAAATACTATGTAGGATTTTAATACTATGAAATATATTTAAATATGTAATTCATTTTAAAAATTGTTAAGAGATAATATTACGACAATGAGAGTCTTATTTGGCTAACTACTACATGATTTAGGGCATTTTTCCTGTTTCTTTTAGTAGGAAAGGTTGCGCGATACAATGCAAGTAACGACGTGACATATATATTATTTCAGTTCTTCTATAAAAATATACACACACTTTTGAATAAAAAGTGTCCATGCTGGATTCTCTAATTGCAAGCCTTGAAATTATGATTATAAATTATTTGCTACTTTCTGTAAAAAAAAAAAAAATGATGCATACGAGCTAGACATGTGTTTCCTATTTTATTTTCAATTCGCGAGGTGAAAACAATTTATATTCATATAGATTCTCGTGATACTCTTCATAAATCTAAAATAAAATCATCAATGACATAATTTATTACTCCATAAGTCAAAGAGATTGTAGATCCAACAAAAGAGGTTTATCAAACATTTGCAATCACGTTCATGTCACTTAAGAATATCTTCAGGATATAACCTGTTATTATAATCAAACAAATTTGTATAGGACATGTACAACTATTTATGTTAGTATGTATATTCCAAGTACACATCATCCATAGACAACATGAAAAAAGATAGTACGCTGCAATTTAGCAGTATATTATAAGGCGAAAATTTAAAATAAAAAAGTCTGTTAATAACCCTTTGTTAAAAAGTATGAATAATGTGTGGAAAAAATGCGAAAACATATTTAAAAAGGCAGCGAGAAGTTAAAGTTTCTTCTTGGCTGTATGGGGACTGTAATGGATTTTTGGATGTTATAGGCATTCCAGATGGAGATGCCCTCATTATCTGTACTGATGCTCGATCCTGAAACCAGTGGATAGGAGACTGCACACGGGTTGCCTTTATGGTTGTCGCTCCGACATTTTTAAACTTTGAGACATGGGATAAAAATAAAACTTGTTTATTTTTATTTCAGCTGTCGTTTGTTTGCGTCAATTTGTTATTTGCCAATTCTTCTCAACTATGAAATTTAATATCCAATACTTTTTTAGGACAGCTTAATAAAAGTGCATTACACTAATTCATATTCAGAACACCAATTACGAGAAAAGAAGCAGACACATCTACAGCTGCCTAAATAATACAGTGTATATTTTTGAGTTAGTGAGCTAACGTTATTACAAAAGCAACGCCCTGTTGAAGTCACATGTGTTGAGATACGTTGTTCATTAAAATAAACAAATTTGCTTCAAAATCTTACGGAATCTTCATAAAATGATTTACAAAAAAGAAAAATATATGTACCAATAGAAACAAGGATTTTTGTTGCTCTGTATGAAATTTGATAGTGAGTTAGTTACCTTTTTCAAGATGGCCGACTTCCATAATGATGTCGGCCCTTGAAACAAGTGTTGATTATACAGGATTTATTATTTATAAAAACAGATTGAAGAGATTGCAATTAATAGGGAAGAGTGTTTTGCTTAATAATTACATCATGGTGGCTATTATTTCATTTTGACTAATTTACATGCGATTAAATCTTGAATTGTCTAAGGATGCAATAAAATACACATTAGTTAGTACTTTTCATAATAATAGTGAAATATTACTCCATTAGACAATGCATGTTATAATCATGTACTTTATTGATATATTTGTCTCAAGCAGAATCAGTTGGAGTGTGAGCAAGGCCTGGGGAAAGATAAATGGCGGTAGCTTTTTGTTGGTTTAAAAAAAAAACCTTTTTACTTCTGTGTAAAATCTTCTTTTTTTTCAAATGATCTTTAATTTTGTGTGATTTCTTTTTTCAGTGGCCTTTTAGATAAAAATTTTAATAGTATTCATCGATTGACTTTTTTTTTAGAACAAGTCAAAATAAACTCTGTGTATATTTTGTTTAATGCCGTATTTTTTATATTTAATAATATTTTAAAAGAGCCTTTTATTTTTATGATCGTTTAAGATAAAAATCTTGCCAGTTTATATATTAGAGCTTTTTTAACGGTGTTTCTTACTCAAAAACTGGCCAAGGGAATTGCAAATTCTTCATTTAAAACGTCCCATTTCATATTTTGTGTGTTTTTTGTTAGATACTCTTAGCCAAACATAGTCACCTTGAATTCTGATAGGCTCAAAATTGTCAATGTGTCCTATGGTCATCTTTTGACTCTTGTCATTGTCAGCAATGATATTTTTGCAGATAAATACAGCAGTTTTATTCTTCTAGTGTTCTAGAAAAAGCCTCATCTTTTTTGTATCGCTGGTGTGGGAATGAGTCAATATAATTAAGTTACATGTTATTTTGTTTCAAGTTGATTATTTCAACCAAGATGTTTCCCCTATCTCGAGACTCGTTGATTTATATGAATACCTATAAAGAGAATATTTCCTTCAACCCAAAAGTACTAGAGAAAAGAAGAACGCACTTAAATAGTAAGTATATAAACTCAGGCCTATATTTGAAAAAAGAGACGGAAAATATTAAAGACAAACCATATCATATAAATATTTTTGTAACATATGATACTTTTAAATTTAACTTGTAGCCAAGGAAAAGTTGAGACACAAAAAGTATTGAATTAATTTGATCACATATAAACATTAAATGATTAAATACTCAGAAAAGTTGAATAATTTCACTGTTATAACTAATAGAAATACTATGATAATAATTAGAAGTGTTATCCCATGGTTCTCCACATAGCAATGTTTGGTACGGAGCTGAGCCCACAACAAGGAGTAAAATTTAATATGTTCAATCATTCTTTCGAATGACGTCTCTGAAGTACATAGGTGCCTTTTGTCCATTTGGTGTAAGACAGAAATATGGTTACTCATGAAGAAAGGCTTCCCAGTCTTCTTATATAACATACAATCCCGATGATGATGTTTAAAAATGGGGGAAATATAAGGGATTTGAATTCTTCCTTAATGTTCCAAAATAGGGGATTCTCCCGATTTTGCAAGAGAATATATTTAATAAATATTGATAACCACGCACTCAATCAAACATTATATAATGAACAAAGAAGCAAAACAAAAACAGAAAAAGCCAATTATGGTGAACATTAGGCTTTAGTACGTAGAAAAGGAAAGAGAAAAGGAAGTACAGGACTGGTCTCCTTTGAGAGAGTCTTGCCTAGGGAAACAATTATATTTTGATTTCCATAAAAAAAATATCGGAACTAAAATATTAATAAAATTTAGATTATTGCTTATTTACTAAATTTTGCTTTTAACCCCCCTGGTGTTTATTGGATTTTTCAAATCGATATAATCTATAAAAATATGGGGCTCTTTTGGTTGAATCCGTCGCTACTACAAGATGTAAAAAGAGGGTTGGGTCTGGACAAAAGAGGACTGTTGATCAACATAGATACCCACTCATTTGAATCAAATCCCTAAGGCAGTGATACACAATCTTTTCATGACTGCGGAGATTACTTTAGGCCAAAGTTTGAAAAAATGATGATAATAAAAAAAGAGGACTACACACCACTCTCCACTTTTTAAAAGTTCTTGCTCAACTCTTTTGTTTTCCTTTTTTCTTTTTGCAATGGCTGTTTCTTAGTTAAATGTTTAATATTATAATTAAAACCTTTTTTTTTCTGTACATCGATAATAAGAGAGAGCGGTTACTAGCCATGTTCTATTTCTTTCTCTCTCTATTAATAAAATTACCCCTTATACGAGTAGTTACCTCGTAGGTAACATGGCAATAACAACACAACAGCAATTGAAATAACAGAACAAAATAAAACATGTCTTCCAGACAGGACATATCCCCTCATTAGTCCTTTAGAGAGAGAGGGAGAGACCCAGGAGTAATTTCTTTCTCTCCATGATAGATAATCATATGTATCGACTATAGTAGTATCATTACTATGTACCTACAACTTAACGATTTGCCAGTAAACTTGGTTATTTAGAGAGAAAATGAAAAATATAACCGGTACGTCATGCATGGTCAGTTGAAAAATAAAGAAAAACACAAAGAAAAACCCACCCAAAAACCAAATATTTATGCGTTTGCAAAAAAAAAAAAAAAAAAAAAAATTACGTGTGATTGTATAGGGTGCAAAAACCCTCTGTGCCTCAAAATTTTCTCTCACACCAGCTATCCGATTAAAAAAATAAAACAAGATTCTGAGAGCCTGATATATTTTACCTTGGGGTTGGAGGGGGTTTAGTTGGTTTGTCGTTTGATCCTACCATGCACAAAACATAATTCGTCAAAATTTTCTACGACGCTATTTGATACTTATTTTCTAGGTATTTCACGGAGTGCAGTCCTTAAGAGGCCTGCAATTCCCTCATAACCTTGCAAACGAACGACTTACGGAGTCCCAAAGTTCGAGCAATTTCTATGTTGTGCTCCTGTTTGCCAAACAGACCGTGCCAAAGTGGCAGCATATATATCCCTTGCACACCCTGTACATTGCATATTATCCACAAACAAAATATGAAATTTATTTTCTCCTATAAATATACTCACAAATTATTATACACATTTTTTTTTTAAATATAAAAAACGCTTCGTGTTTGGAACATTATGTTATTTGGTTAATAAACATTTATTTGGTATATAAAGTCATGTTTTTGGCCTCTTGTTGTTCCTTTGCCCCTTTTCTGACCAACCCAAATACATACCTTTTTGACGATTTCTTCGAGATTTTATTTGAATGGGATGTTCTTCACCCTCAATTCCTCATCGAAAGGAAATGAAAATTTAATTATTGGAGCTCAATGATGTTTTTTTCTCTCTGTCAAATCCTATGTATGTATGTACTCTAATTTAGTTCTCTTTAATTAGCCGTCGGCTCTTTTGTTGATCATACATATGAACAATAGAGTCAAACACACACACACACACACTTACCCTGTTTATTTATTTATTTTCCAGTAACGAAATCGGAGAAAAACCTTTGTGGTCTTAAAATACTCCCATAATATCAAAAGAGTCGAGTGTGTGAAACTCCTATGATTTAGTTGATTGGGATTGAATAATTAAATTATTTAAAATCATATATATAAGTACAAACGTATGGAAAACAGGATTAAAACGATATTAATTTATTTGGGGATGATTTTTACGGTGAAAAAACTCGAAAACAGATTCATTATTTGATTTTTTATATCAAATTAGTCCTTGAAGTCCTAGTAAAAAATAAGCTAACAAAAGACGACTCAAGACAGCAGAACTTTTTATTTGCAAAAAAATTGAAAAAAAATTAAAGTATCTATTATTTCCCCCCGGAGTATTGTAAAATTGTTAATTCATTGCTGTATCAAGTACAAAGACGCTTTATTTTTTTTGATAGCCGATGTGACCATATTTGATATTTTTTATGTCAGCTGATAGTTATGTTTTCTTATTAAATTTATAATAAAATTATTTTATTGTGATGGTCCAGGTCTTAAATTAATTTGATTGTGAGATAAAAATGATTAATTAAGATTGATAAATGAATTGAAACTTTCAATAATGGCAACTCAGGCCACGGCTTAATTTTGAAGGGCTAAGTGGTTTGTAAAAACATTGATTTTGTATACTTATTGTGTAAAAGTTGTAACCAAAAATGAGGGTACTGATGACTGACTACTCCTTCAAAAATTAAATTAGTTACTTAGCTGACTACTTGATTTGCAAAGTAACTAAGTTATTCTACAAGTTTTACTTGTAATATTGAGTATATATAATATATGCACCATAAAAATGATTAGAGCTGAAAGGAGTGATTTTACAAAACAGTGTTGTGTTTAACACCACTTAAATATTAACATCTTTTAAAGAATTATGGGTTAAACAGTGGATTGGTTTGAGAAAACCAGTCGTTGAATCTCATTTAAAGGAGCTTCTCAAATCTTCTGTCTGAAAGTATCTTTCTGTTAGGCGTGACCACTAAACCGTTTATACCAAAAACCACTCCACAAGAACACTTGATGATGGGGTTGGAGAATTATATTTCAAGAAAATGTTCTTGATATTGCAAAATTTATGGAGATTCTGAAGGTTATAGGTTGGTCTAAGGTAGTTTATGACTTCCTTTTCTTGAGAGTATTTTCCCCAAGCATTGAAAAAACATTAAACTCTGGTAAGTAACTTAAATCTGAATACTGATTTCAAATTAGTTGCGCGTTAAATTATTAGCTACTGTAAAAAGAACTTGGATTAGAGTAAAGCGTTACTAAGTAATTCGTTAGTGGCATCAGTATACAGGACATATAAATGTTTTCTTTAACTGTTGGTTTTATTGATTAGGGGGAAACATGGATAATACTTGTTCAACTTTGATCGTCTTTTCTTTAACTACTTATAATTACTTTAATCTTATTACAAACTCGTTTACAATAGCAAAGAGAAAGGGATTTTTGCTCTGGGATTAAGAACAATAAATGTAAATATAAAAGTACATATTATTTACTTACAAAAATTGTCAAATCAAAGAGTTTCTCATAATATTCACATTGTTTTTGTTGTAAAGGAGTTAATTACTATTAAATTCGGCAAATTGTAATTAAAAGACCCTCTCAATTTTGACAGCCCTCTTTTGTCGGTGTTGTTTGAGCACCAAAAGAATAAAAAAATCTACAACAATGGTAGAATCTCTCAAGAGAGAATCTATCGTTACATACATAAGAAAAACTCATTGATTTGATGTCTTAAAAAAAACCCAGATATCCCTTCCGCATTTTTTCTAAAATTAAATTCTTGAAATTTTTGTCTTCACCGAGTCATCAGTCAAGAAAAAGGCCATCACCTGTTGAAGATTATTATTATTAAATGAATACCGCCTTACCTATGGGCAATTAAACGTAATTCAATGAGCATTAAGTAATAAAACGTCTTGGATATATTTATATATATAGGTATATGCGGCAACGTCTGTAAAAAAAAGATATCGTTGAGAAAATGAATTGAACTGTTAATTAACTTTTGAAAAAATATCTAGTCAATTATGGTAAAATATCAAAAGGAATTATACTAGAAGTTGAATTAGTAAAAAATTCCCTTAGACTTTTGAAAAAAAAATATAAAAAAAAAACGACTTAATGACATTTGGAGTTCACAAATACATACTTTGGAACATGAATCGATCATTGATTTAGATGAAAACATTACATTAAAATACAATTATTATGAGGAATTAATAAATGTTGTGGGTATTTGTAAGAAAAAAAATAAAAAAATCATTAAAAAGTTTAAAATTATACCTTTTGAGAGAAAGTTTCAAAAGTAATTCTTATAGGTTTTTAATGATTATTTATCTGGGAGAAATGATGATGTAGGTACTTTGAGTTGGAGCATCCACAACTTTTTCTCATGACATCTTATATGTAGGATCATGGTATCCTGGATGGTTTGTAAGTATATAAAATTATATATTTATCATGAATAGTGCATGGAGAGTCATAGATGATAGTTTTATGAGCTTATTAAAATTATAAGGTTTTCACCTCTAAAGCAAAATTTTGTCAAAAAGCTAAACAAAGTAGGATAAAAGTATCAAAATATTCAAGCTATAGAGCGTTTTCAAGTGACGTCAGGACATTTGGGGGTCTAGAAATTTAAGACTTATAACAATGAAAACAATTTTTTCAATTAATATTTAGGAAAAAGTGAGCTATTGGATGTCAAAATAAAATCAACATAAATGGCCTTAAACTGCATTTGATTTTTCAAAATAATCAAACAAAACAAAGTTAAGAACAATTATTCATTCATAGATTCTTTTTGAAAAGTTAACGAAAATAAAAAAAAAAAAATTCATAATAAATGAATAATATAAGACTTAAAAAATACATAAAAATGAAAATATGCTTAAACCAATCAACACTAGAAATTAAGGAATATAAAATAAAAAGTCGTGTTTTTAAGAGTTTAATAGACAGTCTTTGTAGTGCAAAATTATATAAAATGGTGTCTTAATCGGCCTAAATGAATAACAAAGGTATATTATATATTAATATATTATACACATCAAAATAAATGCGCGTAATACGCGGTACCAAAAGGAAATATCGATCATTTTAAGGAAACCTCATCAAAATGTAATTCTTTTCAACATTTTGCAGATTTTCAAATCAAAAAGCGGCGTCCATAAAGGACCATTGCTCCTTGATCTTGATTTTCTTATTTAGGGTAATAAAATACAAAATGAAAATTATCTGGCGATACCAAATTCTAGACTTTTGGCATTACGATACACTCTAATGCATATAATGTGACCCTAAAATGTATTAAAAATATAGAAACTTATTTTTGTATTTCATATATAATTTCCGTACCAAGTTTGATCAAAATCTATATGGAACTTGTGCTGTAATCTTCGTGACTATCAAACAAACAAACTGAAGCAAAAACATAACCTCCGCTTAACTTATATACATAAGTAATAATAAGATATTTTTCTACAATGCTCCTACTTTTCTCGTCTCTAATCGATTATAAAAAGGTACAAAACTATCCATTTTGAGATATTTTTAGTACAAAATACTTTGATTATATTTTAAAAGCATCAAGTCGTATTCGATGCAACAAGCATTAAGTCTTTTTTTTATTCTTAAAGCCGTTCGATGAAGTTTCATGCAGATTTATTAGAAATTTGTTCATTTTATGCAAGTTATGATATTAATGAGACGCTTTATTGTGATTTTTTAGCAAGCATAAATGTAACACTTAACGTTTTGACGTCACTAAACGTAATTCAACATTAATCAAGTCAATTGACAAATCAAATTCAAGTTATAATTAACATCATATATAGATAAATTACTTAATTATAATTCAGGATGTTATACGTCTATTGGGCCAAGAATGAATCATAATACTATCTAAATATAACATTATTAGTGACTTGTATTGGGATTTGTGTAAAAATAAAATCAACCCAATCTCATTGTTGGGTACATGGACTCAAAAACGAAGGAAACCCATATCATTATGACTAGTTTGTAGATAGGTTCATGGAATATATCTATCCACTTCTGATGTCATTAATTTAAAAAAAAATCAAAATGACGTATTTGAAAGGTTTCATAAAGCAAGGAATTCTACTGCTAATAATAGAACGAGCACTCTTTTTTTGCCAACCATTTTTATAATTCATCTATTAGTAGCGCTGTTATGGAGTGAAAAACATAATTGTATTATAAATATTTAGGAAACTATAGGAACTTTTCAAATAAGTAACTATTCTGATAAATAAAATATATCTAGTTCAACCAAATAAATCTTAAGGAATACTAAAAGACAATCATTTTATTTCTAATTCCATCCTTCATTTTATACTTATTACACCATGAAGACCCACAAGTTTTTTTTAGCATGACTAAATAAGGGAGAATGTCATTTTGATGGAGTCAAAAAAGACAACTCAAAACACATTTATGATATACCAGCTATCAAATGAGACTTTTGTAAAAAAAATTTGAGCGTTTATTGGGGAAAAATGCTTAAAAATTTAATCTTCAAAGTATGCGCCTTTGCTAGCCACACATTTTCCCGATTTTTCAGGCAATTTATTGATGCATTTCCAAAAAAATGTTCGTCTTTGGCTGCAAAACAGCCATCAATCGACTTTTTGGCTTAAGCGTGATAATCAAAGCGTAAACCATTGAGTGTATGGCCTATCGATGCAAACACTTAATAATCGGAAGGAGCCAGGTCTGGCGAACAAGGCACATGAGCTAGAGGTTCCTAGTTGTACATTGTCATCAAGGAAAATTACCTTGTGTTGCCTGGCTTGTTATTTCGGACATTTTTGGCGTATAACATGGATCCAAACGGCCAATTATTGTTGGTAGCGATCCCCATGAACGGGTTGACCGGGTTGTAGAAGGTATACCATATAACAACACAGTGGCCCCCAGAACACACGCAGCTTTGCCTTCTTCATTTCCCACGTCAAAATGCCCACTTGGAATTTTTCAAACCACCTGAAGCACTGTGCTCTGCTTAGGGCATGCCCACCGTAAGCTTCCACAAGCATTCGAGGGGGGTTGAGAAGCGTTTTTCTTCGATTGGTAACAGAAAATCAATGATGTCCGCATATTGTAGTTTGGTGGTACAAAATTAGATATTTTTACGAGCAAAAAAAGTGCATTGTTGAATGAAACTATACAAACAATGAATTAAATATTGTTGACACATGTCAAAATAAGCATTTAGATTTTTTGGACCGGTTTATAATTTCTAACTGGCGACACCTAGGGACCAATAGCCGAAAGTCTCATATCATAGGCGAATACCTAGTATTTCAATATGATATTTAGATCTTATTCAATATATCCTCCTATAATAGCCTCAACACCCCAGGAGACATACTGATAGCTCTTGACGACGAGGGCCGTATCTATGGTGTACCACGCTGTCATTATTGCAGCATGGAACAAATCCAAATTTGGATGAGAGGCGCGGCGGACATTATTTCCCAAGACACCCCAATCTACAATGTCTAGAGGTTTGAGGTCAGGGCTGTAGTAGGTACACAGGGAGTTAGGCCATAAGTCACCCATATTGTTGATATATAAATTTTAGATCTTCTTGGCTGTATGGGGCATTAATGAGCTTCTTGATCTGGTGGGAAGTCCGGATGGAGATACCAACGGCCTTTTCAGCTTTCTCGGAACTGGCATTCGCGCAGAGGAGATCTCACGTGTTTTACCTTTTTTGTTATTGGTCCGATATTTTTTGACATTTACAGACATGAGATAAAAAGAAGACTCGTTTGACCTTGTTGGGTAATGAAACCTCGTAGTTCAAAATAACGAGGATGGAAATTGTAATTAAATGGTACTGCAAGATTTGGATCACCACTATGTATACTTTCAAAAATAACACTTAGTTGGTCAAAAAAAGAAAGAAAAAGACAGTAGTGCGCGTTTCATGTATAGAGTATTACTTGTATAAACTCAAGCTATAGATGTAAAACTTTCTTATATGTATCTCAAGAGTTGAGAAAGGTGGATGTATATTTTATAAATTCCTTTAATATTTCCTGTAAATATAAATTTTTCATAAAATAAAATATTTTTTGCTCAATGTAACATGATTCTGAGTCGTTGTTGACGAACTTTGTCTAAGTGCAACATGCAATCTCTTCCTCAAAGCTCCACTTTTGTTTGCATTTGTCTAAATAAACAAACAGCATCAAATCTTTCAATTATTTAAAGAATGCATTTTGGTTTGTTTTTTTTCTTTATAAAAACAACGTTTAGAGATTATTAGAGACATAGTATGTGTACCTATATCTATAGGTATATATATATATGTGTGTGTGTATACAAAATGATGGATGATGATCTTCCCTCATTTTTGTGTTTCTCCACCTCTAACAACACACAACAAAGAGGCTGCTTCAGCAGGATGAGATATCCAACTAAACAGAAGAGACTATATCTATGCTTGTAACATATAATTTGGACTTAATTCCATCAAAGCCTCAAGGAAATGTTTGTATGTACATATGTGTGCTAACCGACAAGAAGGACTTTTAATTCGAAAAAGGAAATCAGCTATGAGAAAATTGAACTTTGTTTTTTTCATACAGAGGGTTTCGAATGACCTCATACATTGATATTTTTATACAATAAAATAAAGAAATTTTCATAAGAAAATCATTAAAATACTTTGTCAAAGGGCTTACAAAAGAAAAAAAAGAAAGAAAAAAACTTGATAGCAATGAAAAACAATAATATTCATACTACATAAAACTAATATTCACATAAAATCCTCATGCAATGTCTAGATTTTTATAATATTCCATTTTGTTTTGGATCCATTAAGAACGAGAAAAGTAGGAACATTTACGACAAATATCTGACGGTAAAGGATTACAATGTACATCCTATATTTATCAGTTATACATTTTGACATTCAAATACACTACAGTAGGTCACAATTTCCCTTATATCTAAAAGGATTTGTACCATTACTAAATTTGATTATTTAGGCTCCCAAGATGAGCAACATCCCCCATGTTGACGTCACTCTAAATAAAATTGATCTGATAGCTTGTCATTATCTAAACTGTAGGTTGCAACATTTTAATCAAAAAGAAACTGAAAAAATCCCCAAATTCATCAAGACTTTGGAATTATTCTTCCATAAGTAATCGTTGATAATTGTTCAGAAGCTTTATAAGAAGCTTATTCAAATTCTAATAATCAGTGTTCAGAACATGGATTAAAGGGAAAAGAAGCAGATTAATAGAGATCTGACAACCAAATATAGCTTAAATTTTTAATATTACTAAAGTGTTAGAGGATTACAGAGTATGAATAATCTACAATATAATTAATTGAGATTTAATTAAAGGATTTCACTTTTTGCAAGAAGTAAGAACACACTTTTAATAGGAACCTATACAAGTGATATTATTACATTTGTACAAGTGATGGGAAGACTCCATAAAAATCCTCTAATACGATTCTAGTAAAAATTCCCGATGCCAATTCATAAATATTTAAAAGGATAGTTAAAAAATGCTATTTTTTTGCTGTCAGGGGCTTCCCAAGGATTGTATATATACATACTATTGTTTATTTTTTTTGGGAGAGAGACTTGGTTTTTGGAATGCTATAACAAAATTTCAAATATCTTAATTTTTGAAAAAAAAATAAAATATTAAAATTAAAAAATAAGTTTCAAATATACAATTTAGATTTTTTTATAAATCCACAACTATTAACGAAAAATGAATTTTTGAGGGACAAAAATTTCAAAAAATCCACAAATATTTACAAAAATTAAATTTTTGGGGGAAAGAAATTTCAATTTACTCTCAAAAACTAAATTTTTAGAAAGAAATGTCGAAAATCTTCAATTATTAACATAACATTGTAAAAAATTCACAGCTGTTCCCAAAAAAATAAGCTTTTTTGGGAAAAATATATTAAAAATTATGTTTCTAATATAAAATATTTTTTTTTAAATTTCAAAAATACATAGTTATTGACAAAAAATTATATTTAAAAAAAAAATTATTGGTAATTTAAAGTTCAAATATTAAATTTTCTAAAAAAAAGCAAAAATTCCTTTATTTTTTTTTGTGTTTTTTTTTGCATAACTTAGAAAAGTAATAAGAATACATAAAGAATCAGAATTGCAAAGTAAACATTATCTTCCCGATGCCGATTCCCAGAAAAAAAGTCACAACTCTTCGATTCGCAATTAATTTTCCCTTCACTAATTTATACATATGTAACTACATAAAATGGTTTGGTTGAAAAAAAAATTTCCCATAAAATAACATAATAAAAATTGTATTTCTTTAATTTCATTTCCTATGTTATTTCTGTATTTTTCTCTCTCCCTGTGCTTTTTAATGTCATACATATATATATATATAGAAATAGGTGCCAATTACGTAGGTACATACATACATATGAACTACTACTGTTCCATACGTCAATTTATTATTTATGTCCTTCAATTCACATATTTTTCGTTTGTTGGTATATTATCGCATGTATGTTATTGAACGGAAAGGAATACCAACAACGTATAATATTCGTTGGTTCATATATAAACCATACAAAAATAGGTATTTTAATAAAAAAAAAATATATTTGTATTGACTCTTTTCTCGTGACATATGTTTAGGCTTCAATTTAAAAAGCCAATGGTACGACTGTAAACAATAAGTAGGTTTGAATTTACATAATATAATATTTACTGTTACAATATTGCTACCTACAATTTTTTTAAATGTTAGTAGCAATGTGTTACTCGGCGGAAGAGGAGGAAGAGGGACAACACATAGGTTATCGTCAAATAATTTGAAACATTATTCAAAAAATAATTTTGTATACAGAATTATTCTAACAATTATAATATGAATGTTTCGTAGTTGTCGAGAAAGATTTTGATAATAACGATGAAGCGGGAAATTGGCAATATTTTATACTACATATAATAATCACACTATAAAATACTCTCACCTATTTGCTTTTGTAACCTTAGAAGAAGTATTATGAATTTAAAACTTAAATATTGTGTTATAAAATTCAAATAACATATGTGCATCAAAGAAATTTAAAGATGAGAAACCATTTTTTTTATTATTGCCAAATCGAAATTCGTGAAGAAAATCCCCAAAAACTTTTTACACTAAGTTTGCAAAAAAATAATAGTTAATAGCATATATTGGCATTGTAAAGAAAACACAAATTAATATTGTTTTCGTAATTACAGGAACAAAAAGTTATGGAGAATATTGTTCTCGGAAAAATAATCAGCGATGACTTGTTCTTGTTTACAAATATTGCAAAAATTATTAACTAAAATGTTGCGGAATTTGAAAATACTTTATTTTATAGTAAGATACTAAAATTTAAAGAACAAAATGTATCGTTTTTGTGGGATTTCTTCTAAGATATTGAAAATTGACGAGTGATGAATAAAAAGAGACACAAAATGATAAAAAATGAAAAATTATTCAGATAATGACAGACATTTCAGGTAAACATCAATTATTATGTGCCAAATTTATATGCAAACGAAATATCTGACAAATTTCTACAAACTTTATTTTATTTACGAATCCAATAAGGGGTTGGAAGATAATTTTTTTTGCACCTAAAAAAACATAATTGTAATTTTCACTGATTTTTTTTTCCCTATAACTTTTTAATATTGAATAAATTTAGAAAACGTGGTTTTTTATAGTTTTTTTGAGACGCTAACCACTTCTTGATTTTTAACTCCTATTTTGTCTCCTTGAGCTCCAAAAAACGGTTTGCAACCGTCCAAAAATTTCAGACTCCTTGGTTTAACGGTGTGGGAACAAATAATGGGCATACCCACACAAAGGGTAGCACAAAACTTTCTAATATACAGATTATCTTGAGATACACTAACAAATTTGGCCTGGACTTACAAAACAGTCCAGGCCAGTCTGGTTCTTTTCTGTCAAGTCTTGGCCCACTTTCTTGTCTTTAAGGAAGATAAAATTGATCCCTGGATACTTGATTGAAGGTGTTTTGCTTTTTTATAATTATACTGTTATTTAATAAAATATATAAAACAGGGATCCGTGTAAAGAAAAAACTAAGTTCACCGATAATAAAAGAAAAATCGCTTTATGCTTGTAGTTTTGTTGTTGTTCATTATTTAACAAGTCGTGGGTGTGTTAACCTCTTCTTTTAAAACCATAATTATTGTATATCTTTTCTTTAAATGGGTTTAAAAATGCGGAATAATATATCTATGAATTAAAAAAATAGTTACTCTATTTTTCCTCAACTAATGCTATTTTAAATGTAAAAAGTTCTGCTCTTTATTGCACTAATTCATTTTTACCCCTCAAAATGATATCATAGGCAGCTGATATTAATAGAGTTATTCATTCAGTAATGCCATATGTCTCACTCCCGCCCCACTTCGCGCTCTTTCAGAAATCCTATCACTAATAATAAGAAGTGTATGCTGTTCGGGACAAATTTGAGGCATTTGGGCGGAATTAAAAGCTTAAAATCCAAAGCTTGGCTTGAGTCCAATTTGAGTTATATTTGGCCTGCATCATGACCAGATCTGAATCCATTGGATTAGAGCATGCGGAACTTTATGGAGATACACCGAACACCACACCGGAATACAAATGATTGGAAGGCTTTCATCATTGCAGCGTGGCACAAAATGGATAAAGCCTACATCAGGGAGACTTGATCAGTCTTTAAGACCTATTTGAAGGCTGTTGTGGCATTTCATGGGGCCCATAGTGAATAAATTGTAACTTAACATAATTATATGATGATTTATTACATCCAATTAAAAGTTTCCATTTTTTAATGTTCTTGAGATATATGATCAAATATTGTTGCGCAAACATTTGTTCAGATTTCGGTTAAGCAGACTATTTAGTGTATATTAAGTAGGTATGTTACAAGATTCCATTCTTTATAGATTTGTTGGGGATAATTTATTTGATGTAGCTTTTTTCTTCTCATTTCAGATATGCCAATATTTTTAATATTTATTGATTAGCAATGGAGTTATTAAAAATTTTCTGTCTTGCTGTTTAGTAAGTTATAGAAGATAAGATAGGAATGTTATGATAGCTCATATAGTTATAGAGTGTTCATTAGTGATGTGACGATCAAAAAAAAAAAAAAATCCCGATTCCGATGCGATTTTAGTGATAAATAGTAATGCCGATTCCAATAGGTACTTTCGTATTTTAAATAATAGCTCACAAATACCATTTTGCTATCAGGGGTCTCCACTGGAATACATTATTGGTTTTTGAATTTTTTTTGAAAAAAAAAAATCTACTTCAAAAATTAAATTTTGAAAAATAATTTCAAATATACAATTTAATATTTATTGTTTTTTTTCAAAAATCCACTTTAGTTCAGACAAAAATAAATTTTTGGCAATTTTTTTTTAAATATCCATAGTTATTCAGAAACAATTAAATTTTGAGGAAACAAAAATCAAATATTACATTTATTGAAAAAAAAAAAATCAAATATTAAATTTTCTAGTAAAAAGCAAAAATTCCTTTATTTTTATTTTTTGAAGGGGGAGGGACCATTTTTTTATAACTTAGAAAAGTAATAAATAGTTAAATAACAGTAAATAATAATAATAAATAAGAATCAGAATTGAAAATAAACATTTTTTCCTTGATGCCGATCCCGATTACAGAATAAACACCCGATTCTCCAATTACCGATTAATCGTCTCATCACTAGTGTTCATATCCTTCTTTTGTTTAATACAAGATTATTATATACAGAATGTGATCATTATTGTATCTCTAAACCTTTCCCAAAATAAGGCTACAAATCAATTCTAGTAGTATGCCAATTCTTTCCAAGTATATAATAATTATTGAGAAGCGTTGGGAATTATTCGCATTATTGCTAACTGTAATTCAAATAATCAAAGAAAAGAGAGAAAAGCAGAAACATCAACAGCTGACAGCGATATACACTGTCAATTTGTATGTTAGTGAAGTTATCCAGTGGTACACAATGTGATTAGTATTGTATCTCCGAACCTTTCCTCGAAAAGATGAAAGAAAACAAAATGTCCAAAATCAGTTGGCCAATTTTCTGCCTTGTAAGAAACTCTTCTAGAAAAGATGTTCATGGAAAGTTCACCAGAAAGAAGTATTTAGTACACTAATAAGGGGCAAAGAGGTAAATAAATCTACAGCTGACAGCAAAAAACAGTTTAATTTTATTTTTTAGTCAGATAATACATTAAAAATAGTGGAAAAATATATTTATACTTCGTTAAAAAAATCATATATCTCTTGATTTCCATTTGACATTTTTCTATTTACTTCATGGAAATTGGAGCATTAATTCATCAATAATAGTAATAAGCAGCCCACTATCACCACCCCCTATCCCAGCTGCTCTTTTTTTTCTCTCTCCCACTCATACATACACCTTTGTGGCACATTAAAGAAATGATAAATGTAAGGTATATGCGTCGTATAATTAGATCAGGAAGTTGATAATCATTACAAACAATTATAACTCTAACTAACCCTTTCTTTCTTTCATTTGGATACGTTCATAATGTGTACACACACACATGGTTGTCTGAAAGATTGGTTAATTAGGTGGCATGATATTCAGCCTAATCAAATTATTTTTCATTAGTCCATATGTCACCTTTCTCCTATATTGTATATTTTTTTGACCATACACCTAGGAGGACACAACATGACAATTAAATTGTTAGTTAAACCTTCTTTCTCTGAGACACCAAAAAATAATCATTATTAATGTAAAACGTTAGTATCCGTGAATTCATTTGTATAATAATATGTACATATAAAGATTTTATACAATGTACTTCATTAATCTCTTTTTTAATTAAAAACACTTCATATTTACACAACTATCAATTAAATAGACTCATCATTAAATTTGCTTATTTTGACGCTTGGGGTCGACTCCTGGAATGTCGAACATGCTTCAGAGACTCCTGTCAAATTGTTTGAAAAATGAGGAAATGTATCCTCTTCAGTAATGAAAGTCCATTTGAACTATTTCATGCCCTAAACAGATCGGGTTTGGGCAAGAGATAAGGGAGATGTAGAACCACCTCCAACTGTGAAATTTACTCTGAAAATTCAGGTTTGGACCGTTATCAGCCACCAGACAGTGTCATATCTTCACCTGATTCTACTAAACCAAACTTTGACGGCCGAGTACTACGTAATGGAGATCTTCAGCAAGTTTCGGATGTCAGCTTTGTCTCATACTGAAAAAACTGGACCTCTTTTGAAGAGAAATATGTTGTCTGACACATTAAGAGCCATTTTCCAACAGGATAGTGCCCCTGCTCACCACTCCTAAAAGGCACAAAAGGGATGTTTTGACAGCTTTGATACTTTCTGGGAAAAAGGCACATGGCTTGCCAACAGTCCTGATTTGTCTGCCATTGAAATTTGTGAGCCTTGTTCCAGAGTGGACTGAATAAAACTGCACCAGCAGCTTCAGAGGATGAACTAAAAAAAACACTGACAAAATCTTCGGAAAAAGTTTATCCAGATACTTGGAACAATCTGTATGAAGGGATGCCAAAACGCATAAAAAATGTATTAAGCTTAAGGTTAGTCATATTGGGAAGTAAATAAAGTTTCCCGCCAAAAAAAAAATCATTTGTTTAGGTTATTTCATGATTTTTTTTAAACCACCATTGGACATACTGTATATAAACATAACATCGGTCGACAAGCATAAAAAACAAAAAAACAAAAAATCCACAGTAATCTTAAATAAAATACCTCTTAATACTTAATAAAACCCCAATATAATTTTCCAGTAATAATCCATAATTTCCATAATTCCATAATTTGCATAATTTTTCCAGTGTATTCTCATCGTATATAAAACATACTGGATTTTTGCTAAAATAGCATTAATCTTCCAATAGCTCGTGTGCCATTAATAAGTGTTGAAAAATTATCGTTATCGAGTTTACATCCGAAGATATTCTCCAGCAAAATTTTAACTTTCAAATATGCATAATTTAATATCAAACAATCCCAGACAAAATGGTCTGTGGTTTCTAATATATGTACCACATAAAAGGCAAGCCCCTCACTTGTCTCTATAAAATTTTGCTCTCACTTCAAAAGTTCCTGTAAGTTTTCTATATATATGAATCATTGATATTGAATCCTCTTTTTATTCTCTAATATAAGAAAACCCCGGTAGTCTTTCTTCTTCAACCCCGCACCAATTCTGTAAATAAGTGAAAATGTTGGAAAAACACACATACAATCCCTATTAACATTTAATGATCAACGCTAGAATTTAGCTAACTAAAGTATGGCAAGATTTTGTAAGCTTTTTAATTGTTATCTACTAACTGTAAGGTAACTCTTGTTTGTCAAATTATAATTATTCATGGGTAAATATTCCTAGTATATGGCTGTAAAAATGCAGTGTAGACAAGTAATCTTATTGATGATATTATGTTGCTCTAAATTTGCATATAGCTCAGTATACGCCGCCAAGGACATATTACTGTGTTATACATTCTGATACTCATGTTTATAAATGATTTGTTTAATAAAATGTACATTACTTAATTTGGAAATATTTTATTTTGGTTAAGTTTGATAATTAATGAGAATGGATAAGGTTGAAACTAGAGATGATACAAAATAAATTTTAAAACTTAAAAGTACGAGTACTATAACATATTTATAAAACAGGCTTGGATCTCCAAAATCTTTCCTAACTAATTTAAAAAAAGTTTTTAAAAGTAATCAGGATTTTAGCATGTCAGGATCATAATTATTTTAACTATTTGATTTAAAAATTGCAAGAAAAATCCAGTTAGATTTGACCTATTTTAGCTCAAATGTGGCTAGACCACAAATGTAAAAAATCTTGAGTCAAAAAGATTTCAAATATATTTCAGGGAAATGATCGTCAATATCTTGAATTTGGTCAACAAACAACTATGTATAATTTTTTAGTTTTTTTTTTGGGTCAAGTGCCTAACCATTAATTTTTTGAGATTCTAGTTTAGCTTAATATAATTATGAACTATTCATTCTCAGTGCCATAAAAAAAATAGTATGATAATATATGTAGGTATTTATTTGAGCAATGATTATAAAAAATGATAAGAATTGATGTGTAAGTATAGCATAATACATTGTTTCTCAAGCTACACCATCATTTAACTTTAGTCAAATATTGACTAAGAGTATTCTAGTTGAGGAAATTACAATTTAAATATTTCCGGTTTTTTTTCACTCTAGTCATTACGTAAATAACCCAAATCTTCCTACTTACATCCAATTTTTCCAATTATAAACATCTATATGTCTAAATAGCCCTTTATCCAATCCCGGTATTACCCAGCGCTATGTAGATAAGGACATAAAACACACTTCATCATAAATTATATTATCATTGTATGACTTATATAGGAAGATTAAATCAAGTAGTAGAGTAAAAAGTAGTCAAATGTAGTGTTGGGTTGGTCTGAACTGAATGAACCGGACCGACTATCCATCGGTGTGGACCGATAAAAATTTAAAAAAAGAAAACATGGTACGTAACACACCTTTTTTAAAATAACATATGTATATGAATTATGATAATTCATTTCGTTGCTATTTCCAAATAGGGCATTCCTATGTCTCTGGAGGCCGGTTGTATAATTTTAAAGGCTTTTTTTTTTTTGTAGTCAACGTCTTATGTCAGCAAACCGATGGAGGACCGAATCACGTTACTAGGTTTTTATTATTGGTTAATTTTTTTGGACCTACCGAGTGAGTCGCCCATGTGATCGACTCAGACCGATCACGGACCTATCCAACACTAGTCAAATGTACTATTTTGCAATAAATATATATTTTATCTGCATGTATAAAAAGTTGTATGCCAATAAATCTCTTAGTTGTCTCATATTTCTGTTATGACTCATGATCAGAGATGAAAATAATGCTATACACCGTTGTGCTAAAAAAGAAACCGAAAATTAATATGGTAATCTTGACAATTTGCAAACTTTTTTTGGAGAAGAACAGCTTATCTGTCTTGACATTTTATCAGATTAGCTGTGAGCAGCTCTCAGAGGGTCGGAAAGGAAGTTAACATTAATCTTATCCTTATATAGTAAAAACATAGGCAAGAATTACTTCAAAGTCGATCCTAAACTCTAGTTTTAGTCCAAAAAGGACTTTTATTATCCCCATTGTCATAATTGCTTGTCAACCAATATTATATAACCAATAACGTTTACAATATTAACCCATTATCTGACTCAGTTTTTTATCAAGGTTGAATGATTACCAAATGGTCCAATTTGAGGAAAAAAATCAACTGCTGCATCATTTGTGTACTAAATGAAGGCATGAGAAGAGTTGACAATATAGACCCAGACATTACCATATTAAACTGCCAAGCCCCCTAAATATTGAAATCATCTTAGCTTCTTAATTACAAAATTATGATGACAAGAAATTGATTCAATATTATGTAGAACGTTAAAGAACAGTTAAATTGCCATCGTCAAGACTTAAAAAAAGACAACCAAATTGTTTAAATGTATATTTGTGATGGATATTAATATAAAAGATGTCCAATTTAAAATAAAAACTTATCTAATTCTATTGTTTGTGGTCTTCCTTAGTGTGAAATAAAATAAATGATTTGCATTTGTATAAAATATAATGCGTCTATTATAAGTAGTTTAATTTCTTTCAGTGTATTTATTCAGAGATGAATAATTGTAACTTGTTTTAAATAAAATATTATGGATGTAACAAGATCAAATAAATATTACAATTATATAATCGTTATATATAAATATGAATTTTATATCGGTTAAGGTGTATGTCTCCTGCAATATTCAATCCATATTGATAATCATCCATATCTTATAAAGTTCATGGAACTTTATAATGGCCAAGCCATTCCTTCTCGCTAATCTATCATAAAGTCAATGGAGTACCAAAGTAAAGTAGTGATGTCAAAGATTAAGAGAGAACTTGTAAGAAATGATAATCATCATCTTGTATTAGACATGACTGCAGTATTGATACTCGATAGGCTGCCCTTATTTAATAAATTTGAAAGATGTTAAGAAGGCTGACAATAAAACAATTACATGTATTCCAGTCAAAAGTCTTTAAAACGTATTCGGTCCAGATTTCTGTGGGTAGAGACTAAAGATTTTAATTACAAATGATGCAGATTATTGTATAAAAACAGTCAAAATCTTAAGCAACATTTTCTATTAATTTTGTATGTCACTTGTCTTGCCCAGGTTCTGAACATAATAGCAAAGCTCTGTCCTAATTAATTCCAAAATACTAACACTCTATTCTCTAAAGTAAAATTTTTGTTTCTTAATTCTGGTGATCGAAAACGATTGATTACTACGTTGAGCACATTAATTCAGTCTTACCAGTATGGATAAAAACGTCGATAATGTTATCCATTCATGACATATAAGGCCTTGTTTTTCTGCAAATTTTTTCGCACAACTTAAATGTGTACTGAAAAATGAGGTTGCTACACATTTTCGTTGAAGTTATCATCAATAAATCCTACATACATAGTAAAATCAATATAGAAAACTAACTATTAAGATATATTTATAATATTATACTAGTATCGACCTATATTAATAATTCTCCTTAATTTTTTTTCATCTGCATTGTAGATCCGTTTTATATTCCATAAATACTTATTCATTCGAAATAGTACATATTAAATACAATAAAAAAAAGACGTAAAGATCCTTCAGATCCAATATCAAAATATGTATTTGAGTCCAGCTTTTCAGATTTAAGGTAGAGTTCGAGTTCATGATCCAGATTTTTCTGGTTCCAAATGCAAGTTCAAACAGAAAATTTATACACATATGGTCTGTTTAGAATGGCTCATTACTAACTTTTTTAAAGTATTGTTGAGAAAACTTAGATGCATTTGTGTAAAAAACAATCACTGACAAATTTTGAACAATTTTGGAAAAGCTTAACTCGCTTAAATTTTTGAAAATGGACGTTTTATTCGAAAGTTTTTTCTTTTCTTTTGTTAACTTTCAGTCACAAAGAAATATGCTTAAATATAATTTATACTATTTTATTTTTACTATTAGTAAATTACCTTTTAAAAAATATTAGTGGTATTACTGTTTTTCGATTATTTGATTTGATTTCAAACGAAATAGGAGTGAAGGATATTTTTTTAAACTATTACTCACAGCGCGCAAAACATATTTTGCCAATACTTTTCACAGTTGAGGAAGTAAAAAAATTGTTTTTTCATTAAATAGATTTGCTCTGTCTATTGATTTGGCCAATCCAGAGCTTAAAATACTTTCTACTCTCTTTTTTAATAAATAACAGGATAGTTTGCAAAATTACTCTTACAATCAATGTTATAGTTCGTTTTTAAATAATTTTATACAAACCAAAGATCAAAAACTTTCTGATAATATTAAAAACTTTGACAATATTTCTGTTTGATTAAAAAATAAATAAAAATAGAGAATGCAAACTATGTATCATAAGTTAAAAGAAATATCCTTCATTTATATTCCGTTTAATCATATCGGCTTGCCATTGTGAGATACATACCAGAAGAATTTTCAAAACTTCTAAATTTTTCAAAAATGTTCAGACATCGCTTTTTACACAAATGCATATTTTAAGCCTATGATACCTATAAAATAGTTACAAATGGATCATTACACATTTATATTATCCTATGTTTAATGTTCATATTAAACTTCCAAGAGCATGGCACTTTAATCCAGAAACAATAATTAGTTGACAATTTTTTGTACACATATTTGTCAAAATATGTGTACATATTTTATATTAAAAGTTGACATATGGATATTATGAAGACTCATGTCAAAAGTTTGGAATCAGCAATGAATAATGTTCCTTCCTACCTCGTGGGAAGGTATATAATTATCATTGATCAAATTTAATTAAAGCATTTAAGCATTAGTTTTGTTAAAATACAAGTTTAAATAATTAATAGGACCAAAGCATATATATGAAGTAGACTCGTCACTTTTTAACTCTTCTTTTAATGTTGAGTTTTTATAAGGTAGAAATTGCATTTTGGTACCACAGGATCACTGACAAATTTTGAAAAAGTTTTAGAGGTCGTCCAACGGCTTTGAAGATTTGAAAAATGAGGATTTTTTGAAAAAATATATCCTTTTCGATCATACTAAAAAAAGGAGACTACAAAGAAAAGAAAAAAAAACACATTCATTCTGGTACTAAATAATTTTGTCATTCCTAGGATTTTTTTTCCATATTGGTAACTACAACAGCTGAATTGAAGGAGTTACCATATACGTAATTTTGTTTATAGAAGTTTTCTGATAACCTCTTTCGAAATACCAAGATACTTGACTAATCGGTCGTCTAGACCATTGAACGATAACAATTTTCAGACTGAGAAAAAGGAAGACTGGAATGGAGAGAGGTAGACTTATTAGGTAATCAGTCCTTGAACTGATTCAACACTATCAGGAGGACTTTAATCTTTCATTTAAGGTATTCTCAACAAGCTGAATTAGCTCTTTTTATTATAGTAATTTTTTTTTCCTGAAAAATGAAACAAAACAAATATAAAAAATAGACATAAACATAAATTGTGCAAAACTAAATAATATTTAAACTAATAGAGTATAGTTATAATTGAATGTAATTCTAGTATCCATTGTTTCCTATACTTAATGTACTTTTTTTTTTAAATAGGATATTTCTTCTTGAATAACTTCTAGTAATAATTATTTATGTCCTTTCATCATTGGTTATCAAGTAGTTAAATTCTTTTATGTGAGCAGTCTGTATGTGATTGAGCCGTAGTCTTAGTGTCATCTCTTGATTTTCAAGAGTCAGGGACAACATGACAAAAGTTACTAATTATGTCCAAATAGTCCTTCTTTATTCGATACAGTTCCGTCCAGTTGTAAGACGGGTCATTCAGTCCTTTGGACCGGTTCTTAATACTGTCAATCCTTCGGACTATCAGTGGTAGAGCTGATTAAAAAAGAAGAAATAAAGTTTAGTGGCATCATCAAGGACGAACTTTATAAGTTTTATGACTTATATGGAGGACTGAACTGAACTGGACAGGTACTGAAATGAACGGGGCTGCAGTCGTCAGTCCTAAATAAGAACTAACGCAATACTGATTATTTGTAACATAATTTGTTAAATATAGTATATTGCAGCTTCTAAAAATGTTTCATATATGTTTTAAAACTTTGTAATAATTCAAAACTATTCCAATGATTCGATATATTCTCAGTACCTCTGATCTATATTTTCATCATAAAAATAGGAACACCACCAATTTCTCAGATTTTATAAGCATTGAGCTTGAACTGATCACAAACCATATGTACATAAGTAATGTCGAACTTGGAATTGTTCATAAAAATATCGATAGTTAATTTATCCAAATAAGATATACGGGATTAGTGTTGTGTCGTTCCTCATTTATTCGACCCATTCCAGTCAATCCTTGGGAGCAGTCCTTAAGACCGTCGATTCCACGATTTTTTCATAATAATTTGGATAGTTTATTAAGCTAAATAAGATATATGAGATTAGTGCCAACCCTCATATATTGGACTTAGTACAGTCTAGTCGTTGGCCCGCTCCTATGGGTCTTTAGGACGGGTCCTTAAGACTGTATTTCCTTAGGACTATCCGTACTTGATCGGATTAAAAAGAAGAAATAAAGACCAAACATTATAAGTTTTACAAACTGATATTTAGGACTGAGTCTTCAGTCCTAAATGACGGCCGAAAGCGTACTATAAGAGAGATATATTAAGAATGTGGCACATATCCTGCAAAAAATATTCATTTATTCATTAAAATGCAAAAAAAATAAAAAAACGGAAGATTTAATATTTTTACTTTTTTTATATCATTAATTCTATTCTATAACATCATAATTAAAAAAAAAAAACCTAAATAAAGTCACGAGGGATCCGTTTTACCTTCTTTAATGACCGACAAGTTGGACTGAACTATATGGGACATGACTTGGTCTAATTAAAGACCAACACCGGCTCTATTACTTTTTCAAAAATCCCTCAACGATGACTATTTCTGCAGAGGCCCCCACAAATTGCCATTAACAAAATTTTTGTTTCAGATTTTCAGTTGAAAAAGTATCTCAAAGTACCCAAATAGTGACACTCGTATTGGGACCAGAACTTGTAGAAAAATGTTAGTATTGTGACAACACTTGATTTCAAATATCCTGTATGTTTATGTCTCTCTTAAAAGTATAAAAAAATGGTTTTGGGCTTGATTTTACCATCTTTAAAAAGAAAATAAAAATACGGAAAAAACTCTAATACTCTAAAAACCCACAACCATATTAAACCCTCAGAATAAAATAAAAACAAAAATAGCTACTTGTATTATTTTCTCAACAACACAAATCCATTTAAAAAAAATAAACCCTTAAAGGCCTAACTACTTGGCCAAAGTACTAATTATTGCATGCAAATGAGGTATTTTTGACTTTAGTGTACTATTTACAAAATACCCTTTAAAAACCATAATTATAAATGAGAGTAGGTATGATTTATCTCTTTCCCCGCTCTAATGACACTCATTTAAAGCATAATTAATCAACTTGAATGGTTTTTGCTGCCTCTATTTTTCTGGCTAGTTGCAATTTCTCTTTCTTTTTCTCGTGTTACTCAAAATATAAAAAAATATCCATGTTAAAATACCATTGTCTTCTCTATCCCTTTCATAATAATAAAAATGGCTGTAAGCAGTCATTATAAAAACATAAAGATAATTAGTTTAGAAGAAGAACAAGAAAAATAAGGGTAATTAAATGAAGGGAAATTACACATCCATTTAACAAAATTTTCTAAGTATTTTTTTAAAAGGATGGATAAACTAATAAATATCTCTTTTATAAGTAGATCTATATATATAAATAGCTATTCATTAATAAAAAAACACAACTAATGTCTTTAAGTAATATTCAAATTTCTGTACGTCTATTCTATATTATGATTCATGCCACTTAATTTGGAGGTATTTGTTGTCAATGTATTTTAACGTAAAAAGTATTTTTCGTCACCTTTTTCAATTTTAAATGTCATAATTGTATTTGTTGTAAGACATAGACACAAAGACCTTTAATGATAATGAGTACCTTCTATAAAGGTGGACAACATATAACTACATATTAGTGTTGGGTTTAGATCTTAAAATCCTAGACCGGTCTCAGATCATTATGACTTTTAGTGTACCAAACTAATTCGGTTATTTAAAGAAGTTCGATCTGGACCCTTCACAAAGAAAAATTTCGTCTAGACCGACTCCATAGATGAATGGCTAATGACGTCAGTTGTGTTTCAAAATTGTGAACATCGATCTACAATAACGTCATACCAAGTTAAATGTTTTTATAAACCATATTTTTACAACGCATTAAAATGGAATAATGGAAATGGAAGAAAATGGATCCATAGATTGAGATCGAAAATAATCGGTCCACGATTTGAAAATGATTAAATTTAGGTCTCAATGCGTTATGATTTAACCGAACTAAATAATTCGTTCAAAGAAGTTCGATTTTGGCACGTCTCATATAATATTTCAGTTTAAAGTGATTCTATAGATAAATGGTTGATGACGTCAGTTGTGTTTCAAAGTTATGGACATCGATCAACAATAAGCTCATATGGAGTTAGATGTATTGCATCGCTCATATTTGTACAACACATAAATCAAAATACGGCACAAAACAGGCCTATAGGTTAAGACCGAAAAGTCGGTCTAGAATTTAGAAACAATTAAATTTCGGTCTACCGTCTGATATTATGGTCTAAACCAGTCCATAAAAAAATTACTTAAGACCAAACCGAACAAATAATTCGGTCTTGGACATAAAAACACTTGAGAGTAATAATATTTTCCTATTAGCTAGATATGCTGCTTTGTCTTTAAAAATTCCAAGGATGGGACGTGATTTCTGGGATTATGCTATTGAAAATAATACATTAATAGTTTAAAAAGATTGTTTAAACGTATGAACACTTTCATCGAGAATGCCCAACAGATTGATTACTATTTTTTGCAATATTTAGTATGGGATTATTTTCTTTAATTTTGTACTTGTTTTTTTAAAATGTTTGAAATAGGTATAGGTCTTGTATAGAAAGTCTTATTTTAAGTTTAAAAGCTTATTCTATTAGTATACCGCAATTCCTCCTAGCAGTTCATAGTATATTAATTATAGGTCTTGTATATAGGTACCTGTATATACCTATATCTCTACATATAGGATTGGAATTAAGATTATAAAGAATCCCTATACATCGAATCGAAAAAATATCACAGTCTTGGACCGTGTCTTAACACTCGTATATAATATATATATATGTGTTTTTTTATTGTTTAATTATGATTAAAGTAGTGAATTTAGAGATTTTTTTATTCTTTAGAATGTGTTTACATTTTATTAAACATCTTTTATTTTTTCTATCTACGTGGGTACACTATGAAACATGCAAAATATATGTAAATTTCAAGCCCTTGTAAAACACGACTTTTTTAAAGCAATTAAATATTTTTTTTTGAGCAATTATGTTATGTGCATGATGAAGTAAAAAAAAAAGATGTTTGTTAATCACATTTTTCTTTTTCTTTTTCAAAACAAAAAACAATTTAGTACAAGCTTAAATATAATTAGTCTTTGCACTAATTTTATTAAGGCAAGTACAGTGTTTAAGTTAGTTAGAGTAAGCAAGTACTTACATAGAACTTGTATCTACATACAAACAAAAAACTCTTGAGTCATACAAAAAGGGCGAAGTACAACTACAAGACGTGGGGAGCCTTAATATCTTGTGAATCAACCACATACATGTCTGTCAATTATCAATTTAGGATTACATGAGTTTGAAAAAGCTTCACGAATCTCCTGCCCCTTTTGGACTGATTCATATACAAGTTTTTATGGATGATGGTAATAGTGGTAGGTTCATCCATGACGTGTTCCGTGATTAGAACCTCATCCGTCAGCCATTTTTTTACGCTCTTTCTCTCTCTCTCTTTTTCATGATCATATCCGTTTCATTTTTGTCGTTGTCGAAACAAACAAAATAATTAAAAGACAATTAAATAACACTTCATAATTTATCTTTTGTAATTGATCATTGCACCTATGTAGGTATGTTTTGTGGACTGCTCGGACAGTTGTACGGTGAATGGAGTATATACTCTATAGGTTCAAAACACCTCCACCATTGTATCTACGTTAGGGTGGAGCTTATTTTTCAAATGTTCAAATAATCAGGTTCTTGCCGTCTCTTTTAGTCTTTATACATATATCATTGGGTAATTTTGTAAAATATTGCATGGTAGCTGAACGACCCCAAAGTTTTCAAATTTTAAGCATTAGTTAGATAAAAATTTGTATTTGTTTAGGCATAATCTCTATAGTACACATTAGAGATGTTTCCTAAAAATAACAAATTTAATTTAAACAGTTTCTATCAACAGTATTTTTTAAATTTTGATGAAAATTCCATATCTATATTTCCAAAGATCGATAAGTGTCGATATGTGAATTGTAGCTTTGAGTTCTTTAATGTAAAACAGTCGAAGAATTCTACTAATACATACCACAACTTTCCAGGACGCATACTGTATTCAAAGATAAGCAAAAGAATGCAAATTTGGTTGACCTGAGTGCCCTATTTATGATCTTAGTTTGATGAAAAATATCTTTCTTTTTTTATTACCAGAATTTATTTCAAAATTTTTGAAACAATGGAAACATGTTACAGTATGATACAATATGATAAAAAAATATATATACAGACACAAATATATATAAAATATTTCAGACCTAAGCCTAATTGTATTTAAGATATCAATATAGTTTTTCTAAATATTTTGTACGCATCCGTCAACCTTGGAGCCGAATGCCTTTATGGCGTAGATGCAAAATTGAATTGAATTTTCACAATCACTGAGTCATGATGTATTTTGTCGTTGGAAGCTAGTGTGAAAAATTCATATTTGTTCACCGAGTCTCCAAAGCATTCCTCCGAGAGTAGAACTAACAAGTTTTAAGACGATGCACTCCTACAGAAGATGTGAAGCTCTTTCTCTTTCTGAACTGTAGAAATAACAATTAGGATCATCTGGTAGGAATCCGTTTACCTTGAGTGTTCCTGTCACAAATCGATATACGAACCATTAGTCTGACAGTGTAAGGAAATTATTTTTGTGTCTGATACATGTTTGAGGAGTGGACTGTGATTTAATACCAATTTGACAGTATCCAATGACTTCCAAGGTCATTTCTTCTCAGCAAATTCGTTGATTTAAACAAACAGCTGTTACGTGTAGATGATATTGAAACAAAAACACATTTCTTTCTAAGAAATAAAAAAGTGTAAAATTACAAAACTTTAGGGCCGTTGAACTACCTCTAAATATTTTTTCAAAACAATTTACAAAATTAGCCAATGATACGTATAGGATAAACAGAACATTTTGAGACTTTAAGGATTTAAAAAATAAGCTCACCCTATTGTACAAACATATGTATCTTTACAGATTTAGTGATGGTGAAAAGTATAATCACATTCACCCTTCAAAACAGCGTAAACTCATTAATTATCTTAATTACATTCACATTATTTTCTTCGTCCATTAAAGTGTATAATGTGCAAAAAGATTTGCAGAGTACCATATGTTCTGAGTAAAAAAACCCAATTATGTTCTCATATTTCACTCTTCATTTGAGGTGAAGAAGTCATTTGAGCAGGTGTGGCATAAAAGGATATTTTTAGTGTCACTCTCTTTAGTTTTGTATCAAATGTACTTAGATTTAAGCCAAAATGGCGTCGAATCGATATAGAACTATATCAAAAGCCAGTTTTAGTCTTCATACTCATTTTTAAGGTCATGACCTGGATCTTATATTTGAGGGATTATCAACAACTGGCCCATAGGTCAAGGCTACCCTAGGAGTTGTGTTATGTCAGTCCTTATTTATTCGGTCCAGTCAAGTCTTAGGACCGGTCCTCTCGGTCCTTCGGACTGTTGATCATTGAGACCGGCCCTTAATTATCGGTCCTTGAAATTTTCATCAAATATCGATGGTTTATTAAGCCAAATAAGATGTATGAAATATATAGTAAGATGTATGAAATATATAGTAAGATGTATGAAATATATAGTTAGATGTATGAAATATATAGTAAGATGTATGAAATATATAGTAAGATTATTGCACATATCTTGCAAAAAATATTATTTCTTTCAAAGTAATACGAAAATATCATTATTTCACTTCGTTAAATAATGTATTCTCTTATATAACGGAATAATTAAAAAAAAGGAAAATCATCCTCATTGACGTCACGAAGGATTAGTTTTACCTCCTTTAAGAACCGACAAGTAGAACTAGGCTAAATAAACACTGACACAAAATTACCAAAAATATGATTCATTCGCTTGATGATGGTATCATTAGCTCAAATTGGGTGTTAATGGGAAAACTGGCATGTACTACACAATAAGTTAGAGAGGGGGTTAATCAATCGCAACCAATTGTTTCCAATGTTGCTAGATAATATCTTCTTTTTTTTTAGTATACGTTTTTACATAAGGGAACATTCCCCATTCTAAATTATACCCTAGTAAAATGTATCCAATGACCGATTTTTGTATTCTCTGATTTGATCCTATATTTATATTTGTTAAGGATGGTCGTGTGCTAAGCTTCAATCCATTGACATAATTATTTAGTTGTACACATATAATTCAGTAATGAGGGATACATAAAAATGAATGGTGACTCCTTCAGCAGTGTTTTCCTTCCTTTGCCGTGGCTGCTTCTTTGACTATCTTGCACTGTGGCTCCTCTGTCCACTATCTAGAGATTATAAGTAGTTTTATTTTTATATTGTTTTTATCATGGCAAATAGTGAGATATTCAAAAATTGGTAAAAATTTTTTATTTTAGAGCTAATGTTTCTTAGGTATAACCCGCGATAGGATCTATTTATCTCATTTGGCTAACACCAAAAAACTGACGATAATCCTTGTTTTAAATTCTTGGTCTTGTCCTGTTCTACAGGCTCCACAGAACGACCTGTTAAATTAAGTTTATATAATATAATTATAATTATATAGAAAATATACTCCATTTGTGTCAAAACTAGAGCAAAACAAACAGTTTTGAATAAAATAACGGTTTTGTTAACAACAATGTCACCCAAGAGATAGTCTATAATCAAGGAGTACCTGAAGGGCAAATCTCTATCGCCATCTTGAGGAATCTGAAGAGCCTTGAGCTTAACCCCAGCTCATCAAGAGGACCATTGAGAGGTACGAGGAGACTCAATCTATGATCAGGCAGACCAAGGTCAAAAAGGATGCCCGGAGTCGTCAAGGCAAGGATTGCAAGAAAGCTCAGGAGGAACCTCACCAAGATGGCCAATGATTTCAATATGGGTCCAATAATAATGCGAGACCTTATCCTAGATTACCTTAAGATGTCTTACTACAAATTGAAGAGGCAACCACACCAGTCAATCAAGGTCAAGACTAAAAGACTTGAGAGAAGCAATGTCATTCTTCAAAAGCATAGGACTGACAAGGCTCCAAAAATGGTGTACAGTAATGAGAAGATTTTCACTGTAATACAGGCTTTTAAAAAAGGCGAGCTGTGTTACCATGGAGTCAAGAGAGTGCAGAACCCAGAGTTTGTGATGGTTTGGGCGGCCATGACTGAGACAGGGAAGTCCTCCTTGGTCTTTGTGCGGCCAGGTCGAAGGTCAACACCAGAGGAGGAAATCCTTGTTCTCGGGGTCCAATAGCCACAGCCATAGACCTCCCAACAGGATGGCACTTCCTCATACATATCCAGAGAACGTAGCAGTGGTGTGAGGCCAGTTTGAGTGGCTTCTGAGGCGAGACAGTCTGGTTCCCCTCCAGCTCCGACATAAACGTCATTGATTACTCCATGTGGTCTATTCTTGAGAACAGAAACTGTGTGACCCCTAAAAAGAATTTGAACGACCAGTAGGCCAAACTGCTTGGGACTCCGTTCCATGGTGCGTGCAGCATGCAAGTCCATCCCAGAGAGACTCCGGACTGTAGTCATGGATAAGGGTGATCATTTCGAATGACTGTTTTGTAACTTGTGTCGACCTAGGTCTATACTTATATGCATATTATGTAATTAGTTATATTATTATTACTTTAATAAACATTTAACTGAACTTTCATTGGATCCTGTACATACATACATGGATGTCTGTAACATAACAATAGTGTTGATACATTCATACGAAGAATTTTATAGATCAGAAGTTGATAACCTAAAATGTTAAAGGGACAAGCTATGTACATAAAGAAAAATTACAACATTTTAGAAAGTTTGCAGTTTTGTAAATAACTTCATTTTTTTCTGAAGAGTCAAAATTTGTTTGACCTATGTAGATTTTAGAATTTGATGATCCTTGTCCTTAGAATGATCTCTACTTTTTTTACAATTTTATTTTTGATCATGGTCCAAATCCTTTACATACATACATACAATTTATGTAGTTTTATGATTTATATACAACACTAGTATTATTTGAAGTTCTCAAATAATACTTTGATCTACTTTTCCTACGCTCTGTATAGGTACATATCACGTCTCTGAATTTATCAATTGATTTATTTCTACAAATATAGACAATTCCCCCTAATTATTTGGCTTATAGGATGTTGTCACTGATTTGACTGATAAGTGATAACTTGATGCGTGACATAATATAAAAACATCTGGAGATTTTTTTTTTGTGTTATAGTCCAGTTGGAGATCTTCAAATTATAATGTCTCTTTTTTTTTTTTGTGCCAAAAGGCATATCTGTATTTCATTAAATAATGAATGCAATCCAAAGTAAAACACAAATGAAATGTTTAAGGAGAGTCACCCATAAGCAATGCACATGTAAACAGAGGGCGGGACATAAAATAGCTGATGCTAGATAAAATAAACAGATACTTTGAATAATAATAAATACTTTAGAAACAAAAACATAAAACACGCTATTGAAGGAAAAGTCTCATGTGAAGCTTAACTATTGATAAAATATCTGGTATGCTAAAGTCGGAGTAAGAACTTTTCTTTGCGTACAAGAAATTTTGGATATGACCTGAATCATTGTATTTTCTTACTTTTTAGCATAAAAAGAAATAAAATCCCTTCTTTTAAATATATAAAAATTATCACTTATAAGCTAAGAAATGGATTGATAAAGAGGTTTTAAGGATTTATAATGTCTCTTTAGACATAATATTCTAGTAGGGATATAGAAGTCCCAAAACTTTGACGATCCATCCGATTCCGTCCTAAACCTTAAGGTTGCGTCCCAATCGAACGTAAAAGTCGACCCATAGAAAAATTTATGCTAAACGAGTCTATTATAAATATCAGCAAGTATCGTCAACAGGGAACGAAAAGTCCTTCTGGCACAGTGGTTCCTAACCTTTCTCGTGGCATGACTCCTTAAATACATTTCCCAAAGCATTTTTGGAGCTAACATCCGAAAATTTAAAGACAATTTCTTAAATTTTCAAAATTTAGTTGAAAATGACAAATTTGGTTTTTTTTTATATAAATATTTTCCCAAATTTAACAAAAAAAAAAAAAAAAAAAATTAGTTGACTATGATAATTGGTAAATACTTGATCAAAATGGCTGACTCAAAATAGACAAATTTATTTGAATACAAAATATTTTATATAAAATCCAAAAATTAATATTTTTTGAACAAAATTTCAAAAGTCAAATCTATTCTGAAGAAATTAAATTCTTTGAAAAAAAAAATTCAAATATACAATGGCCTAGTAAAAAACACAAAAATTCCTTAATTCGGGCAGGGAGGGGGGGGCTACAGCCCTTCCAGCCTTCCCCGTGGATGTTATGAAACTAAAGTAATTCATGGATTGTTCTAAAGATGTTTCCTTATCCAAAGATAGATCAACTAACTGATACAGCACCAATGGGTTTTCAAGTTTCTTATGATCCTTCTCTCCCAGCACCTTAATTATAATTGATTACCCTCCCTCTCCAAAAATTCGAATTCAACAGCTGTTATGTTGTCTCTCAGGAATCATGGCTAACATAATTCTTTTATATTATATCAGATGTGGTTATTTTACAATTTGTTTTTCTACAGAAATTAAAATGGATTTGAAAAAAAAAAAAAATCCGTTAAAGCAGAGGCAGGGATAACTTTTTTAGCGATACCCTCAAAAAACTTTTAGTAAAATTAATTTACCCAGAAAAACTTTAGTAAAATTAATTAACCCCCCAAAAAAAAAGGGAAAATGGACAAATTAAATTTTGGGAAAAAAAAATTTAAAAATCTATAGCCATTTACAAAAAATTAAATTTTTACTCTTAATTTCGTGTAAAAAATTTTATCCGGACTAAAAAAAATTATAGTAAAAAACAAAACTTCAAAAATTTGCCCCTCCAGCCAAATCCCTGTGGACGCTTTTGCCGTGTCATGTTTTATTTGTTTTGTTTTTTCCATTTAGCACTAGAATGTAACCCATTAACCAAAAAAAAAATTGATTAATTTAGCCCTGCTCCCGACCACTGCGTTAAGGGGTTTCAAGTACAGATAACCACGATAGGACCGCTTATAAAGCCCAATATTAAGTTATGAAAAAACTCTATTTTTTAGACTGCCGGTGATTATTAATTTTGTCAGCTATTACTAAGCCAAATGTGTTTGTCTGCAAATGTTTTTTGCAATAAAATTTTGATACGAAACGAAGATATATTAAATATAAATTTATTTAAATAAAGATGAGATTCAATGTAACTCTATCAAATGTAATATATAAAGGGTAACGAAATTAACACTCCTATAGGGTGGGCAGAATGCCTCAAATATGGATTTGACGATTCATTTAAAGCGTGCTACTTTATACATTAACTGTTTAATATATTGAAATTCATCACGTCACACTTTGGAAAATATCAAATGTTCAAATATAATATATCTATGTTAAAAAGGATTTATTGAATGGACGTTCGTTCATCTCTGATATGTAAATACTTATTGAATTTTCAATCTGTCTGTTATTTCTTTCTTCCGATTGATACCTTTAACAAGATAAATAAATTTATTCACGCACTTTGATCAAAGACACTTCAAAAAGATAAGATGAATAAATTTAAATAAGTTGTGAAAACGGAGAGATTTAATCTATTATCATATAGATTTATCAAGAATAAATTTTTACTTTACTTATATATAAATATGTATATTTATTCGTACTTTTGATATTTAAATTTAAGTATGTACGTAGTCAGAGTGAGTGCCCAAAACTTTCAGTATAATTTGGTTACGATTTTATCCACGTTATTTTGAACTACAATGTTTCATAGACCAACCAAATGACAGCTGAAATAAAAATAAACAATTTTTTTTTCCTCCCATGAATTTAAGTGTAAAGATGTTTGTAGATCAACAACAAAGTGAAATCCTGTGTGATCTCCTCCATACTGGTGTTAGTGCGGATAATTTTACAGAGATCGATGGCATCGATCTATCCGAACTACCTACAATTTCAAGAAGTCCATTAAAGCCCCATACAGCCGAAAAGAACAAGAAACGAATGCAGCAACAATATGGCTGACTTCTGGCCTATCTTCATGTGGTCTTCCTCCAGCCCTGATATCAGCCTCCTAGACTTTGTACTTTGGAGTGTCATAAAGAATAATGTCTGCCACATATCTAATCTAAGTTTGGATTCACTCCGAGGTGCCATCGTGACAGTATGGTACGCCATGTACACAACCCTCATCGTCAAGAGATGCTAATCAGTTCATTCATAGTAAATTCATTCCCTGTAAAATGCATCCCGGAACATTTCATTCCTAATGAGAAGAGGGATACTTAGTGACGTCATACGGGTTATGTTTCTAAACTACATAGTAGTTTTTGTATAGGGCTGTAAAGGCTGTAAATCAATCATCTCCATTGCCAACTCCTTATGGAACCTTCTTATGTTTAGAAATATAAACCCTATGACATTACTCAATATCCCTCTTTAAAGTGGGAATGAAATGTTAATCCTGGCATGTATGTATATAATAATAAGAACTACTCTCTATATAATAATTAACAGTTGGCAACATGATATATACAGAAGACTAGCTACCATATGTTTTTCCCTTTTCAAGTTTTGACTGTTCCCTCTTTACAGTCAAGGTTGAGAGTGGATAAAAAGCTAGTGGTGAATGTAAATACTTTCCATTTCTGAGGAAGAAGATAGGAAATTGCTTTATCAAAATGAGAAATAAGAAATAGAAAGGCAATGGGCGATAGTATTGTACGTCCATACTAATCTACCAAATTCAACATGAACTTCTATGAAGCCCATCCAAGATCAGAACAACGTTACTGAACCTCTGATTGTGGCAGTTATTCCTCTTCACCACTTCCACCTCCCAAAATATAATGTCATACACAAAGTTCTGAGGGGTAAAAAAATAAATAAAATCCTCATCTTAAGTTTATGGTTAAGAAAGACGATAGCGTTGTATTAGACAAAAAATTACAATCTCTATTAATGAAAAAAAGAAGCAAGTAAAAACAATTATTCATTCATAGCTTTTTTTTTGAAAGGTTATAAAATAAAATATAGGTCCTATTCAACAAATAAACCCTTCTAAATGAAGGGAAAATATATAAAAGGTTGTATTTTTAAGAATTTGAAAGGCAGTTTTTGTAGTCCAAATTGATAAATAGGTATAATCAGGTTTTTTATTCAGCATAAATACACTTTGGAGTTTGACACTTGGTATCAAAAAACGAAATTTGAAGAAAAACATCGAAATATTTCTGTGTAATACGCGGTACCAAAAGAGTATATATATTTACTTGAAACATTTTTAGAACTAAAATACTTTTAAAATAAGTTAACTTAGGGCAATATGGTGTAAATATTGTTAAAAGATATACTTGTAATCTACAATATTCAATATTGTAAAACTCTTAATTTTCAAGGAAAAACATGAAAAACTCATTTTTTTTGATATTTCACAGATTTTCAAATATAAGGACGTCCATGAAAAACCCTTTTTTCAAAGGATTGAAAGCTATTTTCTTGTTTAGAACAATAAAATACAAATATATATATCCTTCTATACCAAAACTTTAGTCATTTAAATACACTCTATCCTACAGGAAACATGGCCTGGAATGTCCCGGGCCTCACACGTATAGGGTGATATTTTTTTAAATTCACCTCATTTTCAAATAGTACCAACCTTAAAAGACCGCTGTTAATATTTGATGACAATCTGTTTTTGTATTTCATGAGTTATTGTGCTTAGTATAACGTTACACTTTTTATTTCCAAAACAATGGATCCATGACAATTTCGTGTTTGAATTTTATATTGCTTCTGGATGGGATAAAATATCATTCAATCGAAGCAATGGCTTGAAAAGTGTTATGGGGACTCCGCTCCATAAAGCGAATTAAAAAAAAAAAAATTAACAAAAAGACAATTTTGAACGAAAAAACGTATTTTCTTTTTGTAGCCCAGGACTTTTTGGCCAATATGTTATATGCACCGATAGGAGCGAACCTTTACATAGGCAAACTTAATCATTTATATCTATAGATGTTACACTATACTATAATTAAACAATTATATTTAATTTAAAAAAAAAAAAAACAGCAACAATAATCTAACATGAAATATCAATTGAAAATCATTAAACATTAATCATAAAATTACACATCGATAACATTCAACAGAAATTATCCGTTAGGACTCCAGAATGTTAATTATTCTACCAATACAAATGCGCTACAGTTACACATTTTAAATATTTAATAAGCTAAACAATTCAGATGTTTGGAAGGATGTAATTAATGTTTAAATATTTAAATGTGTACATCCAAACATTTTAGAGCTCTTATCAATATTTTATTTTATCTATTTACACTCTTAAATTTTTCATCAATCAACATTTTGTTAGTCATTGATTGATATCTACTCGCTCCTATTATCCTCATGGATTTGAATACTCGAATGGACTCAAATATTTTGTAAATAATATATACTTAAATATTTGTATATTTTAAACATTTATGTACTGAAAATATACAAAAAAAATGTATATACGTATACAGGTTGATTCAGAATATTAGTCTTGTTTAAAAAAATATTTTACACAAAGATTATTATGTTATGTATCAGAATATGTTTAAAGGAGTTGAATTTTTATTTGACAAAAATTAAATATTTATGACTTGATATGTTTTGATTTTTCGTGATGATCTTAAATTTAGAAAAAGTTTTTACTTAATTGTTCATTTTAGGAATGATTTTTTTTCATGACATTTAAGAAATAAAACGATATTTTCTTTAATAAAAAAATATTCAAGTATTGTTTGACTTTATGGTCTAATACCTCCCCAAATAAGTAATAATTATTGATATTCGGTCATGTTAAATCGGGAGCATTTCGGGCATACTAAAAAGGCACACCGAAAATCAAAATGGTACCCCAGACAATTTCGAGAATGTTTCTGAAGAGAGCAGGTAGCTGTTATGGCGTTTTATTAGATCAGCTACAAGCTTCTGTGACTAAGGAAAAGATAGAAATAAACTAGTTTATATATTAAGAATTACATCGATGTTGATCCTAAATTCTAGGACTTACAATTATAACTCTGCAACAAATCCTCAGGGCTACTCTCTGTCTTTTATGAGCACACGCAAATGTTCAATTCGATTTCGTATACATTAATGACAGTTTCTATGTATTAGAGAAGGAAGTTCACTCATCAGGAGTTAAATAATGATAACAACAGCTTAAGAAATGGCAATTCAGAATTGGGATGGAGGGGGATCAGCCCCTTTCCCACCGTCTCCTGAGCCTATAATATTATATTTTAATACTTCCACAGCTTTAATATTACCCTACAATGAACCAATAAATGTATCATTCAATGTGCTTGTCTTAGTTTTGAACTCCTTGGCGGAAATACTACGTCATTTACATGCAACAGAGAGTCTTCACAAATATTTTGCTCACGCAGCTGCTATCAAGGAGTCCTAGCGGAGCCTTTAAACTGTATAGATCCTTACTCTATATTGCAAAGTCATGAAGAGGAATGCCAAAAATGCTCAAAAATTGTCTTTTCAACATTCTTGTACTTAGTTTCCAGTGAGGACTCTATCCTGCAGTTGCAATATTTCTGACTTGAGTGACGAAATATCTACACAAAAATGTCTTAAAATTGATTGGACTTTAATTCTGACTAACTTGGATGTATCTGTGTAATTATGAGTCGAGATGTATACATTATGATCTAGGCTTTTTGTAGTTGGCAAATTGAATATGGTTTCTTGATTTACTAAGCAGATACCATTATTATTTAAACATCTAAGTATAAAGTAATAACTAGTGAATGTACTCATGAAAGAGTGAGTGTGTGTGTGTTTGTAACAATGATAGTCTGCTTGGGAGTTGGACTCAGTGTATAATTGAAGATCGACATTGGAGCAATTCATGCTTACATGTCCTTGCTATATACGGAGTGGGATTATTGTTTGTGTCCTACTTTTCACGGTTGCTTTCTGTTGATCATGTAATACGTCATGTAATTAGAGGAGTCCGCAAGGGGTAGGCTGGAGGGCATGTAGTCCCACCTCCCAAATCAAGGGATTTTTGTTTTTCTAGATTTTTTGGGTCAGGGGGGACTAATTAAACAGCAAAACACAATATGTATATAATATTTGAAGTTTTTTTCCCAAACAATTTAATTTTTGTGAATAGCGTTTGATTTTGAGTTTTTTTGAGTTTGTTTTTGTCAACAGCTATGGATTTTTCAAATTTTTTGACATCCTCCCATCTCCTAAAACTTACTGCAACAACAAAAGGATTAATTTTTAGCCGATACTTTCACAAATTTCTATATAATTTATATAAAATCCTAAAATACTGTACTGTAATAAGTATCTTAATAGCTCAACGTTTGAATTGTTCCCGCCATTGAGTTACTCTACTTACATAAGAAATTACGCTTTATTTTGTTGTTAGCTGTCGATTTTACATTATTCTACCTATTATCAAATAATTTCTGAATAACCTCTGATCTATTTATTTATTATGTATCTTATCACAATTATCTATATTTATTAAACAAAGTTTGTCTGTCTGAATTAATCGAAAACGAGTCACCAGGTGCACTATATATATTAGTGATGAGACGATTAATCAGAATCGGAGAATCGGAAAATTAATGTTAAATTTGTGATTTTGAACCTTTTTTTTTTTTGCAAAAAATTTAATTTTCTGTAAACAGTTATAAATTTTTGGAAAAAAGAATACTATTTAAAAAAAAAAACCAAAAACCAAGTCCCCCACCCAAAATATATATATATATATATAATCCTGCAGACGCCCCTGGAGTCTACCTTGGGGCTACTTTCCTTCCAAATTCAAATTGTCAGATTCACCAACTTCATTTTTGGTTTCTTTTATTTTTACATACCGGCAGGACATATTTTATGAATCACTCATAATCAGGGTTAAACTAAGACTAAAAACATTACTTAAAAAACTTGAACCAATCTTTTGTAGTACATTTAGGAATTTTTTGATAACTTCTCATTACCAGCTGATTCATATGTACATACAACTTGTATATTATATTCATATTGTTTTTCAGTGTCTGTTGGTGTGTACATATACCTTAACATCAGAGGCGTCGTCATGACAGCTTAATTAGTCTAAAAAATTATTATGAGTGACATAATATACATAAAAAATGACATAATCAAAGTCCAATGATCATAATTATTATCTTTGATATCTTTTGACAATTGATAATGAAAAAAAAAAAAAAAAAAAAATAACACCTTTTTACATTCATATATTCATTTTTTTTATAGTCATATCAAATGGAAGGGTAGTGGATATTGCCGTAATTGTCAAGTTGTTACCCTCCCATCTCCTAAAACCTACTGCAACAACAAAAGGATTAATTTTTAACCGATACTTTCACAAATTTCTATGTAACTTATATAAAATCCTAAAATATCCTACTATAATAAGTATCTTAATAGCTCAACGTTTGAATTGCTTCCATCATGGAGTTACTCTACTTACATAAGAAATTAGACTGTATTTTGTTGTTAGCTGTTGATTTTAGATTATTCTACCTACTATCAAATAAATAATTTCTGAATAACCTCTGACCTATTTATATATTATATATCTTACTACAATTATCTATATTTATTCTGCAAAGTTTGTCTGTCTGAATTAATGAAAACGAGTCACCGGGTGCAATGTATATAGTAGTGATGGCACGATTATTAAGAATCGGGGTTTTTTTTCTGGAATCGCAAAAATAATGTTTAATTAGTGATTCCGAACCTAATTGATAACTGGTATTTTATTATTTATTACTTTTCTAAGTTATGAAAAAAAAAAATTGCCCGGAAACAATTTTATATTTGAAATTTAACTTAATTTTCCAAATTTTTCTCCAAAAACTTTAATTTTTGATTTTTTTTCAGTTTTATATTATAAATTTAATATTTATAGTACAGGGGTAACCTATCATATAATCGGGCTTGCTAGAAATTTCAATTTGATGTAATATACCGACTGTGGGCAAGACAAGCAGACTTTGACAAAACCAATCATAGTCTATGACGTCACTATTACTATAATTTTCAATTTAATGTATCATACCGACTGCTGGGCAGGAAAAACAGATTTTGAGAAAACCCGCAACTCCTCATCCTCTATGACATCATTATTAAAAGCGTGGTGGAAGTCAAACATCAGTCGTACACGCGCTATAGTATAACCTTGTTGTATTTCTATTAACCTTGGTATTAATGAAATATTGTAGGCGTGTGCATTTTAAAGAATAAAGTACTCATCAGTAGTGCTGAGTCAGTCCTTATTTATTCGGTCCAGTCCAGTCTTAGGACAATTTCTTAATACAGTTGGCCCTTCGGACTGTCAGTACTAGAATTGATTTTTAAAAATGAAATAAAGTTGAGTGACGTCATCAAGGACCCAACTTTTAAAGAGGACCCGCTAAACTGAACCGTGACAAGACCGAACTGGATTGGACTGTATTCTTCAGTCCTAAATAAGGAGAGACACTACACTACTCACCAATCATCCCAAAATATACTTATTTTTTCTCAAACTCTTATTATTAATAATTCATTTTTGAAAACATAAGTCAGAACACGTCATTTGAATTGAAATAAGTATTGAGTAGTTATGTGTGATGGGGAGTTATCTTCTATATTTTTAAGGGAAAATTTGAGTTTTAGCCAACGCTTAATTAGTCCAAGCCATCCCAGGTACTACAGTTAGTTGTATAATAATCATAACGTTTAACTATCAATCGGTTTGGGCCTTTTAGGAAAGTTTGTGAGATAAAAGTATGTAACTACGTGTCGTATAATAATTAATGACTTATGACTGAAGTATGAGTGACATGCCTATATACTTTTTACGACTATAATCTTTGTATGAAAAACACTGACAGTATACAATACAAATCCATACACATATAAAAAATATTTTTGATATGGGGTCACTTTTCAATTGAAATACATCTATCGTCATATTTTATATAAGTCGTAACGTTTCTATTACTTTATGAGTTGGTAATACATCAATATTACTTCTGAGCAAGGTTAATTTCTATCAACCTTTACTTCTGAGTACATACAAAGAATATACAGTCCATAATTGTATATTAGGTCATCATAAAATGCTTTCAAGGTTGCGTGGTATTAAAATATATATATTCCGTAATTTTGTCCATCCTAATTTTATCAATTTGTACATTAAGTCATTACATCCTTAATGTATATTCAAATAATTAAAGATAATCAACTAAAAAATTTATATAGGTTTAATTTAGTCACTTTGGTAAATTAATATCTACATATAAGTACATATTGATGATAAATACTTTTTAATAATTTGTATGTGAATCTTGGCTAATAGATCAAGGCCTTAGAATTATAATATCATTAGACTTTTTAATTCGTATCTCCAATAAAACAATGCACAACAAAGATATCACTTACAATTACATGAGAATATTTTACTTGCTGTGTTCAATCCAATGAAATTATCAGTAATTTATCGGTATTTTTCAAAGCTTATGGCTCTAACTAATTAATAGACTGGGATTAGAGTGCAAATAAAGATATCGATCAACATAATTTTGTTTTTATCTGCAGCCACAAAGAGCCTTATCTTATCAAGAAAAAGGTATAGAATACATATTCACTCATGCTCCTTCATATTTTCGCATACATCATGTTGAATACATTCGGTGTTTTAGTCATATTTATTTGGATCGGCCAGTATAGTGTCTTGGCTGTTCCCTGTGATCAACATTTTTTGTGCACTTCTGACGTTTGCAAGAGTACAAACCTAGAGGGATGCGGTCCTGTAAGTATATAGCTTCATCATTCAGTATGTTGCTAAGTCCATTTCATATAAATACCTATATTAAAGGGTATCATTTACTTTGAAAATTAGAAAAAATGTCCAGAACTTGAAGATACAGAATGTACCCATGGAAGGATTCTCTCTCTCTACGAAGTGGAAGATGATTACTGTGATTGCTGCCCTCCAACATGCCTCAAATATTTGAAAGAAGGAGAGATCTGTTCAAAAATTGTGCCTGAAAAGTTTCCAAAAGAAATGTGTGGACCTATGTTAGGTGATATATTTTGTGTTTACTTCATGAGAAGATTAATGAATAATTCGGTTTGAATTATAGCATGCTCTTGTTTTTTTTAACGATATAGAATGCCAAAAAGGGGATAATAACAATTTTGTATGCCTCAGAATGTCTCCAAAGATATCCCATTGCCTTGAAAAATTAACAAATTATGAGGAAAAATTTGTCAATGAAGAAGTTGGAATATTTGAATCCCCTCCAGTTTGCACAGAGGACGGCGAGTATGCACCAGTACAATGCTATGGAACTGGACTTTGCCATTGCGTCGACAAAAATAAGGGCGTTCCAATTTTTGGATTGGCTGGAAGTAAAATCGAAGCAATTGACTCTAAAATGGAATGTCTTTGCGCTAGATATCACCAGGAACTTATTGAAATGGATTGCCGACTTTCTACTCATTACAAGGGAGACTCTATAAAAGAATATGAAAGAAGTTATGATGAGTGTGTAGAATTAGGACAGTCTAACTTTTTCAAGTTTGGAGGATTTAAATGTAAGTCAAATGGAAACTTTGATGTGCTTCACTGTATCCATTCTGAAGATACAAAAAGAGAAGATCTTTGTTTTTGTCAAGAGAGTGACACATTCAAATCAGAAGAAGAGTTCCTACCAAGATCCAAGGTAGATCTTCTTCCATGTTACCAAGAGGACTATTTGGGACCTTGTGGAAAAATTATTCAAAGTCTCAAAGATGAAGAAAATGATACAAAAAAGACTTGGTACGGAGGGGAACATAGGCCTAGTTGTTCCCCAGATGGATTTTTTGATTCCATTCAAGTAAATGCATCAAGTATAAATTCTAAATTCTGTTCTGATAGAGAAGGAAATAAGATTCAAGATTTTGAAACTACGTCAAGTAAAGCAAAGGATTCAATGCATTGCCGCTGTGCAATGGCGACAAAGTATTTGGATTCAAAATTAGGTATTCCAAATTGTTGTAAAAACGGAAATTATGAATGCTATCAATGTCAGAAAGGATATTGCTATTGTGTTGACCAGTACGGAAAACAGATTGGACTTGAAGTTGAGCAAATAAATTTAACTAATTTAAAATGTCAAAATTGTTGCACAAAAAAAGAATAAAAACTATTGTATTTGTATTTTTTTAAATGTTGGATAAACATAATATATAACTAATATACAAATAATTAACAAATTAACATGATTCATGAGTCTCTCAATTTCTATATGAAGTGAAATATGCTGGCAAAGCAATTGGACGTACATCAGTTTCCATATAAATGGGCTCTAATCCTTGATCTCGATTTCTTAAGCCAAAACATCGATATGTTCCAGAATCTTGCTCCTGTTTAAAATTGCGGATAATCAATTTTGTACTTGATCTACCCAATCTCTTTACTCTTAGTCTTCCTCTATTTGATTCGTCTTTCCAGGAACTTCGATCATAGGACGGAACTTTACACCATACTATCCTTCTAACTTCTTTTTCCCTTGGAAAATCACAGTTGATCTCAACATCTTTTCCTCTCGCTTCATATATTCCTCTACCCACATTTACGTTACCTCTTCCATCAAAACGACCGTAGTATGGCCTAAATCAAAATTTTCCAATATTCTTTTGATTATACACTATAAATATGTAGATACGAACCTATATCTTCTGGCCTCATCCGCAGACACTTCTACAAAGTCTACATCGTTAGTATTACCTGGCTCAGCATCCTCATAATTTGGTTTATAAGGCCCAATGGAGGAAATCTGTTGTTGAACTACCTGAGGACGATTCACAGGAAAATAAACAGACTTTCCTTGACAGTGGTTGTTGGGGTAGCGATACTTGTCGAAACATTGGAGATAAACCTGATTGCCATTTAAACCATAAAAAAATTCTCCAAATGAGTCTCTAAAGGTATTTAATTGTTGTGAGCCTATAAAACCAGGGTCTCGTGGAGTATTTCTTCCATCCCAATTATATCCTTTGTTGTCTGAGGAGTGGCTAAAAAATAGATCAAGATCACCAAAGAAAAAACGTCCTTGTCTGATTGTTTCTTGTGTATCAGCAAATGAAGTTTCAAAAAACAACACAAATAGATTGATGAGATTTATATAATTCATTATTTAATTCTAATCTGTAAGAAAAATAATTCAAATTTTAATAACATGGGTTGTTATCTTTACAAAATAATATTTACATATTATACAAAATATTATATGATTGACAAATAAATATGTGGCCCGTCATCACAAAAAAAAAAAAAAATACTAAGATGTTAAACTTCAAAAATCAGGCACTATTAGTGTTGCAAAATTCCCACAATTTTCAAATAAGAAAGTGTTCAATAGGATTTTGGGGAATTAACGGGAATTGATGGGAATTTTGGACTAAAAACAGTGTTCAACTCGAAATTTTCAATGTTGAAGGCTTTAAATAGAATTATTTTAGGAGAAAAAAATATTTTTCAACATATTAGTACATAAAGCAAACAAAATTAATCGACAAATAAATTAAAATGTGACTAAAAAGTTACATCAATGACTATTTGTAAATCTTATCCGGTTCATACGATTGAAAGTTCATTAATCAAAATTGAATGATCTTTGTAAAATCAATTATGTAAATTCATAAATAAGATATAAAATAGTTTTTTTTTACCATTTATAAAAAAAGTAGTCCCCTTAAAGAATATTAGCCCCATTGTCCCTTTTTTTTATTCTCACATATTACATCAGTCAAAAACCATAAAAGCTTTTAATCCGAAAAAGAAAACATACTATGTCCAAATAATAACTATAAAAATTATAATGCAAATACATTAAAATGAAGGAGGAATAGATAAAAAAACCCGGTAGATAACTAATTAGATCAAGAAGTGAGGTTTTCGAGCGAGTTCTAACAAGTAAACGTTAGTAACCAATCCATTTATTATGTTAGTATATTGATATTGTGTATAATTAATATCGCTTCAGCGACGTAATCACGAACCCAAGAAGAGAGTTCCTGGTTCTTGCGCTTCACAGTTTATATTATACCTTGCACTTTGAAAATTAGCACCTCAATTTGTCACCTATTCTTATACTGTTAGGACGTAACAATGAGCCAATCCGAGGGACTCAATCTTACATGAAAGCTTCTCCGGACTTCTTCCTCCAGCATCCTAAGGATGGGGGTAATTTTTATATATTGGTAGAATAAATGAAAAGAGGTCTCCTATTATTTTTGGCAAAAATAACAAATTCTCTCCTTAGGATCTTCCCGGGACTTATTTGTAAAAATAGAGGACTTCCCTAATCTGTACCTCAGCCTTTTAGACGTGTGTCAGTGAATGGGTTCTTCAAAATGACGTTTGGATCTGCATTTTCCATGCGATTGCTAATACCAAGCATTTCGAACATTTGCCTTGTGATTGAGGAAGGGTCCTTCTCTTCACGACCAATACTAACAGTCAAAGCTTGTTTTATCATTTTGTTAGGAATGACTTCTAAGGTAATGAATGGTGGGATCGGAGAACCGATATCATTACTTTTGAAATCTCGTCCAGAGAACATCCGCCGTGTTCTATGGGATAGAAAGAAGTTATTCAACACGGAGCTCTCTCCGGATATTAAATTGGGCTGAAGAAGTAATCCCTGCATTACTAAGGAACTCACTCCTACTGTTCAGTCGATGATTATAATTAATTGATTCGTTTGAATTTAGTAAAGGGAGGACATTCTCAATGATAGAGCTTCATACTAAGCACATCTTCCTCCAATGATGACCCAATATTTTCACCAATCCACACATTTCAGATGAACCCATACAAATCCGTTCTTCAAATTGAAAACCAATCCGTTGTAAGCATTTTGTTTTGATTTTAATTGGCAAAAAATAACCAAAGCTTCTGAGTCGTTTTAACAAAAAGAGATTCAGTGCCTTCCACATACCTTCCTTGTGCATTGAACCAAGGTCCTACTTGACCATTGATTACCCTATACTATGTATGCATTTAACTGAAGAAGGGTTAAGACCCTTCCTATCCACTTCCACGGCTCCTAACGTGTTTGATTAGAGGCAACGCACAAAAAACAAAGATTTATTGGGTTGAAGTTACAATTAAAATAACTAGAGTGAGAAAATCAATATTTTTCTATAATTATGATAATATTATTATATAATTAAGATCTATTTGTTATGGAGGAATAGGGAGTCGAAGGAGAAGTAATCTTCAGTCAACTCATAAGCTCAGTGTCTAATAATTAGACTATGAACTAAAAAAGTCTCAAGTATTGTCCTTTACATGTATCTGAAACACTTCTAAGTCACATAATCTACTTATTTGATGATTTACAAAATTCCAGGAGCAAAATTTTCTAGGAAATTTTCCACCCCTTTGCAACGTTGGTCACGAATACTTTTATACTCATCACTTTGTATTCATTAATGATTCTGATTAATTATTTTCCCAGATTGCAAATTACACTTGAATGTCAATAATCGTATTAAGTCAATGAAGTATTGATTTGCTTATATTTATTCATGATATTGCAAAATAAATGGGGAATTTATCATTTTCTTAATTTGGTTCAAGATTTATTTTTGTGTAACGGACGATGTATGTAAATAAGTTTTCGTCAACAAATAACCTGTTCATAAATATGTATTCCACTGATTATCAGAATACTCTTGAAGGCAAAAATATATTTGAAAAGCACATTGGCTGATAAGTCAAGGACTTTACATATAGATGGTGCATTTTTTTTAAATTAATTTAATTTTAATCAAAAGACAGATTGTCAAAATTTCTTGACAATCTATATTATCTATTTAGGCGTTTGTTCGGCGTCAATCATTTCAGCGACACTTTCTCTTGAACCAAGAGTAGCTATAGACAAGGGACCATCTCTAGTTTATTTTGTCCATTAAGAATTTTGAATATTTATTCATTCAATGAAGCAAACATATTGATAAATTAACACCCAAAAAGATCCGCCCCAACTCCCTTGAAGCCTTTTCCTAGAAGTAAAAATCCATATAGTTTTGAACAAAGTCGAAAATGGGCATGAATAAAATGTTTACTATCATAACATTTGACATCGAAAAGGATCGGAGAATGCACATCTTTTTTTTTTAAAGATTCTACACTCTGTTTGAATGCCATAGCGCTCAATAAGTTTTGTAAAATCATCCCTACAAAGAAACTTGCAGAGTCGAGACGAAATTCAAGTAGAACCTCAGTTGCTCCAGCTAGATTTCATCCATTTGATTTTAAACACCGCTCTGGTGAGTGATGAAATTTAATAATGACGTCATTCATCTTGTATTATTTACAATATGAAAATGTCCCTGAAATGAAGAACGCTGAAAAAAGCTCGCCCAAAATAAATATGTAAATCATTTGTTTTTAACAAAAATTAATTGGACCCCTTAAGAGCCTAATCCTTTATGTTTTAAAATACTATACCTTTGGTATGAAACATACTTACGTCGTCGGAGTGTAAGAACGCATGTATTGTAAATATACAAAAAGGTAGAAATTAGAAAACCCATTTATATAAATGGAAAAAGTTAAATATCAATAATTAAATAAATAAACAACTTTTTTTATTTTAAACATAAATCCTTTTACTTTGGATTTTGTAATTTTGTTGTTAGATGTCGATTCCCTCGTCTCTCTAGACACTATTTCATAATGTATTCTTTTTGATAAATAAGCAAAGTAATCAGTTATTTTATACATATGCTCCGTGTTTCCAAAAGGACAGGAATACAATTTCGTATATATATGTATCAATTGGCCATTTTATTGTTTCTTTGAATAATATTGAAATATTACGAAGTAATATTATAGATTATAATAATTTCAAATAAAACAGTATGTAGGATTTTAATAATATTAGGAAATATATATATATATATGTAATTCATTTAAAAAATTGTGGAGAAAAATTATGTTTAGTAGTACAGTATAGCTGTTGGTATGATTGGTTTACTATAAGATGATGTTGAGCCTTTTTCCCTGTTTCTTTTGGGGGAAATGTTACGTTATACAATCAAAGTAACGCCTTGAGGGAGGTCAACTGTTGGCCATGGGATAACTTCCAATGTTTTAAAATGATATTTAAACAACATTGGATTATACTTTTGCTTAAAGACATTAAAGTACATAATACATTTTGAAAAATAGATTTTTGAATTAAGGAATAATTATTAATTAAGTGACTCACTTAATAATCCTCCGACATAATAGGTACTAACAAAACTTGGAAGTCATTTTAGGTTGTAGTTTAAATCAAAGAAAAAGTCCCTTTTGATAGATTGGAGCTTGTCACTATAATGGAGGAAGTAATAGACTGTTATAAAAATATAAAATAATTCCATGCAAATAACGTCTAGATAGGAAGGAAGGTTTGTACTCCTTCCAGCAAGCCTTATCCTCGTTTGTAGTTTAGATCGAAATCTTTTGTTGTTCTTAGGGGAAACAAGCAAGTTTTTTTGTTCTTTTTTATGGTATTCAACTCCAAATATTATGTAGTAGAATGTACCTATTTAAAAACACTTCAAAGACATAATTAGTATTTTACTCCTTAAATATATATGCATGTCTGTACAATATTAAAATGGGAAGGGTCTTATAAAAAAATAATTAAGACTTCATATATTGAAAATAAATATCCTAACGTTGTATACTTTTTACTATGTTGAATATTAGAATTGATAGATCAAACTATTATTGACATGTTATTTAGGACACCAAAAGAATTAATGATGATAATAGAGCATGAACAAACTAAAAAAAGTATATTATTATTATGAAAAAGAAAAAAATAACCCCCCCCAAAAAAAAAAAAAAATGCTTTTTAAAAGACAATTTAATATTCGAAATTTAATTTAATTTTCTGTGAATGACTATGTATTTTTTTTTTTTTTTAATTTTTCTCAAAAAAATTTAATATTTTAATTTTTGAAATTTTTTTCGAAAAAATTTAATATTTGAAATTTTTTGTGAACAGCAGTTGGATTTTTGAATTATTTTTTTTCCAAAAAAATAATTTTTTAAGAATAACTGGGTTTTTGAATTTTTTTTCTGATAAATTTAATTTTTTGTGGAAAGTTGTGGATTTTTGAAATAAAGTTGAATATTAAACTGTTTATTTCAATTTCTTTTTCAAAAAACTTTAGTATTTGGAATTTTTTCAAAAAATTCCAAAAACCAAGCAACGAAATATGCTCATAAAATATTAGGATCTATGCATTTATTAATCAAAAATTTATCCTTTTCTTGATTTTTGATCACGATTGTTTTTGTGTTAAATTACCGCATAAATATATTCCAAAGGATATTCAGAAAAGGTTTTTTGAACTTGTTATTGAAAATCTAGGTGGTTATTTTGTTAATAAAAGATAATAATTTTTTGGAGCTTAAAATTATCTTTCCTACAACATGATTCTTCATCTGAGTCTATAGCTATGGTTTTAATTTTAGGAGGTTTTTTTATTAAAATTGAAAGATTTTTTGTGAATTTTAGATTTATTTTGTTGAAAAGTAAGAGTATGCCATGGATTATCTACATAGTTATACGGACTTGTAAGGGCAATAACATTCATTTTTTAGGGGAAGTTCCTCCCTAAAATATTATCAACTTCTCCTACTTGTTATAACTACTAGAGAAAATTGATATTCGATACTTTGCTGATTTTGTAAGTTTGCCCACTGACAAAGAAAAAAGTCCATTTCAACTGTGAAAGTCTTTATATGAAAAATAAAAGTGTTTGGAGGAAGAAAAATGTTGAATTTAACTGAAAGAACACCATCCACACCGTCAAACACAGGGTGCAACTATTATGTTTTGGGGGACAGAACGACTTCAATTTATGACCACAATTTACAGTGGAAATCTTGGGCGACAATCTCCTTCCCTCAGTGCAGAGCACTGCTAATGGGTTGTATAATGGGGGTTCCAGCAAGACAATGACTCTAAACATACGGATAAAGTAACATAGGAGTTGTTCAAGAAGAAATACATTTAGGTCACGGAGGGGCCTAACTAGTCTCAGGACCTCAATCCCTTACAAAATCGGAAAGGGATCACAGACTTTATTTCCTTAGGTATATATTACCTCATCATTGGCGAAGGATATGATAATATTCTTGGTAGAGAACCTTAATTTAGCCTGAATATTAATAACTAATTCAATACAAATTGGGGAATAGGATTTTAAAACTGTTGTATGACTTTTTTAATCTTTTATTTTTAGAAGACGTGTTTTCTTTAAAGATAATTTTATTTTTCATTTCTGACCTATTAAAATATTAAGACAAAAAAATATTACTCAAACTAGCAAAATCCCATGAATGGTTTGTTTTTAAAAGTGGAATAGGGGAAATAAAAAAGTGAACTAATAGAAAAAAGATGTATACAGTTTCTGATCAAGTAAACACTTCAAACTTTACTACATAAAATAAGTGAGGACAGTACAGGCAACCTTCACAAACACCCAACCCGTCCGCAAAATGGGTATTGAATAATGAGTAAATATACTTGTTCATAGGGGAAAAAATATATAAAATTTTAATTATAATAACTCGATTCCTAAGAATTATATATTGAAGTCGTATTCATATCAAATTATAATGCCTATATCTACATTAATTATTGTTTTTTTAGTCAAATATATATTAATTATGTCCTTGTAAATATGTGTGAACATACATGAGATTATATAATTATGTACTTATGACTTATAACTTGATAACTTTTGTTACATATTTGTTAATTTATTATCATTTAATTTGTAGATTTATTTACAGAAATATGTGAAGTTAGATTATTTATAATTGATGGATAAAACAGGCCTTGTAGTCTTATAAGAAGGTAACAAAACTTTCGGTGAAACATATGTGCATATTTGTAGTGATGAAAATCGTGTGTATTTTGGAAATAAACAAGGACATTGGCAAGAATTACTCCGATGTCGATCCTCAATTTTATTCGGAGTCCAAACAGGACTTACAATTAATTATAACTCCATAACGAATCTTCAAGGTAACTCACCTTTTTTTATGAGAACACACGAATTTTCAATCAGGTTTTGAATATAATTGAGTGTTGGTGGAAAATATGTTCATCACTCAGGAGTTAAATAGTAAAAAGTGGGCCGGTTAAAAATTCACTCGATTTACATTACTTCATATTTCTGGACGGCTGGAGGACAGACACACTGCCCTCAGTATGTAATTTATTAACATATATACGATGCGGGTCATAAATTGACGAATTTCTCCATGCAAGACCTGAAGCTAAGAGAGGCACATATTATTTCTTCCGGATCAATTAAGAACCTGTGTTGTCATAAGTAACTTATATATAAATATAGTCCTTCTTGTGTACTAGTAGTATTATTATTATAAGATCTTTTTATTATATGCGTACATATATAGTTAATTAAAAATACAAAGTCCTCTAGATAACTATACAGACCCATTCCTGTAACATAGAGGCCTCTAAAGCTTCAACATTTGGTTGACGTGTCGCACAACCCCTCTCTTCGACAACGCTCCGAATATAACAATACAGAAGATTGAATTCTGGTGATGATGGTGGCCATTACTCTCTTTATCCCATAATTCCCCCCCCCAACTATGAAACAGTATCTTTGGATGGCATTGGAGGTGTAGCAGGGGGCTCCATATTGTTGCCATACATAATTACCATAAGGATAGGTCTTCCGGATCCAAAGAAAACGACATCCCACAGTTCAGCGATTTATACCTCCAAATTGACCTGTGAACCGTTTACCAGAAAGAAATGTGGTGCAAACCTTTGGCCGTCGCTTGCAATGACGGCCAAAACCATCGCTGAAAATTTCGTCTTAAGGATACTGAATACCTCTTCCTTCTTCGATGAAGTACATATCATTCAGCCGATGTTGTGCGGGCCAACCGTGATAAGCTTCTTTCTGGAGACAATTTTAACCCTGTATATATTAAAATATTTATTCTTAATATCTAATTACCATTGAATCAACGTCAAACTCCGCGAATGATTTGAGAAACAAAAAATTTTGTCAAATGGATCTTATTGTTTTAGGTATCGTTTTGAATAAGAATGTGTTTTGGGACTAAAATAAATTTCAAAAAAAGATATAACTCCCTATATTATCTTTGAACATAGGTATATTTATAAGTATGCTAAGGACAACCTATAATCTCATAGCAACAGGTATTTGGTATCGAACACAAATATATATTTTAGAAGATCGAAAACAATTCTACTCATCTATTTTTTTTTGCCAATTTGTATTTTACTGCACATATCGCTACAAACATATGCAAGTATGAAGTAGAAAATAGAAATTCTTTTGATAAACAATAAAGTTTGCCCATAACAAGGTTAACGTTGCTCTTGTTCCTTACTTATAACTACATTAGTCCAATATATACTTGTATTAATAAATATCCTTTAACTTTTTCATAGAATTAAATTGAGAATTTGATTTTGTATGGAAATGTAGTGTGTTGATGGAGAAATTGAATTTAGAGTTACTGAATGTAACTGATTCACTCCCCCCTTTATTGGCATTTCAACAACCAAACATAAAAGTTAGAAAGAAACCGAAAAATGCCCATACCATCTAGTAGTAGTTAGCAAAATAAGTCAATCATACGAACTGCTATTTATCTCTTAAGTACTCCTAGACCATCATTGCCATATTATTTCTCCTCAATTTTTAAAAGTAACTACATTTATTTACATTTTTGATATTAGGTTGGGGAAAAAAGTAATTTCGTATTTTTTGCTTTATTTTATTGGTTTATAATAAGTGTTACAATTATCCGATTTACATCAAGGTTGCCCCCGTTCCATTTGATAAATGGTTGTCAACAAGAATCCAATTTTATAATGCCCTTTTCGTTGAAGCTCTTGTCCTTATTGCCAAAAAACTTGGAAAACCAATTTTCAGAGGCTCTGTAGAGAAAAACATGGATCAAAAGTTTTGCATCAAATTTTGTTGGAAATGCAGAAAATACAGTGAAACTTTTCTGAGAAAAAAAATGTTTATAAGTGATACAAACTCTTCAAAGATGGCTGACAAGATGCCAATGACGAGCCTCGCTCTAGACACCCAAACACGTCAACAACAGATGAAAATGTTGAAGCAGTGAAGAAAATATTTTTTGAAAAATATCAAATCACTATCAGAAAATTTTAAGAGAATACTCACAAATCGGTGCGCTCCTACCGTGAATTTTTTTTTGAACGTTTTGGCCATGAGACGAGTGTCAGCAATGTTTGTTCCGAAACTGCTTAATTTTGACAAAAAAATCCTCGCATTTTTTGGCCGAAAACAACACCACAATCATGCAACAGCCACCATATTCCCCAGATTTGTCCCCATCTGACTTTTTCTTCTTTCCAACACTAAAGGGACCTTAAAAAGGGCGGAGATTTGATTGAGGAGATAAAGACTGCATCAAGGCTACACACAAAAGTGCTTATGAGAAGTAGATCGGCGTTTGGAAAAAGTGTTGGCACAAATGTATTGTATATGAGGGGGGATTACTTTGAAGAGGACAACATAAATAGTCATGAATAAATACAGATTACTTTTTGGAACACACACCTAGTATATCGTATTGTTTTTCTTAATTTGCAACATTTTTAATCAACTTTTTAAGTTATTTGATTATATTAAGAATATTTTCATTTAATTCTCTTACAAGGTTGATTTGATCTAATGGTACACATTTGATTATTTTCGATTTTTCAAGAGTAAAATTTAAACAAGAGATTCTGTGAGTATTTTTATTTTACGGAACCATTTGAAAGTATTACTCGGCACAACTTTTATTCAATATGTGAGCCCTCAGATCTAATAATTACCTTTATAAGAGACATACATCCCTTGTAGACCTTGACTATGTAATCAGACTCGAGATTGGTCCACTTCTTCTTCATGAAAACCTCTTGAGAGATTAGATGCCTTGTTGTCCTCCTCTGTGATTTTGCAACATTGCCATTTTTCATTTAATTTTGGAGCATTTCCCATGTAAATCAATGTTCCACTCCTCTAAAATCCTTTCCGTCTTAAGCTTTCTAAAGATTCAATACAAAAACAATGAATTATATGTGTAGGAGTTCGACTTGTTGAGATGATATTAAATATTCATCAGAATACCTTGTATTCTTTTTTCTTTTTATTTTCGTATAAAGGAAAGATCATTTTTACGAGTTAAAATAAAGATATTTAAATCTTAACATTGGTATCCCAGACGTGATATCATGCCTCCTAAAATCTCCTCGAAATCTTAACATATGGATAGAAAAAAAATCATTTTTGGGATGGTCCAGTACTTTATACCATGTATGTGTTGGGCACAATTTTTTGAAACCTTCATTACTTTCTCTCAACGTTCTTTTAAAAAAACAAACACTCTAGCTACGAAGCATACTTAAAGTAATAAGTTATTCTATATTTATGCTCTGTGTCCAAAAGGACAGGAATACAATTTCTTATTGAGCTCTTGTCCTTTATAGAATATATATTGGCCATTTTATTATTATTTATACGAAGACGTTTTGGCTATATTATAGTAACGTAAATTAATACCTACGCTTTTAATAGATTATGATTGTATTGCTTCGTAATATTCAATTAAATAAAATATAATGTAGATTTACATATTATGGAGAAAAAAGAATATATGACGTATAAGAGCAACTTTGAGGATTTGTTCCAGAGTTAAAATGGTAATTCCTTGTTGGACTCCGAATATAATTGAGTATGGACCTCCTCTCTTGCCACAGCTGATTGAAACGTCATAACATAAACACTGCTCTCTTCCCAAACATGCTTCAAATTCTTATGGTTATCATTTTTATTTTCAATTTCTTTTATATTTAAAATCCCTAAAATACACACGATTTCCATCACTACACATACGTATGTAACATATAAGTACATGTTCTCTAAGGAATTTATTGCATACACGATGTGACTCACTCAAGGGTATAGAAACCTAAGGAATACCTTCATCTGCACAAACATGCATTGAATAATTAGGAGTAAAGTATACTGTGGCATAAAGCTTTCTTTATCTAAATTGTATGTTGTATATGACGATGTTTATAAGATGCAATATAAGTAATGAAAATGCTATTTTTACAAAATTGTTGTTTGCTTTCTATTCACTATGTATATTTGTTTTCTTTGTTGAATGAGATTTGCTTGTTTTAAGCCACAAATTAGTAAATAAATCATAAAAACATTTTGTTCAAGGAAGACAAAGATGAGGATTGTCTTTAATCGCTTGGTACTTAGCCACTCATGTGATTTATAGCTTTGCAAGATGTATGCTATTTTCTGGGTGGGAAAAATCCAATAATGTTCTCATTGGGGATGTATCGGTTCAAACATTTTAAGGTCACGTAAAGTCCCGACCCAAATCATAATGACGCGTTTAAATCAGACCCATAAGTTGCTTGATATAATAGTCTTCGCTTAATAACTCAATCATAAATATCTGCCAGTCATCTTAGTTTGAATCACTCTCCTAAATACTTCAATTAGACCTAATTTATGAATAAATTGCGAAATATTCACGTGCATGAAAGATATAGAGGCTTAAAATGATAAAGTTACACTACACTTTCTCAATTTGTAAGCTAGTGTACATACATTACTAAAATAATTGCTTTAGTAAAAAGAAACCCATTATTGGTCCAATACACAGCTTTAGTAATGTGTATCTGGTGTTGTATAATTGTGATTGGTTTACGCTTGATGGCATTATAAAGATACGATTTTGTAGTATATTTTTTTTCTCAAGCAGCTTTGTGAGTGTGTGACGCAGTATTGTTTGGGAGGGCATCCAAGATGGACAGCAGCAAAGAGATCATACGCCATACTGTACAGTTTATCTTCAAACAAGGCGAAAATGCTAGCCAGGCACCTGAAAATGTTAATAGTGTTTATGTTCATGATACTGTAACAGCCAATCACAAACAATATTGTTTTTGTCGATTCTGTTCCGGTAATTTTGATGCCAAAGATGCACCATACTGGGAAAGGGCCATTGTTAAAAATGTAGATAAAATATTGGGAATTGTCGTGTCCGACTTTCATATAAGTACTGTTTTGATTGCCAAGGAGATAAAACCAATCCATCAAAAACAATGTTTTCCTTGTTACTTTTTCGAGGTCGAGGCGTAGGACAGGATCGATTGTAAGTCCCATATTAAATAACAATACAAGCCTTGTTCCAATGTACATATATTAGCACAAAATTAGAAGCCGACCAACAACAAGGATGGATGGTAAAAGTTTTTCGCCTTTCTCGAACAAGTAAAGGCTATATAGAGTTAGGCAGGCTAAAATTCATTCCGCCTGAGTTATAACAAAATATCTAAGGGACTTTTAAAAATACACTTCTAACCGAGTTATCCAAGAAAATATGCCTTTCCATAACATCCTTTAGATACTTGGATATGGTTGGTAAACCATACAATACCTCGTATGGATGGAATTTTAACCTATTTCTGAATAGTCTTTGCAATAGACAATCCATTAAATTATTTTATAAAGTCTGTCGTTACCCCTAGATTCGGATAAATTGTGAAACTGAAACAAGACAGGCTCAAATAACTCAACTAGTATTGAACATTATTTAATTTTATATATTTGGGATAAACATAAATTTTCCTATAGTTGTAAAAAGTATGACCTACAGGAATGTAAAAAAAAAAAAGTTGGTTTCCCTGAAAAAATAAAGAATGTGTTGAAGGAGAGCAGCTATAGGAGGAAGGAAATAAACACAAATTCCAGTTTTTGTAGTCCTCAGATTTACTCTTTGCCTTTCACATGCTCGTGATTACTTTATATTTATATGCGTTCTCCCTTCAATAATACTAATGATAGCATGACATAATAAAAGTATAACTTTTTAGGTTCTAACTACCAAAATACCTCTTTCATTATCATATTTTTTAATCTCTGGAAATATAGTACCCGGTAATTTCACTTTAAACTATTTCGCCTTAGAGAATTTTGCCTCAAGGAGATTTCGCCTTAATATGTGAATAATTAAGATTGAGACGTTGTTTGGATTATTTTTGTTTGAAATTGATATTCCCTTTGAATTTCGTAACTCAAAATATGCACTATCTATTGCCTACAAGTGCATTGAATTTTTGTTTCTGTTGGAATAATAATATAATGATGTTTTTGCCTCATATTATGCTTGTTCGTCAATCCATTAGTCTTTTCTAGCATGAATAATCCATCATGTCTAATAATAATTACTAATCAAATCGTTGCTGTGTCTTTTTTTTTTCTTCTTATTATAATACATTTGTATTGAAATTTCATCATTTTTCCAAAATAAAAAAACAATCATTTATTGCGTTTTATAGTAATACATATGCCATATTTTTACCAAAAATATATGAAAACGACGAATAAATCTCACACATATATAAATATTTTAAGGCGAAACATCCTTAAGGTAAAAGGACTTTAAGGCAAAATATCATACGGCAAAGTTACCTAGAACCAGAAATACATATTGAATGATATCTTTTTTGACGTGCGTTTATTTTGAATGCAGTGCAAAATATTTTTTTTCATATTAATATTGTAAATGAAGTTAAGTGAAACATTAAATGCTATATCTCACCTATTTAAAAAAATATGGAATTTATTTTTATAAAAAAGTTTAAATATTAAACAATTATCTTTTCCAATATATAGCTTGAATATGTAATTTATATTTTAAAATTTAATCCAATTTATATTATGAAACACTTATATTGTGTGCAGAATACAATATAATTTTTTGAAGCACTTTTCTTTTTTTATTTGCATGGCATTGATATTCCCTTTATATTTTTTTTATTTCTTTGCTTGAATATTAAAGAATGATTTATACTTCTATCCAGGGCTATGGAGCTGGTAGATAAAAGTTGAATCACTTGAGTCTAGAGACTATAAATACAGGTGTAATTTATAGCTACATATAATTGTGCTTGGTGTAAAGAAAATATTTGGAATATAAAATAGTTAACAAGATGAAAAACAAATAAAATGGATCAGTATCTATCTATTGCTAATACATTCATAAGTTTCTTAACATAATTTATGCACTCGTAACTGCGAAACAACAATAGCAATGTATAGTTATCCTCCCCCCCCCCCTCCAATTTTTCACCTACAGCCGGCTGGTTAAAAAAGCTAAACTATACAAAAACATTAAGGGATTTTGAAATTATTTATTGGCACGGCGTATAAGGTTTCCTGTACGTCTATTTCGAATTTGGAGACAGCGTCAGCGGAAAGTTGAAATTCAATGATTGCAACCTTTTAATACTAAGGAAATAATTTTGCAAAGTGAAGAAGAATTTGAAAGATGATTGAATGTAGATGAAAGGATATAAATGTAACATTTATCTCGATAGTAGTTTGTCTTTTATGTAGTATATTGGGGTGGGGGGGGGGGGTTGGAGATGTCTCGAGTCGATCTGTAGATTAAAGGACGAGGCAGTATGAGATCAAATCGCATAAAAAGTTTTAGTGCCTTACATAATTAGATGTGATCCCTCCAGCCTCAGTCCACAGATCGATTCCGAGTCTCTCTCTTCCTACTCCAATAATTATTAAAGAGCGCGAGGAGAAGGCGAGAGTTAGACATTTGAATTTAGACCCTTGTTGATATCAGCTGCATGTTATATTCTTTTACGGGAAGAAAATGAATTACTAGTGGAAGAATGAGACGCTTCTAAATTTAAAATATAGTATTAGTGCAGAGAAAATATTGTAATTATAATAAATTCATTTATTATAATTACAATATTTTTATATTATTATATTACGTTTTTCCTTCTTCAATCGCTGTACCTAGTTTTTTCTTCACACACCTCCCCTATTAACCAATAATATATCCTTCGTGTCGGATTACTTAGCAAAGTTTTTTCTTTATTATTACAATATTGCGAATATTGGATGACAACTTTCCGCTGTCGCGGTCTCCAACTTCGTATTGCAAGGGAAATTATGACGTATTTGCAAACTATACAGTATACTCTTATTTACATACATCCTATAATAGAAAAATATGAAAATTGAAGTAAGGAATAATGAGTTTATTATTTTTTATATAAAATAAAAATTGATATTCCTAAATGAAATGAATTATTGTCGAGAAATTAAATTGTGGGTGTACAAATATTGTAATCGTACATTGCATTTTTCTGTCCATTAAAATGACTTATTCCCAATGTACAAATGGAATAACAGTCTGAAATAGTTTTGTAGCTATAGGTATATAAGAAAATTAATTAAATATGTAGAAAAATAGCAAAATATGCCAAACTTTGACAGAAGGAGACAGACAGGATATTGATATTTTAAGTAATATACCAAAAACAAACAACAAAAAAAACATAAAATGTCAAATTACATCAAATGATCTAAGTAATTTAAGGAAGTTGATCCACACAAGCTGTACATACCATCATAAGAGTAATGTTCTCTACGCTATATTTAATACTAACAATAAAGTTTTATAAAGTCAGGATGTCACGGGTATTTAACGATTTTATATTTTTATCTTTTTGTCATTTAATAATGACTTAAATATATATTTTGACTTCATGGGATTTTGTGGGTATACATGGAATAGTTTATAAATACAGGGTGGGTATTTAAATCGGAAAATGTAAGGTTGATGTATATTTAAAAGGGATGTCCCAAAATTAAATGAGACCTTCAAAAATCTTTCGCTCTTACATGATGGGGGTCATAGTTAAGTCAATCAATCAAACCAATTTCCTCTAGCTTCAAATAATGCCTTCAACATGGGCCTGAACCTGGTTCAACCCTTGATGAGGAACTCCTGGTCCATGTTGGACACTGCATCGGGAATTGAAGTCTACAACAGATTTATGTGCACGATTATTGGACTTTCTCTACAAGACGGCCAACACGTTGTAGTCCAAGGTGTTCAGATCCGGCAAGGAAGGAGACCACATTTCCTTTGCCTAAAACATGTGCAAATTGTCTGAACACCAATTTGGGACCAGATGGGAAGTGCGGGCGAGAGCCCCATCTTGATGGAAGACATATGACCTTCCAACAGGTACCAGGTCCATCCACATCCTTGGTGATGCATTTTCTGCCTCTTGGCAAAGAAGTACGGGTTCATGGCATCACCCCTTACTAGAAACAAGAAGGAGGATGGGGATCAAGGCTGTAAACTTGGTGCTTCCTATGATCAGGACATACTCAAGGTCTCACACAAACTATTTAATTCCTCTTGTGGACCTTGGCATCCACACAAAAGATTTTCTCGTTGTAGAAGAACAGATTCCTATCATCTGCTACATGCTTCAGATAGATTAGGAGCTCTGAACTTTGCCCAACTTTGGGTCTGATGTTATGTGGATCCACTTTCATCCTGACAGCCCGGTTCAACATGGAAATGCTGGGGTGGTCTGCGATTATGTCCTGTAGGTCCTTTAGGAAGTCTGTAGCACTTTTTTGTTCTCAAAACGATTATGAGTCTTCTTTTTAGATGTTCTGGATCTTGGCCATATGGTAAACGTTGATTTGTGCAATTTCGTAAACTAAATAATTATACATGGGCCTTGCATCTGGCCCAGAAGCACACAATAATGACCACAGTCCGCCCCTATTCAGAGGTCATCTTAAGGATTTTGTATTTTTTTCCAATACAGTTTTGTCAGTTGAATATGATGAGTACACTTTCATCAACATAGATCTGAGGGTTGCCAAGATCTATTCTTGTTCCGGATTTAAAATCTTCACCCTGTACTTACTTATTTAGAACATAAAGACATTTTATCAAGTTGGAAGTAGATAACAGAAATATTTACATAATACAACAATGCTCTTTCTTCAAATTAATACTCGACTTTTTAATACTCCCAGTTGGGCCAACTTGTTGTATTTTAAAGGACAGATTTGAATCATTTTTTAAATACTGATCTATACTCAACATTCTAAATATGCCGGTGCATAACTAGTTGTGTTGGTTTTCGGTCTGACAATCCTAGATCCTTATTTTTTTTTTTTCAGCGAACTAATTTGGTCCTTTAAAGAGTTCGATTTGGACCAGTTTAAAAAAAATAAAAAATGGTCTAGATCTGTCTCAAAAATAAATTCGCTAAAGATTGGTGTCATTTGAAATTCGGTCTTGACCAATTCTATTGATAAATTCTAAATTGAGAACATCAGGACATACAATGGCGTTATCTGAAGTTAAATATATTACATAAATCATATTTGTACAACTCTTAAATCAGGATTGGGAAAATTATCGATACAAAGATTCAGACCCAGAAAAATTGGTTTATATAATGAGACTGAAAAAAATTGATATTCGATTTGAAAACGATTAAATTTCGGCATACGGTCTTATATCACGGTTTGCACCGAAATATTGGTCAATATTGTTATAAAAATAATCAGACAGAACGTGGGGAAAAAAATTGTCTTGAGCAAACTTAACTTTAGTAACTAGGGGTATCATAGTATAACTAAGAAACAAGAAATCAAGGATGTGTGGAGAATTAGAGACCATACCAAAAGATAATTATTTCATTAAATAACAATTGTAATACGAGTAAAAAAAAAGAATTAATTCTTGTTTAAAAGTGATGAATCATGAATAAAGAGACTCGTCCATTGAAAACTCTTGTCTCAGATTTAAGTAATCAATCATGGAATTTTGGATCGTCTGGTGAAAGGTTTTGTCGGAAAATTTCATGTTTTGGAAGCAAAACTTGAAGCTATTATCATGTATGATTTAATTATGTAGAGGAATAGCTAGTTTTTTTATATATAGGATTTCATTTTATCTCTTTCAGATCTAACTTCTAATTGCAGATCGCCTTTGTTAGTGAGTATGAAGGAAGGACCTCTTATTAAACCACATCGAAGAAATACATTTTTCAAGTGAATATCCATGACATAATAATGAATTGTCAGTTTTTCTCGTAGTTCATCATATTTTTGTTGTACTGGAGAATCTAGTTTGTATATATGACTTCACATTAAGAAATTCATGTCTCTCCTCTTGTAAAATTTATTTGATCTCCCTTATTTAATAAATGAAAAGTATTAAAAATAGTGTTTCTGACTTGATTTCCAAGATGAGTATGTGTTTGGGGTTCATTTTTGAAGAATGTATTATCAAGGATGCCTTATCTTTCCCTGAACATATAGTAGGGTGGTCTAAAAAGTTTCCAACCTAACAAAGATACACGACATTTTTTCAGATATTTATTTTCAACATAGTATCCTTGTTACTTTACACACCTCTCCCAACTATGCTGCCATCTCTGTAATCCATCCAAATAGTACTCAGCGTTTTACCCTGGAAAATAGTTGAACAGAAAGGTGACCTCTTCATTTGACTAACATATTTGCAGACCACTGTTTAGACTGTATTTTTTGTAACTGTGCCAATCTACATTCTGTACATATTTCAATGAGTGGACTGTCGATTATGGGAAAATTATATTAATGAAATACCTATACTCACTCTCTCCAAATCAAATCTGAAGTTCCGCTCAAATTCCAGAGAATGCTCATCATTACATTGATACTGGTGATGCTTCCTCAAGCGCCGTCAAAGTTAGAAACTTTAGCTTGCAAAAATGGAAGTAGGCTGGAAATTTTTGCAAAATATACTGGATCGGAAATGATTCTTCACAGCTCCTATTCATTTCCTACTGAAAAATCATCAGAAGAATGGTGAATAATGGAAGATTATCGTTCCTTAAATTCAAAAACAGTCCCAGAAAAATGCACAACTACTTCTCAACACCTCAAAAATGGATTAATGTAACTCTAACTTTAATATGCCCGTAAAAAAGCAACCTAAACTTAAAATTGCTAATATCATCCGTTTTGGCTATTGAATTACAATTTTATGCCTTCTGGATTACGTAATCTGGCACTTCATTTCAGAGATACATGAACCAGATTTTGAAAATATTAACATTCGTTTTTCTATATTTAGGTGATGCCCTCATACTAAGTGACTCTAAACCTTCTCATAAAAAACTTTTGACAATTTTTATGAAAGCATTAACAAAATAAAACCATCAACTGACCTTGGAAAAATGTAAATTTCAAAAAGATAGGAGTAGATTCATGGGAATGGTAGTTTTTACCGTAATCTAATTACTAATTTTGAAGGAATTGTTTATCCCTTAACCGAAAAGCTGCGTTTTTGTGTTTTTTCAAGAAGAAAATTCTGCATTTCAAAAAAATCAAATGTGGACTTAAAAAATAGAAACCTTCCCCTTTTTCAATAATGAATAACATATATTTCACTAAGCCCCTAATGCATCTAAGGAAGCTGCAGGACCACTATTGCACCAAATAATTAATAGTTATACATTTCCTGATGGTTTTTATTCTAAAAATTTAATTGACGTTCAAAGAAGATATTCTACCTACGACAGAGAACTATTATCTGTATATTTGGGTGTAATTCGTTTCAGACCATAAGTTGAAGGTCAAACAGTCACACTTTTTACAGACCATACATCTTTGGAATCCGCATTTAAATCAAATAAAAAACCAAAATCTGACCGTTTGCAAAGATATCTTAGCTTTTTGATGGAATTTAATCCAGATATGCAATACATTCATGGAAGAGATAACGTAGTTGCTGACTATTTATTTCGCTCAATGAGTGCTGTCTCGACTAAGGTAGCTGACTTCCTTAAAATAGCTATTGAACAAAAGTCTACCATGGAAGATGACGATAATTTCAAGGAATACTTAAATGCCAATAGTGAAAACTTCAATTAAGTTAACTTTTAAATTTTTTGTCCCATTGTTTCTTCGAAAGGAAATCTCTAAACAATTTCATTTATTATCTGATCCACGTACGAGATCATCTTTAAAAATGATAGAAATGCGCTACTTTTATCCAGTCATGAATTCGGATATCAATCAGGGGGTGATGGAGTTTGTAGGGTGCCAAACTGCCAGGGGACAAAGACATGAAAATCCTAAAACTCAACTTTTATTCCCCTGGAAGATTTGTAACGATAGTCTTGGATATTGTTGGACCTCTTCATTCCGTAGAAATATCTGTTGAACCATACAAGTAATTCTTACATGCTCTTCCGTGGTATGGGTTGAGTCCCAACCCATCATCAATATATCTGTAGATTGCAGAATCTATTGCTCACATTTTTGTCAAATTATGGATCCCATGATTTGGTGTACCATTATTCGTATTAACTGATCTTGGTACAGAATTTGAAGCCAAACTATTCAAACACCTTTTCGACTTTGTAGGGTTTCATCGTCTGAGAAGAAGTTCCTATCATCCCAAACCAATATATGATGGAATGTAATCATAGAGACAATAAAAATGACCTAAAGGGTCGTCCAGACAAATGGTATTAATCTCTTTTCCTCGCCTTGTTACGAATACGTATGTCTCTTAATATAAATACAACGTCCCCTTCTTGCCATTAATTGCGCTTTGGAAATTATGCTTCCTAAAAACATAATCAAAAATCAAACCTATAAGAATAAGAATTTGCCGATATCATATGTTACTGATTTTGCTGAACACTTTAAAAATGTTGATTTTCTATCCCTTTCTGCAGGATCTGATCATTTTTATCGTCTCAAACAAGCCGATATATTCACTATCGATAACCCATAAACTCAGGAATTGGGATATTGGCAATATATACAGTCTGTAACTATGTTTCCGATCCGTTTCTCTTCGTTGACTAACATATGAAAAAATAATCATAGTTATGAATTAATTAAATTATTATTCAAAGATCAATGTAGGATAAAATATTTCAAATTATTTAGAGGAAACTTACATCTTGTACGAACACGACCCAAAATTGAAAAAAATAATTTTAAGATAAAATTCATCAGATAAAATCATTATTTCAATTGTTTTTTTACAGAATTTACTTTGCTAAACCCTTTAACGTAATATATCTACTTTGTAATATACTTCGTAATATAACTATTTAGGATTACCTAATATTATATATTTACATTTGTATAAAACTCATAAGAATTTACCAAACATAATTGCTCATCAAAACTTAGGTTTTTACCACAAGCGGTTGTGTGATTGGAGCTTGTGTTCCTCCAGATAGTATTAGAACACATTGATATAATGGACTTAATTAATTTTATATTTCATTTCGGAACTTTATTCAACGCAACCTTCCTAACCTAACCTTTATGTATTAAATAATTATCTATTTTAAAATAATGTCTTGGGTTTTTCCAACTGTAGAAATCAAAGGAATGTAAGCATCCTCCTTTAGAACAGTGGGCTTAACTTTTATAGCCAAAACGAATAGGTTTTCCTCGAATGAACTGTTTCAACATGATGTTTTCCATAATATGGAACCATATTATCGTCTATTGCTGAATATTCAGCTCCAAACAATAAAAAAAGATGCTTCTAATGCCTCAAAGACTGGCCTCAGTTTCGCTCTAGTGTCTGACTTTTCGATTTTTGTATTGGTTACAAATTGAATATTTTTAATCATGCTTAAAATAGATCTCGTCTAATATTATTAGCTAAAAACTCGCTAAGCAGACCAATATTGAGTTGTTCCAACTTCTGATTTAACCTCAGGAATTTTCATCTATTTCACCACCTCCGGTGAGACCTAACAAATCCTTGAATGAAGGATTTAAAGATGGAGCTTTGAAGTTTGAAGCCTAAGTGGAGAGGGTTTCTATCTTAATGAGCTCAGAGCCTCTTCGGAGAAAGAAACCGCCGGTTGTTTGGACAAATAGAATGGAAATAACCTTTTATGAATGGTTTCTTAGGAAGATAGGGCTCCATACTTCTTTTTGGGCCTACAAAGGACGACTCCCGAAGGAAACAAGACAAACCTAATTCCTTAGCTTAATTGGATAAACTCAATTCATCCTCCTCAAGGACCTCCTGAGGAATTTTTGAATGAAACTCTTCCAAAACATGAGAAGGGAATGTTCCAGTATGTCTTATGCGACAGTGGACTGGAAAGGCATACAGTACTTGCGGGGGTGAGTTGACTAGACAACAACTTCGAGAAGCAGCTCCTGTTAATGTCAAATAAAGCCCTAGAAAAAAAAAAAAAAAATGAAGATGTTTTATTATTCGCCAGCAGACTATATATTTCTTTTTTTTCTACATATACATATTTTATAATTTGCATATATTGTAGTTTTTTCTACATATATGATATTTTATAATTATAAAATTTTTTAGAAATATATACATTTGGAAAAGGTGTATAAATCGATAATACAAGTTATAAAGGTACATATAGAGGTTTTTTTATAGGTCCAAAGAAATTGGGTATTTGAATTTAATCGCAATTAAATTGATCGGATCGCTGATCGCAAATGGCCCTCATCGTTTTACCGCTATAACGTTATATTGCAGTGAATTTCTGATCGGATCGATGTTTTTTTCCTGATCACTCACAAACCTGATAATAGGTATAAAGTAGATCATTTTACAAGTATTGTAAGTGTTATTTGCAAGTAGGTATTTATTTGATATACAAGTTCCTTCGAATTAGTCATCCAATATTATGAAACAACTTACAAAGCTGCATAATCATCCAAGTTTCGGTTTGTGCCTCTGATATTTATCAAGAGTAGTATGCAGATTAGTTTTTTTAAAGTATTATGTACAATTCGAAATTATATTTATTTTTTATGTGTATTATGTGTACAATGAACTTCATCCGTAGCGATTAGGTCTTGTCCAGAATCGTAAAAATCATCCCAATCATTCGATATCCATAGTCAATTCTTTGAATAAATGCTCCAAGAGCAAAGACGCCCTTAAAGGAACAGACTCCAAATGGGTAGTTTGATTGAATCACTATTTTTGAATGGGTGCTGTACAGAGAGACATAGGAATTAGACTACAGAAAATATTACTCGTAAAATTACTATACTAATATTATTTTAGAAGTCTGATGGATCAGTAATGTATATTTTAACAATACACGGTATAACTCATGAGTGATGGCCTTATTTTCAACAAGACAGATGTTTATTTCCTATGTAAAAGTTTCGTTAATTTTTGTTCATAGGATCCATATAAATGCGAGCACATGAAAATTACCCACGTACATTTCTCAGCTGTACTCAGTAATGTGTTTTGTAACCTATATCTACAACTAAATAAAAAGTTTTGGAAGATAAAGTGATTGGCTAACTACTATATATATACTACTACTTACTTTGTTGCTAGATACATTTACCTTAAACTATTTTACCTCAGGAAATTTTGTTTTACACCATTTTTTGTTTTTAAGTCATTTTTCCGGATATTTCACATTAATATATATAAATAAATGAGTTTTATACGTCGGTATTATTTACTTTTAGTTTAAATTGATGTTCCATTTGAAATTTTGAATAAAAATATGAAATGTTTATTACTATAAAAACATTAAAAGGTTTTTTTCGGTTGGAATAATGATGGGATTATACCCCAAAATTGCAATGCAACCTATCAAAATCTCACTAAGTAATGAGTTCGAACCAGAAGCAAAATTGGTAATGTAATAAGAAAAATGAACAAAGATGACAACTGTTTGAATGGAAGAAGTGTTGCCCACTTCTTTATTAATTATCATTTGGCATTATTCATGATTTATTTTCGGAAATACCTATTAGGAAAGATCAGGGATTTCCACTTCGTTATGATCCAGGATGTGTCAGAAGAATAAGTGGTAAGCTGTGATGTGGGAAACCAGTAAGAGGACTAGAGAGGCACTCAAAGGCGGGAAATAGGAGAAGTAAACGAGGAAAACTCTGAAACTCAGTACAGTTGGAATAATTAATAATCCAAATAGAATGATATGGCTTTCGTCTCTTCATGAGCTTTATTTTTTGTCCAATGAGTACAAAACAAGCTGCATTATCTAGTCACTCAAGGGACGCGAATACCTCAAAGTTTAATATCTAGGGCTGGGATACAATTAAGATATTGTCTAATTTGAAAATATACTCATTTCTAACATCAAAACTACTCAAATACATGCTTAAGCTTTTTGGATGGATTATAATTCTGAACTTGATTTTGTAATATTTTATTAATATTAATATTTTTTGTCTCAGCGTCTCATTTTTTAACCAATCAATTAGTTTCCACAAATTGGCCTTCATATTGGTAATTGAACTTTGAATGGAATGATGAAATTTTTTTATAATTGTGTGCTTTCTAATATTACTTTATGTTCTTTCATAAACGTTCCACAATAAAATGGGGAGATTTGGTTGCATTCTTCGACGATCATGCCGCAAACCTTGTTCAGCTAAAATATACTTATTCATTCTTAAAGTAGGATATGAAATTTAAAGCAAACTGTCGTCATCTGATAAATCAAGGAACCCATATTTTCTAATATTTATTAATACTTTATAATACTATATTGACCAGAATTTCAGCTGTTTAGCACACTACAAAAGAAGTCTCCAAATTCATCTGAACTGGTCTTTTAGTTATAAATATTTTTATATATATTCTTTGACCAAGTTCTAATCAATTGACATAATTTTGGAGTTTTATAAAACTCAATAATAACGAATGTCGACTTAATGAGCAGAACTCTCAATCTTCTGCCAAGCTTGCTTCTTTGAATGTCTGGCATAGGCACTCCTCTGTACACAATCCGGGGGTTATAATCACTTTTACTTTGATATTTTTTATTATGGTGGATATTGCTGGAACATGAATAATGACATCACATTAAAAAGACTATTTCATAATCTCTTTTAAAAGAAACCAATAGATAAGGGGGTTTCAATTTCAACGTTGAAATTTTTGACACAAAAAGCAAACATTTTAGATAAGTGTTTGGTAAGATATATGTATTATAAAAAATGAGATTTTAATTATATTTTATTAAATGTCATAGTCTAGCATGTTGTTTAATTAATTAATATGTTTGTAATATATTATTAGTTTCAATATTCAGTTCACATCATTTATTCTGATTCCAAGACTATGCAAGAGACAAGTTACATCCCATTTTTATTATTTATACTCGTACTATATAAATTATATTTAATTATGTTTTTTTTTTTTTGTCATTTCAAGTTATACTTTAATTATCAAAATAAATAGTAAAGAAATATATTAAGTATTTACTTTATCCTGAAAAACTGTAATACAAAATAAAATAATAATAATAATGGCAGTTTTTACATGTTTCCTCCTGTTGCAACATGCCTAATCCTACCCTGAATCATGTTTCCCCTGATGTATCAAGTATTCCACTTTTGGTTGATTTCGGAAACACCAATAAATGGCTATTAATTATTGCACTACATCAAATATACTTTGAAATTATTTGTTTTAAGTCATGTTCCCTGCGAGTTGAATTATCTTTTAAATTGTGAAACTGAGGACAGTTTAAGGAAAAAATATGTATTTTTGTAACAAGTATCCTCCCTCTCCCCTACTCCGTTCTCTCTAAAAAAAATCATCATGGCTACAAGACCCATGATACAGAAAGTCAAAATAAAAAATCGAGAGTTTAAGGACGAATGAAAATTAAAATTATTTTTTACGGGAGGAAGAGGATTGCAAGCAAACCCCTGTTTGTTTGATACGCAGTGTGTAAAAGGATAATTTGACTCGTCACCATACGATTGTGCATGCTATGTGAAGTGAAAGATACCCTATTGCAAGTGGCAGTAGAAAGAACAAATTTGGTCACCTTTTTGATCATGGAGTTACACTAATGACAACCTCAATGAAGGATCTACATAAAGCTTTTGAAGGTTTTCTCTGTATTGCGTGGATTAAATGGAACAAAATGCCTATGAACACGAGTGAAATATGGAAACATTCTATGATTATAGCTATGTAGACAATGCTTACAGAGGACAAGATATCCGAGCAACTGAAAAAGGTTCCCTAGTCAAACAATACGGACTTATAAACTTAGTAATGACATTAAAACGACTCTGACTGAAAAACTGATAAAATCTTACAACTTATTAATTTGTAAAAATGCAAATGTCATTGGACTGCAACTCGAGTTGATTGAACTGCAATCCAATGATGAATAGAACAACGTGTTCCAGTCCGAATAATTTTTGATTACATTGCCTTCAGGATTTGACCTTCGGAAACAATTGGGTCTTTGTATTTGTGGAATGTTCGGATCAACATGGTTGTATGAGTCTGTTTTCTCTGAGATAAATTTGGTAAACAATTACTATCGTACTAAACTTAGATCAGAAAACGAGGATTCCCACAACCAGTCTGGATATCAAAAATATACCTTAGAATTCACGAGCCAATGAGAGTCATTTCTTTTATATATTTTTTTTAGTCCAATTAAAATCAAAACCAATTTTTGATTAGTGTGGGCCGTGAGCTCATCTCTAAAACTATTCTGAATCTCTGACATAAATTTTTCTCCTCATTATGTATCTAGAATGTGCCTTTCTCCCAGAAATGATATTTCTTTATGTCTTGAATTCTACATTAATTAACCTTCCAATACAACCATTTTCTTTCCAATAAAACAATTTCATTTATTGCAAACACAGATAAAGGAAATGTATTTAATTTATCTTTAAAGTGTATATATTTTGCAATTTTGCAAAATGAATATAATTATTTAATGTGTACAGTTCTGCACAATGTATGTAGGTACATACGTACATAGTCTTTAATTTAACAATAATTACAATAATTGTTGAAAAAAGTAAGAACCTTTACTATTAAGCCTTTCATGTCCTCTATCAGGAAATAGTTTGATAATATATATGTACATACTTATGTATGTACAATGTGTATTATACATACATAAGACTTCTAGTCACAAACAATATGAATGACTACAGGGTTGGCCTGCAAAACGTGGACTTGAGAGGTTTCTATAGAAATACTTCAAAATAAAAAAAAATATTTTAATGAATAACAAAATAATAATTACTATTTTTTTAAATTGTAAACAAGGTCTTTCCAAACTTGGTCTCTCAATATGCCCACAATTACACAGTTAAGATTCTGTATTGCAAGGAATTTGGAGACTACATTATTCGAATGGTCGGAGTAACTTTGTCAAGATCAACACACAACACAGTACATTTTTCTCGAATAAAAAAGGTGTCCGCCAAGAGGATCCATTATCACCCACACTATTTATTATATGTTTGGACAAATTAATTCAAAATATACATGAAGAGAATAAAATAAAGGGTGTTCAATTACCGAGTAGGACTTTAAAATGTCTCTGCTACGCTGATGTCATGCCAATGATAGTCTCAGGGAATCATTTTATTACTATTAAATCAGTTAGAACCTTCTGAAATCTAATATCGAGTTATTCTAAGGGGTTTGTATTTTTCATCAACGAGGAAAAAACAGAATTCTTGTATCCATATAGTAGTCTTATGGGCAAAGAATGACCACTTTTTAAATTTTCTAACAATATTCATATCGGTACATCTTGGATTGGCGTCAACTTTACCACACTGAATTACAAAGAGATTCTGTCAAAAATTAAGAAAACCACGAACCACATCTCACGCCTTAATTAGCGTACTTGGGATAAAATATGTGTATGGAATACGTATATTGTAACAAAAGGTCACTCATCTTCTGTGAGTAATTCCTTTCTATGCAAAAATGTCTTCTAAAATAAGCGCCGTTCAGGAGTCTTTTTTTGAAATTACTAAAGAAGAGGAACATATCATTTCAAAGAAGGCACAATCCCATGAAGCTTGTAGGTTTGAACATCATAGCCATTGATGACATGTGGAAATGTCTCAACTCCTACTGGATTAGGAAGTTGTGGGATAACCATCAATACTGGTCTGACCTCTGCCTTGCCTATCTTGAGAAGCATAATATTGATTATTGTATGCGTCCACACCGTCATCTCTCAAAAACTGTTTTAAAGCTTGGACAATTCTCACCAAGAATCAAAGGCCTTTGCGATGGATCAGTCGATGCATTTAAAAAAAGTTGAGGTTTCCTTGTGTGGAAGATGCCTATGAAAGACACATTTAACGTGAACTGTGCTACAGACCGTAATTCGGATATTGCAGCTGATGTCGTCGCGTCGAATTTTTTGGTAAACAAAATGGCTTTTAAATTTTATAAATCAGTTTTAGGAAAATATACACCTTACAATCCCCTGTACTTCCTTTTAGAACTAAAATAAGCATGCTTACTACTACTAGCATAGGAAAATATGCATTTTGCACAATGCTTACTCCTTTTATCTCTTATCTAAGTCGCCGTAATATTCCTGCAATTAAAGCAATTAAAAATAAATTGTTGACACTGCCCGAGAAGTGGTTCAAATCTATAGTTTTGTCAGGAACTCTTGAAGTACCTGGCAAATACTTTAAAGACATCCGATCTAATTGTTTCTTCTGTGAAACAATAACAGGAACGTCAGACCATATTCTGTGGGATTGTAAAATCTAAGCTCACACTTATAACGGAATTCGAAAACTCTTAGAAGAAAATTTTAAATACCAACTACGTAAACAAGACTTTTTATCTACTTCAAACAACAAAAAAAAATCGATGCCATTATAACCAAGGCGTAATATATTATCTATACATTACGAACTGTCAAAGAAAATAATATTTCGGGAATTATGCCCATTGTAAAATTGTACTATAATGTTTTTACAAAATTACCTGGATTTTTAGTCCTTCACTATTATTGTTTTAAACGTTTTATAATAATCTTGTTTTTTCTGACTAGTTTTTGGTTTTTTTTTACTCATGATTCTAAATGTTTTCCAAACCTGTTGTGTTCTTGAATGGTTAAATGTTAAATAAAATTGCATGCCTTATGGCCAAGAAAAGTATATAGCCCACACTCACAGGCTTTATACATTCACCGGAAGGCATTGCAGGAGTTGATAACAAACTCCTCAGACAAGTTGTCCCGCACAACCACTATGACAGCCTTCAGTCAGTCCCAATTTGAGTGTGTAGTTTTGTTGGGGTCCTTCTCTAAAGAGTCCCACAAAGCAAAGTTCATAGTGGGCTCAAATATGGCTAGAGAGGGGACACATCCCTTTACCTCTTTACCCCGTAGCCTAATGTCCTTCATAACTGACATATGCCAGAAGATGGTATGGAGTCCTTGTATATGAGAATCATCCCAAGTCGCCTTCACAGCCCTCCTGATGGTCGTAACAGCTACGGAGAAGTTGTTAGGACGGTGATTCATTGATTTGGTGGGGTTCTCCTTGATCTTCTTCTCCAAGCTGGATAGAAACTCAGGACCCCTCTTTAAATTGTGCCCTCTACTTCCTTCATCTCTGGAGAGGTCTTCTCCATCATACTTCATGATACCCACCTTAAAAGCCAGGCTCCTGGATCACTTCACAATATCCATAATCCTCGCCATCCTTTTCGCTTTTTGCTCAACTCATGATGACAAGATGCCAAAATGTTCATTATAGTATGTTTATACACAAAGGATGATGAACAGGAGTATTAAAAAATAATCCTTAAACCTTTCTATATCAATGAGAAAATTAATATAAATTTAACAGTCCACGTTTTGCTCTCTAATCCTGTAAAATTAAAGAATTTGCTACTTACATTCATAAAATATGTAGCGTAATCTACATAATAATGTAGAAATTGATTGTTTGTCTCTAGGCTTATTGACCATATTGACTATAATTAGGTTACGGCTGCATTTCTCCATGTCTAAAATCATACAGCAATGAGTCCTTATGTTGGTACTATATAAGGGGTACGTATGAGCTTTGCATTGTACCATAATGACAAAAGTTTGGTATCCTTATTTTGCAATTTATTCAACCTAACAAAAAAAAAAACATGATTTTTTGTACCCGGCAATGTAGCATTGCCTTTTAGGAATACTGATGACTAATCATGAAAATCGTGTGTATTATGGTCATGTTAATATTTGAAAAAAACAAAACACGAAAATTAGCATGATAACCCCCTGACAATTTGAAGAATGTTTTGAAGGAGAGCAGTTCCGCTCTCATGACGTTTAATTAGATCAGCTATAAGCAGTCGTGACAAGGAAGGAGGGGAAGAAGGAAATCAACAAAGACATTGGCAAGAATTACTCTGATGTTAATCCTCTACTCTACACTGAGTCCAACAAGGACTTACAATTATAACAAATACTCAAGGCTACTCTTCGTCTTTTATGAGCACAGACGGATGCTCAATCAGGTTTGGAGTATGATTGAATGTAGTAGAAACGAAATTCATTACTCAGGAGTTGAATAATAATGACGACAACTGAGGAAAAGAAAATTTATTTACCAATTCAAAAAAAAAAAAAAACGGTCCAGCTAAAAAATACGGACTATTTACATCACAACTGATGATAAACCCGAGTAGTATCCCGAATAAAAAAGTTATAATTTTCAGAAAAGTCTTTAATGTAAACAAATTCGCTTTCAATATAATCAAAAAAGTCATTAATTTAAAAAAAATAAGGAATTTACTATTATGGCAAATATGACTTTTCCAATTATAGGACCAAATGAAGGAAATTTCATTAAAATCTTACTTTTATAAGGTATAAGCTTGCAGCTTGGTTGGGGCGCCATTTTCAATATTTATTGATATTGTTTTCATAAAATTCTTTGTACAAAGGATATTTTTAATAAAAATAAATTAAAATACATGCTCTTGTGAGTATTTTGAAACACACATATTTTAAATTGGTTTACTTTGAGCGGAGTCATGTCTCACTGAGGTTCGAGTTTCTCTTTAAAGGGGCTAACCTTTGAGAAACTCCCAACGGGGCCCATGTGCTCTTAAAGGTCTAACATTTCATACAATGTGTTATTGGGTTAGAATAAACCTAAAGACCAAAAATTATCAAAATAGGTGATGATGATGTCGAGAGAGTGTGTACACTTTATATTGAGTTCCCCGAGAGCCTGATTTTAATTCAACTAATCAACATAATAGAAGACAAATAGAAAAATCGAAAGCAAACAAAAAATTAAAAGGAAAATCTTGAGTCAATGGGATTATGCTATAGCTTCGAACAACTGAATCTTTAATTTATTAGTAATTTTTAATATTTATAATATATAGTACGACCAATTTTTAACAACCAACATGATTGAAACAAAATAGATTTTCTCCTAAACAAATCATCCGAGTTTAATTAAAGCTGAACTAAAAAAAGAAAAAAAAAGCGTCAATAATGCCCTTGACTCGTCCTGGTAAACCGGAGTTGGTCTTGATTAGAGTCTCCTTTGGCAGGAGCTGTGTTTCCTCCCAGATCCTGGACATCAGCTCAGGGTTTGTCTTGTACAATAATATGTTGGTGTGTAGCTCAACTGCACCCCACACAAATAAAGTCATAGGGTTGAGGTCCAGTGAGCTTGGAAGGTAAACACTAGGTCCAACAAAGTAGAAAAAAACAACAGTTCAACGTTTATTTTTTGTGTTGGAACTTGATCTCTTTGCACTCATAGTCACACACCCCTTACTTTTAACGTAAGGAATCTTGTCTCATTGAAAGAGGCTAAGAATTATGTTGACACTCCAAAGACTCAAATGACGTAGTTAGTAGTAACTGTTTTAATTTTCATAAAGACTGATAAGGCCTGCTCCTAGGCCTGATAATTTTGTATTTGGACAGGACTGATAGGAATACAGTCCTTTTAGTCTTTGTATACCGATCCAAATATACTAACAAGTCAGGCACTGAAGGAAGAATAAAAAATTTAGTCCATCTGCCAGAACAGTATTGAAAATTTGATACACTTACTGTATGGCTACCCTAAAGTATATGGCAGTAGTACAGCTCTGTAGTTTACAAGTAGAGACTAATTTGAAAACAAGGATACCAGAAGTTGACTGGGTCATAGGAAGCAGTCCCAATTCTTCAAATGCATTCAAAATAATTTACTCTCCTAGATGCTATCAGACTACAATTTCAAATTTCAATACCTATAGAAAAACTCATAAACGGAGCGATATATATTTTTGGGGAACTTTGCAAAAAAGTGACGCCGTTTTCAATATATAAGAATCAAGAAATAAAATGAAGAATTCCAAAGTTGTAATAACAAATACAAACATACTTATTCAAACAATAAAAATTAAAAAATTAGCTAAATTTGTAGAATTGAGCCTTTATCGATTTGGGACGATAATGGTTAATTTGTATCCACAACATGGAATTAAAATTGATCAACGGTGTAACAACTTATTTTAATTTATAAGTAAGGGTGATAATTTAGGTAAGAATAGAAAAGCGTGCGAGGAGAAGAGAAAAAATACTTATGGCATCATTGATTAAATAATTTACATCTTCTTCTATCAATCAAGAACGTTATCATTCCCGCCTTTATTATTCAATATTAATATTATATTAGATGCTGATAGTCGATAGAGAACTGAATAAAATGCCTAAAATGACGTCGCCTTCTGTCTGGATTTCTGAAAATGGAGGCCCAGGAATTTGGAAAATACTTACCGGATGAGACACAGATGGTTTGTCAGATTTGCCGATATAAATGTGCCTTTAGTCCCCTGTCTAGAATTACACGCCACTCATTATCCTCATCTCATATCAAGAGCATGGATATTCATCTAAAAAAATCAAGTTAATAATGAATACATCAAGTCAGACTTTAACTCTGATCTCACAAAGATGCCTATTGCATGTAATATAACCTTATCCATTGCTAATTATCCTACGTTCAAAAAATTTATGGAAAAATACACGGGTAAATTAAGGAACCATCCTTAATTAAGGAGGATGTTGTTACTGATGTCATTTATAGAAATACACATAAAAATGTTTTGAGTCATCCACACCAAATGACGATCAAGTTATCAGTAAAAAGTATAAAATATTTACTAAATTCGAAATGGAACTCTGAATTTTGTACTATCTAACAGTAAGTATTCAATTTTTTTTTAAATATAACCATAAAATATGATTCTATTTTAGCTAAACATATCAAGAATTATGATACACAACTCATTAAATGGCAAAAACAACTGCTTAAACGGTCGCAACAACGGGGGTAGTAGCTTTGGATGGTTTGCAACTAGTGTGTCGGAGACTAGATTCCTCACTTAAAGACTTGGGTATGATCATTAGGTCTTCCAATATTACATAGGTAGTCCATAAATATTCCTTTTTTATCACTTAAGGCTTAGCTATGGTTGATAGGCTCCAAGAAATGGTTTTCCGAAAACTCGTAAAATGCAAAAACAACTGCTTAAATGGTCACAACAACGGGGGTAGTTGCATTGGGTGTAGCATTATAATTAGCAATTGAGAATATCCTTCATACTAACAGTATGTTGTTATATAAACATAAATAACGGGGAAAAAATCTTTTTTGATGCTCTTAAAAAGAAGTAATATCGCCGGATATTACTACATAATTAGCTTTTTCTCTAGATTTTTAAGACATATTTATGTATTTTTAATATTTTTTTTATTAGTATATTTATTGTCTAATTTTATGATTTTGACATTTACATTATTATTAATAATTAGTTAGATCTCATCGGTAGAGATATATCTATCCTGTGCACAATTGCATATAGCAACTTTCACATGAAGAAAAGGGGTGATTATCTTTTTGATTAAACTCCACGTCTCGCTTGTGTCTTGCAACCTAAAGTTATGACATATTTAACTGGATTCCGATAGCAGAACAAGAAAATATTATTTGGATCAATCTATTATTTCAATATTCTGTATATATAATTTGTTGTTATGAGTTATATGATTCCAATTGTTTAATTTTGTATATTTAACATAATTAAAGCCTTCTTTTTTAAACCTGGAACTTCAAATATATTTCGAAATACTCTACTTTGTCGTTTCATTAGCCATTCTGAGAATAAGGTTCATAATGAATTACAATTTCATGGAGTGTGATGTTTTCAAATTTCAAGTCAATGATACGTAGTATATCTTCATTAAACATATTGCTAATAAATACTTTTGTTATACCCTCAAAAATCATAATAAAGCAGGCAGATGATAATCACATCAGTATTTTAAACAATGATATTATATGTGTCCCCCCCCCCTGTCTCCTTGCACGCGTTTTTCTCTACAATATTATCAACTTTACATATAAGTGATATATATATCTATTATAGGCAGTGAAGTTTAAGCCATTTTGATACCCAATTATACAGCAATAGTTCACTATATTCCTTGCTATTAATGGAAACATTGTTTTTATTCTGATGAAACATAGTTGTCTTGTTCCCAAAATAGCTGACATCAACAATGCTGACATCACAGGAAAACGCTTTGTAAATAGTTTTTAAAAGGAGCAGAACAATTTGGAATATGTCACAACCTTGCTTTTCTAAAAAGTCAAAAAAATTGATTATTATACTGAAATATGTAACTTAAAGCTGATAGATGAAATACACTGAATGATGATACTGAACAATAGTAGGGGAATTATTTTTTGTTCGTCGCGACAGCAGACGAGAGAAACTAGATGGTTGACCAAAACAATCCAAACATAGTATTTCCCACTATAAGGTCTTTTTTTAGCAATTGGTATATTTGAAAATTGTTGGGTAGTCTTCAAAGCATGCATAACTGTGGGAGGTATCGCCGTACCAGTATTTTGTGTCCAAATGCGTCCCCCTCTCCTCATATGTCCGTGGAACGGACGCTCATACTAGTTATAATACATATATAATACTCATACAGGTAAATCCGGTGTGTTTTTAGCTGGCCCCTTAATTTGTAATTGGTAGTATATAAAACGAATTTCATTTTCCCCAACAGTTGTCATTATTTAATTGCTGATTAGTGAACATCCTTTTCAAAGTATATTCAACACCGGATTGAACGTTCGTGTGTGCTCATAAAAGACAGAGCATAACCCAGAGGATTTGGTTGAGTTATAACTGGAAGTCCTTGTTGGACTTAGAGTAGAATTGGGTTTTAAAATCGGAGTAATTCTAGCAAATGTCTTATTTTATATACTTTTTTCCTTCCTCTCTTGTCACAGCTGATTGTAGCTGATCTAATAAAAGGTCATGAGCATTATTCTTTCTCTCCTCCAAAAAATTTCCAAATAGTTATGATTACCATGTTGATTTTCGGTTTCTTTTTTTTAACATGCCCATTCCACACCGGATTAACACACCTTTGATCATAATGCCCCCCCCAACGAAGGGGTCTAAACATTAAGAAGAAATAATATTTACGATTATCAATGTGATTTCCCACTCCCTCCTTAGCCCGAGTAACGCTGGGTAAACCTTGGCTAGTTTAATATAAAATGTCAGTATGCTACTTAATAGGGAGCGCGGTGAATTTTTATTTAATAGAAAATTAAGAAGGAATACCCCTTTTATATTGCACGCCTAAGCCACAAACTGTCACAATACCGTCCGGATAATGTATATTATTTTATTTGTTCATGTCCTATTCAAAGCATCATTTCTCTGTAGACATTTAATTCCCATATTTTGTATATTGTATAATGGCTTTAATATATGATTCATCATTGGACGAATAAAATAATTTCTTTGTGTTTCATTTTTCATGACGTCATTGGCTGTGTCGTAGTAATAGTCTTCAAAGTTAATATCCGACTTAATGGCAAGAACAGAGTAATTGAATGTGTAATTTTGTGTTGGATAATTTATGTTTAATTCCCTAAGATGTAAATGAATTGGACCAAAGTCTAAGGTCTCAAAATGTTCAATCTCCCCTTTTTCGATGAAAACATTGAAATATGGAAATGTTTGGTTGAAGGATTTATCATTATATGAACTTAGATTGAATTTCAAGAGTCCATGAACCGACATCTAAAAAAAAAAAGACAAACTAGATTATTTGATACACAATAATAGCTCAATTTTAGATGACTAAAAATTATTCAAAAAGGATGATTTTTTATTTATTTATAATATACGTCATTATCTTCATAGTATCTCTCAAGCTTTCCTTGAGAAGGAAAAAAAGACTCAAAGTCAGCTAATAGTTGGTCAATTGCGTCCCGACTATAAGGTAATTCTTTAATGATACTAGAAAATTGCTCAGAGCCTCAGAGTCATTTGAGTTCAACAAATCAATGTTTAGTATGGTGTTACCTCACTAATATCAACTACCATTTCCTTTTCATAGAAACAAGTAAAAATGATTTAAAAATGCTCTATTTTATTAATAACACACCAATAAGTTTATCAAAATACTATGATTCAATTGCAAATATGTCAATAAATGTCCCAGTAGGAACATTAAATTAGGAAACGTTTATTAACTCTGATGATCCATGAGTCATATTAATATTATAGTAGTCAACAACGAAATGAATTCATAGGTATATAACCATGATATAAAAAGTTAAAGTAAAGATTTTCTATTTGCATTTGTAGGTTGATCGATCCTTGGTTAAGATAAAAAAAATGTACTTGAATCAATCAAAGAAAATAATTTAACATATATTCTCAACATTTAGTTTTTCATGTACAATCTCAATTACTACAAATTAAAACTATAAATCTAATAATTATTATAATTAGAAAGAACCAAAATCAAATAATTAAACTTAATATATGTACTAAATCGAAATTGAAACATTTAAAATATTTACAATAAGTAAAGTCGGATTGATCTAAAAAGACTACAGTCCTTTCAGTCCGGTCCTAATTAATTTTTTAGTGCTAGGACCGGTCCTTATCAGTCTTTTATGGTAACTACAACAGTTGAAATGACGTAGTTACTACGTCATTTTAGCTATTAGAGGTTTATACTTAACTTCATTGAACGAGACTAGATACCATAAGTTTAAAATAGGAGGTGTGTGGCAAGGAAGTACAACACTCAAATATTACAGCTATAGCTATCATTGATTCTTTTCTTCATTATTATATTCTACAATCTAGCTAGATGTGAAGAAAATTAAAAGCTAGCTAGGACCGATTATTCGGTCTTAAGTATTATTAAATGGTAAAAAAGATCGTAGTGATAATAAAAAAGACGGAACGGGGGTTGGGTGAAGACTGATTAAGAAATCGGTTCTAGGACTGATCCAATACTAGTAATCAATAATCACCACAAGAGCCACCTCCATTCAAGAGCTGATCAAGGAAAGAAACATTACAACAAATTAGAACATAATTACAGGTTTAGAAAGATCATATGAAGTCTTTATTAACAGAACCGAGTTCAAACCTTTTAAAAAGTAATTTAATCAAAAAAATCGTAATTTCAAACATTTATTAATATCGAAGTTAAATTAAAATAATGTTTTTTTTCTCTTCTATTTGAGGCCTAAGGACTTAAGGAAAAGAGAGAACAGACAAAAGATCAACTACATTAACATATGTATATAAAGGCGGGTTACCAAATATATCGAGATATTGAAAATATACTTACATTAGTTTGGAACGGACCCATAGACTATCTATTTTTAAAGACTTTCCATATAATAATCTTCAAACCTCAACAATTCTTCATCTCGAACTCAACAAGTTTTGTGGTTAAAAATGAACCTTGTTTGGAAAACAGAAAATACAACAAAAAAATAAATTTTCGAAGCATTTTAGTTACTCATTTGTTTGCAAAATTTATTTTATGCGGCCTTTTCTGTCCTCCAAACAAGGCTAATTTTAAATAACAAAACCTCTTGATTGCGATATGAAGAATTGGTGTGGCTAAAAGATTATAATATGTAAAGCCCTTAGCAAGGCGTTGCCTCCCTAACACAAAAATAATCTATGTATTTTGTTGTCAACTGTCGATTCTCTCTTCTCCCTTGATACGTCATGGCTATTTCATAATTTATTCTTTTTGATAAATATACAAATTAATAAGTTATTCTGTACTTGTGCTCCATTTCCAAAAGAACAGGAATACAAAGTCTTGTTAATCCCTTGTCGTTTACGTAATTTTTATTTCGGCCATTTTATTATTTCTACGAAGAAAGTTTGGCTATCAATTATCATACACAATTACTAATGTATAACTTCTCTTTTAATTAAATATTACTAAGCAATATTATAATACAGTATCTTATAAAATACTATGTAGATTTGAATAATATGTAATTCCTTATAAAAATGTTGAATAAATAATATGATAGTGATTGTCAGGGAGTATATAAAATATAAATAGCATTTGGTGTGATTGACTTATTTGGCTAAATACCAGATGATTTCGGGCCTTTTTTCTGTTTCTTGTTGTAAGAAAATTTGCGAGATACAATAAAGGTATCGTTGAAAATACAAAGTCTATTGGTCCGTTCAAAACTTATGTACGTATATTTACAAAATCTCGATAGATGTGATAAGCTGACTTAAAAGAGAAAAAATAGTTTTTTATTTATTTCTACAATTCACAGTGTTACCTTGGCAATACAAAAATACCCTATACATTTTGTTGTCAGCTGTCAATTAGCTTCTCTGACTTGATATTTCACGGATATTTCATAACAATGATTTTTTTAAATAAATAAACGAAGTAATAAGTTATATTCTACTTAGGTTCCGTTTCCAAAAGGACAGGAATACAGCTATTGTTGATCCCTCCTATTTTGCTAACTGATTTTGAACCTTTTTCGGTTTCCTTTTAGAGGGAAGGTTGCGTTGTGTGATAAAATAAAAAGTAACGACTTGAATATACAATTCATTAAAATATGTGTTAATTTACAATCATTTTTAAAGGAAATAAGTGAAATACTTTTCATGCTATTCTTTTGAAGGTACTTAAGTTTCCATGAGTTCTACCTTTTAAATTGAGCATGAGTACTCCTTTTTCATGAATACTCAGGTATAAGTATTAAATTAAAGGACTTAAGTACAAGTACCATTGTGCTTGCCGCATCCCTGATGCATAGTTTGGAAGTGAATAACCAAGATTCTATCTTATCTTTGCTAATAAATTAATATGATCGCTAATAAGTAAACTTTTTCATGAACGAGAAGTCTGGAAACTTTTTGTAGTTGATCAATTCTTAGAATACACATTTGACATTACCATTATGAAAAATACATAGCAATATTTGGATTGCTATAATAAAGAATTCAGTTAAACCCAGAGAATAGAAAATAAAATGTGTCCGATCCCTTTCAAATAAGTCTTATTGCAACTGACATTTTGACCCCATCAGTAACAAGAAGTAAAAAAATTATGCTCTTTCCCTTGAGTAATTTAGGAGACCTTTCAATCTGCATTCTTTAGGTAAAGTCTATCCTTTTTTAAGATCTTTGTTTAATAAATTTTGTATATATTTAATTAGAAACCCCATTTGTTTACTTTTTTTAAAATGACCTTTCTTTTATAAAAAGTCGTTCTTTTTATATTATTTATTGCTTTTTTGTAAACATTTCTTTTTGCAGTGTATATATTTACATTATACTTAGTGCAAGGCCTGGGGCACTTTCCCCGGACCCCTAAATCCAGCCTTGAACATTCGAAAAAATAATGAACGTTATTGTCTGTCTACTATCTTATTTCGGGTATTTTTACGCCTTCTTTTTTAAGTAAAGAAAGCCACAAAATAAGTTAAAGAATATAAAGTTGAATTCTGAATATTTTAAGTTTAAAATGCTCAAAACCCCATTTGGAAATATGAGTAAACGGTAAATGATTACAACTCTGACCTTATCCATATAAGCAATATAGGGTTCATCGTCTGTTCCAAATGACACGTTGAAGAAGTCGAATACAATCATTCCCGGATCATAGATAGGTCCATTGTTTATATATTTATGAGTGATGTTGAGAATATTACTTTCCAACTCATCCAAGTCGTATGAAAAAATTTTCTTTATCCATGAAATAATAACAATTAATATTATGATTTTGAACATACTTAATATGTTCTGAGCTACTACACACATAGGTACGTGTGCCTAAATAGATTATTCATTTGCGTAATGAGGAACAGGTGTCAATGATTAAGACTCGAAATCGGAGAGTAAAACGTTTATTGATAAAAAAATGTATTATGATATAATAATATATTTAATTGTACTTATCACAGTGTGAAAAACAAAAATTAAAATGATAAATTCTGTTTCACAAGAAAATGAAATAATAATTCTATATATAAATCTATATACAATGGTAATTTTAAATTTAAAAAAAAACATAAGGGAAAAAGTTAATGAAGAACCACTAAAATTATATTTTCGATCCATGAGTTTTTTTGTGTTTTTTTTTTTACTGTTTGTATAAGTTCATTAAATGTGGTTTCTGAAGATTAGATAATTTCTGAATGTTGTTATTATATAATTTAAAAAATAAAAAAAACCCGATAAATGAGTTTGAATCCAACTCGAAATCTCGAATAAACAACTAACATATGTATGATAAGTCTCTATTTTCTTAAAGTTTCTCTTCTTTCTATGAAGAGGATTCTGAGGTTGACGGAATTGGAGGACACTCCTCCTCCTCTCCTTTATTTTCATTGCTGTCTGAAGAGGATATCGTTGTCTGAGATGAAGGAAAGTTAGGATCAAACATAATGTTTCCCAAACCCTTACGGCGCTTCCTCCATCCTCCTAAACTTTGCGTGTAGAACTGGAGTGTTTGAAACCATATGGATGTCTGATCTGGCTCCTCTCCCTGGAAATATATGAAAACATTATTATTAATAACCATCACTTTTATGAGTATTGTTTTCATGTTTACTTTAAATACGAAAGACTCTTTACTAACGAATTCTTGAATCTCAAAGCAGTCGTCCCAATCCGGATCACAACAAACAACGCAGCGATCAAGAGGAAGAGGATCCTAATATGGAAAAATAAATAGAGAATATTAATCATTTAATCTTTTGTACATAACATAATTTTATTCTTATAAAGTATATACAAGAAGTCATAAAAGTGTGATTTGGTGTGAGTCTTTCTTACAAGACTTTCTATTTGGCGAATTGCCAGTGTATTTTTTCAAGCAATAGTAATATGGAAGTAGAAGAAGCTGAGAGACATAATAATGGAATTTTCTAAGATCCTATTGCTAGTATTTGGTGCTGCAGTAATCACTGTCGTCGGACTCATCAGTTATTTTAATGAAGATCTAATTCCCCTCCATCCAAAAAGGGACATTCTCCTTTCCCATCCAAGTCGGAGTATTCGGGAAGAGTTTGCTCGAAGGGATCCTGTTGTTAAAACTCTTCGATGTGACGCCTGTCTCAAGATTGCAACGATATTTGATACCGTTTTAGAGGCTGCAGATAGTCAGTATCCCGGGGATGAAGAACTTCAGGAAGAAGAAGTGCAAAATATAGTCAATCGAGTATGCTCAAGAAGAACATTTTCAAGGATTGGAGTTGTGGAAATAGATGGCCAGACAAGATTAAAGTTTAAATCAAAAGACTATGCTATGGAGGAAGACGATGATATTGTGAACTGGAGTCAAAGGATGAAAAATCATTGCTATTATTTTGCAACTGAGAAACTCAGTCCTAACGAGTTATATGACATGTGGCTTCGGATTTCTTCTAGATCTCCTGAGGGATTTGAACAGTTCCTCTGCTATGGAGAAGGGCCATTTTCAGACTGTACAGGAACCAAGGATGATATTATGTGGCCAGGAGGAGATGAAATAAAGGATGGAGACATAGAGGAACCCTTTGATGAGGATGACATTGATAGTTTTGTCTGGGAAGATTTCTATCTGTCCAGCTCAGCTTCAAAAAAATCTAATTTTCTATCATATTTCGTAAATTAGAAAAATGTTGCTTCAATAAAAGAACAAAAAAAATGACTTTGATAAATAAACTTTTCTTACTCGAACGAGAGTAAATCTCGAATTCTTTTCTCTGACTAGAAGTAAGCTGGCATCTTTAATTGTGCCGGACTCTTGAGGGAATATTAAGGCTTTGCTAGGAGATATTTCGGGTAGTTCTTCAGAAGACCAAACTGCTAAAAGTGCAGACACTGGTGTTAGTTTTACGGTCCAGACTTTTTTCCAATTTGGCTCATTAGGTTGAGTATATAACATTTTTCCTTCTAAAGGAAATCTAATTTCATCTCGATTCCAGCCCAAAAGATCCAATGCCATCTACAATTAAAATTATAATCGTTATATTATATGAAAAAATAAATTTTATATGCATAAACATTCTACATATATATTAAGCAAATAGAATAAAAGGTTGAGTGAGTCAGTAGTTATGGAAGTTCCGTGTATTGCTTATTGTATTAGTTAATCTTTTTTAGAAAATATATATTTATGTATGTATATCGTATACGCCAGTATTTTGCATAATTAAAAAGTATATATAAATTATTTTTAAACACACAAAATAACTATAGTGACCTCCTATTATATAACTATAAAAATACACACAAAAATAAAGTTTTGTTTCAAAGACAATAATAACGAATTGTTTTAGTTATTTCCTAATTCTATTTGAGCAGTAGTATACAGAAAAATGATATAACATAGGAAAATAATTTAGAGCTAATGCATCTTAGGGAATATACAAAATGTAATCTATGATTTCTTTGAAGTCAAGTTTTTAGTAAATACAAAAATATATTATTATTTTGAATATTTATAAAGAGTTTGTAAATGATTGAAAGAAATGGAATAGAAAAATCGTTAAGTATAATTATTTAAAAAATAATATATACAAAATTAAAAAAATGAAGTATTTTCCAAGGAATTAAGAAATTGAAACTGCTGTACTTTAAACTTTAAGGACTAAAATTTAATAAATTAATAATTACACACCCGTGTAATTAAATCATAAGACGATTATGCGACTAATATTTCATTTGCGTCTTTTTTTTTTAGTCAAATACATTGTTTTTACGTAGATGTACTTAGGTATGTCTACTGACCAAAGACACACATTAAAAGCTATATTATTAATTAGAGAATATTCAAAGTTTTTTTGAAGGAGAATAATATGTAACAATTATGGGCCTTATGCCAAGTCCTTCTTACCTTACGTATCCGTACGTTTCCCATTTCCGCTTGGATATCAATAGTTTTAGTAGGACTCGGTGTTGACATTTTAGGTAGTCTTTTCCAAATCTTGTTCGGGTTTACATCCTTGGCCTCCTAAATTAATTAATATTAGAAGGGAAATCTAGGGGTTAGTCATAAATTATTGTATATATAAGCATGTGAATATCCTGAAGCATTAAAGTTTATGATGATGATGATGCCTTTAAAAAACAACAACAAAAGATTCCTTCCTCACTCTAGAATCACTCTCAAGAGATTTCACAGTATCGTCACTTTTTAGCACTGATTTTATCAAATGAAAAATAAAAAGTTTTGCTTAGAAAGGAGGTCTATTGCATACATATTGATTTTATATGTATTTTGGTATCTTTAAGTCTAATTATTGATTAAATCATAATAGAATCCTTATGTTATGTAGATTACAAAGGAGTGATGATTGGAGGGAAAGCAGTCCCCTTTGTGTCCACTAATAATTAATATGCAGGATCATCACTTATAAACTTAAATTATTTCACTCAATTCAATAATTCTTTTTTTTTTTAAATACAAGTAAATTGTCCACCTTATTCATTTGCTCCAGAGACTCTTCAATTTTCTCTTGAGCAAGTTTGATTGAGCTCCTGTCTTCATGATTCACCAAAGTCACTCTATGCAGTCTCGAGAGTAAAAGGGGATACTTTGTTACGCGTTGAACTGGAACCTTTTTATAGATAACAAGAAATGAAGTATAAATGAAAGCTTCCACTCTGCAATGTTTGAAACTAAACTAAACTAAATAAAACATTCTTAAGGGCGAAGATAGAAAGCCGGTATTGAGGAAATGATAGACACAAAAGAGAGTAGGGGGACACTTCGAGAAGGTCCCTTTTTCCTCTCTCTGTGTTTCTATTCCTCTCTCCTAACGCACTTTCTCTCAACACATACAAAATGTATATATATGTATGTAATAGAATAGTGAACGTTTTGAAAATAATAATTGCAATATAGGATATTTTAGAGGAGTCTTTGGAAGAGAAGGGAGAGGAAGAGTCTCCACTCAACTCAATATTGTACAATCAAACAAGCTTGTTGTACATCAAGCGTGGGGCACATACAAAATTTGTAAAATAAATGAAAGACTTACCATTAAAAAGGAACTTAAATTCATTCTTCTCAACATGGAATTTTCCATTTGGGAGACTTTGAGAAAGATTCGAAGTAATTCTTTTTCTTTTTCTAAGGTCGTTAAAAGCATGGATGCAGATCCCTATAAAACAATTTTTTTTAATTTTTGTCAAAGATTAAACATAGTAATACAATCAAATAAAGAAATATATCTTTTTTTCCTCAGGTTGACTCTTTCATATGTTCACATATATTTATTTGTATGTACCTATAGCATCATGATCTGTGTATGTGCGTTTATTTATTTCCTGCTTCCTATAATAAATCATGCTTGCATATTTTCCATAATTCTTTATCATCTAATCTTTTTTTAAGGATCATCACCTCTTGGAAGCAGGATATTTATAGGAACATACTTATAAATAGACATATAAGAAAGACAGAAATCAAGTATATGACTTAAAATGACATTCAAACTCAGCCCTACTTGTCGAGTGCAGTAATGTTCAAATGCTTTGAGCATGGATAAAGACTCGAGGAAAAGCTTTCCAATATTAACAGTCGTGAGATCTTCATCGCCATGATCCAATGCTATTTCAATGGCATCCTTGAGCGTCTCAGTAAACCTTTCATTTACAGATATGAGCTCCTCTGCATTTAGAAAAATGGAAGAGAGTTGTTCCGAGTTGAGGAGACCAGCAACCAACATGGGACGATAAAACTCTTCTACGATTATTCGTAGATCTCGTCCATATTTGATTTCTGTTTCTATGATCTCAGTTATCGTCTCTTTTCGTTCGGAACGGCGTTTGGCGCATTTGGAACATACGATCATGGACAAACGGTCATTTCTGGAAAAGAATAATAAAAAATGGGGCCAATTAGCACTTATTCATTAGATTGATATATCAAAAGTTTTAGAACAAAGGGGAAGGTATCTAATCTGTGGGTTGAATGTACATGCTATGCATATGTTGGACTGCATATTGTATTACGAAGGATCGTAAAAGAAATATACAATGCCACATATTTCAATTTATGATCTAAGAGACGCAGCTCGCTTTCTTCTGAGTCATCAGTTGATATAAAACAATACATATACTCTCATACTTAACCTATCCTATCTACATACATACGCATTAAATTATTAGTATTTAGACACATGTGTGTAGGTACTATAATAACAAAATTCAATCCGATTAACTTCATTATATGTACTTCAGTAAAAAGTCATTATGTCAGGGATCCTCAAAATAAAACCGATACTATTCTTTTTGCTATAATTTAATTCGGAAATACGCATATTTCAATGAGTTGCTTCAGGCAAACATTATTCAAGGAATATGTATCAACCGTCTAATAAACATAAATAAAGTTATCATTAAATACATTCCAGATAAATTTGTTAGGAAGGATCAAGTATATTACAAATCCTTCGTCCCTTTTCTTAAAAAAATGATATGTTCTTGCATATTTAAAAACAAACAAACATAACGTTAATTTTGTGTTACTTACGTGGAGATGTCGTCCTCTGTATGCAGCTTTTCGTTGCAATCCAAACAATAATGCGTTTCCTCCATTCCTGTTTCTTTCGAGAAGTCTTCCTCCTCGACCTCCAACTCTTCTTCGTCTTCTTCCTCCTCATCTTCCGAAGTAACAAGAGTCCTAGAAGGTACGGATGCTGTAGCAGATATTCTTGATTTTGATGATTTACTCGTTTCACTCCCTACACCGGAGTCAGTTCTCTCTATATCTACTGCACTATTTAAAGCAGTTGTACAGCCTCGAAGAATGAGTAACTCGCTTCCAGATGAGGTGCTGTCACCTGAAGAAGAGTTACTTGAATCACTGACGTTACTAATAGCGCTAACTCGATGATTTTGGTTCCGTTTTCCAATGAAGCCACCTCCACTGTTGTTGCCCCCACTAACACCACCTGTGGTGCTACTACTACCTGTCATAGTTGTAGCTGTTGACACGGAACTTGATTCATATTCCAAATTATTTTCTGACAATTCAATTTCAAAGTCTGAATGTCCAATTCGGTCCTTTGCATTTTTCAAATACCTAAGGATTTCATACTTGGATGCACCCTCGAAAAATGATCCATCCCTTTTCTCGGGAATGGGAGGGAGTGGACGACTGGGATTCGAGGTATCATCGGATATCTCTTCATATATATGTTCACTCGGAGGATAGTCCTCCTGTTGAGAAGAATCAAAGGATTTTAGTCCAGAAGTGAATGAAGAAATGGATCGAGCAAACTTCTTGATATCTTTGAAGGTAATTTTATCCGGAGATGAGGATGAAGAGGAAGAGAAATTTCGCTGTAATGAGTCTCTGGGTGAGAGAGTTTTATGATTTTCCGCATCATTGGGATTAAATGTTGTTGCCACCAAAATAGGAGCAGATATCTCAGGTTTAGACTTTTTCGGCGAAGACCTTCGGAGCTCTGACGTTCTATTCGTATACATTGCGCAATTGACATATTCATGCTCTGGAATGGAATAATGCCTCGAAGGACTTATACCTCCTTGTTTTTTCTGGCGTGCGATTTTCTTTAGTCTAGGGGGTTTGATGGGCTCTTCAGAGGAAAGGAGGAGAGCTTCGTCTTCTTCTTCCTTCTTCTCACCTTCCACATTAATCCAAGATGAAGAGCTAATTAAGATTTTGCACTCACTTTCATCTTTTTGTGGAGCAAGAAGGCTTGGATGATGACTGGGAAGACTAGTCTCTGCTCTACTAGTACTTCTATTCGCCTTTTTACCATTGTTACTCGAATTATAATGTCTTGCAACATGAGGGCTTGTGTATATAATTGTTTTATCCCCATTATTCTCAATCAATGGAGATGATTTTTCCATCTTTCTTACTTTCTCTTCATGACTAGATAAGAGTATTCCATCTGCAGACATTGTCTCTGCTAAATCGTATAGGTGGTTTTTATCTGCTGATATTTGATCTGATTCTGCACCTTCTGGTGGCAATCGATCCTCGGAAAGATTAGCATACTTCCTTTCTCCATATTCTTCTTCATCAAATGAATCCTCACTAAACTCATCCGACGAAAACTCGTCACCTTCGCTTGGATCAGGAGATATAGGAGGAGGGGGAGGGGGAGGATCCTTGGGTCGTGGAGGAAATTCTGGACTGAACAAACTTAAGGGCCTTCGTCTTTGCTTCTGTAAACGGATCCGAGTAGTATCATTAAATAATTGAGACATTGCGTTTTCTTTGGAATAATCTCCCCGACCGTTTATGCTATTGGTTCTGGTTATTCCACTGGGGCTTGAGGCTCTACGCCCTTTGATGGATGAATTGGCAGTAAATCGGCGCGCAAACTCTGTAAATAAAGTTAAAAGTGTACTTAATACGAATGGCGTATATGTGTGTTAAGTTTGTAGGAGTGTTAAATACTAAGGAGAATACATGTGCATATAAAAAGAAGACTTGTCCTAGAGGGATCATTAAAAGAAATTCTTTAACGTATGTCTTAGAATACGTATTTTTCCAATATGATTTTGTTTTCTTTTTCTTTAAACGATACACATTTCATAATTTTTTCGCGCGCTATCTAAAACAGTCTTATACTACATATTTATAACATAGTTACTTAAATATATACTGGTATGTGTACCTATGTATATAATATTATTACATATTATTTCCTAATGCATCCAAAAATGAGAGAAAAAGAAGCAGATATATTTTTTTTTGCATCCTTTAAGATACCTGGAATGGATTTCAAAAAGGATTTGGTAACTTACTGACTTTGATAGATCTTAAATAAAGCTCTACTCGACTGTTAGTCTCATCGTTAGTTTTAAAAATATGGTCCATAGAGGAGGACGGAGACAGTGGAGGATATGAAGGGGACTCCTCTTGTTCACACATTCTTAAATGACACTCAATTTTGTAATGAAACAAAAAGGAACTTCCTTCCTTCACACTGAGTTGCCGTCCTTGTCGTAGTTGTCTCTTAACCCTCTTTAATCTCTCAGTTACTTTACTTTCTTTCTCTTTCTTGGGCACTGACTTAAGTTGGAATTAAGTCATGTACTTATATTAAGAAGGATGAGATAAAATACAAACACAATAAAATACAAACGTTTGCCTACATCAAACTATTTCAAAATTTAATAAGAATAAAAGTACGTATTCAAAATTTAAATGTAGATGGCGCTACGTGTATTTGATGCTAACCAGTCTTAAAGAAAGAGGAAAAACTAAACTAAATAAATGGGAGATTTGCCACATAGAAGAATAAAATTAACTGCATATATATATAACTTAAGAGGCACTTTTTCTAAATAACATGATATAGAATCCCCCCCCCCTAATAGCCATATCACTTTGTTTCAAGCAATTAAGAACAATTACAATCTAAATTATCTGTTAGCTATTAAATAATCATTTTTAGATTACACAACAAATCATGTATGTTATTCATCATGAAATGATAAAAAAATATTTATATTAAGAAAGAAAATCATGCATTGTCGCCATACATTGGACGAAACCAAAAATGATTTATGACTATTTCTTTATAAATATCATCTGCTAATTTAATTAAAAAATATATATTTAATGATTACAGCTCTATTTTTCTGATTAAATATCTAATCAAAGCATCAACATAGACATAGATTATGATATTATATTGTGTACTCAACTTTCAATCAAAGACACCTCCTCATTAATTCATTTATTAGTCGCAAATATGAACATGAGATTTTAGCCAAGTCGAATAGAGTATCTAATTGGACTATTACTCAGCTCTATATATAGACTTTTATGGTTCCCTACCATCAATTAGTCTTGTATTGGTCCTTATTAAGGACAACAGTTCAGTTCAGTCTCGGACTGGTCAAGTTCAGTCGAGCTAATAAGCCCTAAACCTTATGAACAACGATTCTTGGTGGTGCCACTCAATTTTATTTCTTGCTATTTTATATCAATTTTAGCATTTACCGTCCGGACAGTCCGAAGGACTGGCCCGAATTAACTAAGGACTGAAACAACTGCACTACCATCAACTACGTTCAAATAAGTTTTCGGAAAATAAGAAATGAAACTGATGGTGAATATTGAAGAACCACCATCAAAGGATACAATTTTTAGATATGATAGAAATGTGTAAATTTGTACGAATGGATATTTTCTTATTGGTCCTCTTTTGTTAATAATATATTTATAAAAAAAAATATATTTCACGATTCAATAGTAAAGATTTGTATCAGTCTTTATTATAAAATAAAAGATTTCATCATACCTATGATGTATGTATGCCTCTTTCTCAAGGTCTTAAATAATACAAATTATTAATTGATAATTAATAGTTAATTTATTCTATATTTTCTTGAAACAAAATGAACACGTGTCTTACCGATAATTTGGCCTGAAGCCTTGTCCATCAAAAGTAGAAAAATAGTGGTTCTATGTATATATGTATAGTTATCTATTCAATAAGTATTCACTACCACAGTCAAGTCCATACTAATTAGTCCAAGAAGGGATTTCATAATTGCTATGAATAGCAATAATATTTTAACTAAAATAGATTGCCGGCATAGTAGTATATATAGTTTGGTTGTAGGATTCACTCCATACATACACATAACATTATTACTCCTAAAATAATAAAAGTTTGTCCGTATGGCATTCCTCTATGCTTTTCTCTCTCTACTAGCTTTGCCTGGTTTTTCACTACGTACAGTTCTACATACATTGTATACATACAGTGTGATTAAGCAAATTGTACCGTTTATGATACTAATATTTAAATCAACTTCATCAATAACACTATGTACATATTTTCAGGTGTACTTTTTATTATAATTACACCTTATACTTTCTACAATTATTTCTAAAATGTCCTCTTTCTGTGGCCACCATGCCCTTCAATCTAGAACTAAAGGCCTGGTAGACCTTGATGACGTAGCTATTGTACATATAAGTCCACTCCTTCTCAACATAGGTCTTCAGGGAATCAACATTGTGGCGGAGGACTTTGCAGGCCGTGCTCTCCACTAAGTCCCATTTTCCACTGCTCAGTGGTGATCAGTCCGGTGATGAAGGGGACAGAAGTTTGAGTACATAAATAAGTTAGGTTTTTTTGCACCAAGCTTGAGTTGTTATAGTCTTATGGCCAAGTGCTGAGTCTTGGAATCAACATTAATCCCCATCGGAGTATTTGACATCCAACCAGAGATTCTCAGTGTCTTTCATCACCTCCTGCTACTCCATTCAATTTCAAAGGTCACGCCGGTAAAAAATGATTGTATGCCAATCTTGTTGGGGTTCCTTCACTTTCTGTCTTCCTTGTGAGGCACTCACCAATCGTAATGAGTCTCCTAACCTTAAAAACGAGCTCAACAGAGCAATTCACAATGTCCGTGATAACCTTTACAGAGTATGGATGCAGAATCGATCTTTTTGTCTCCATTATCATTGTTTGTTGACATACCGCAAACAATAATGATGAAAAATGGTAATTTTCGAATTTTGTAATAATCTAACATTGATTGCATGTAATAATTGCTCTATGGAGCTCTAATAGGCATGATACAAGTTGCTTACGCGCAAATATCATATGTTTTAAAGTAGAACACTTCTTTACAAATTGAATTGACTTTGTGCTTTTGCAAACCATATGTAATTTGTTTACATATACTGATAATGTAGTGCAAATATGACTTAATTAAATGAATTTATATCCTGGTATTTGTAATAAGTAGATAGTTATAGGGTTAACAACGAAATGTTGTTCATTCGTAATTATAATATTGATCAATAATAATTCTAATTATAAATGCAAGGCCACCACAAAGGCTTCATAATAAAATGTATTATTATGAAGCAATGCTGCAATTCGAATCTCTTAGCAGCATAAAAATCTCCAAGTACAATAAGGAAGTTGAAATTATAATAATGATAATAGGCCTCTATGGACATTATTATTATTATTATAACTACACATTACAAGCATACATAACTAGGTAGGTATGTACTATAATGGGCTATCATTTTCACTAATGAGATACTCTTTCTCTACGTATATACCTACATAAGTCTTGTTTCTACTCATGATGGTGAAAAAATAAAACTAAGAACACTTGTAAAATAAGACTTGATATTATTTTTCGTAAAAGAACACAATGAAAAATGAGATGTTTGATCCGTTTTTTCTTTATTTTATATTATGCGATGTGTATGTAAGTAATACAAGTCCTCATGTCTTGATATTAAGGCCAATATCTCCTGTTGCGACGGGGGACTTTTTTCAATGTAATAATAAAATAATTTAAGCACCAATGGGCTCTTGTCAAAGACCATACTTAACTTTTTGAGATTCAACTTTGTTCACAACAGCTCTTAGGATTGTCCTTAAGGTTGTCCCCAATAGCCAAATGATTTTGGATTTGACACATAGTGACCTTACGGACCTTTAGGATCTGCATAATGTCGAACACGGTCTTGTCTACAACGGTAATGTAAGCTCTTTTTTCTTAAAGTGTGATGATCTGTTTAGTTAATGTTCTATATACAAAATAGTATTAGCTGAGAACCTAATCTTTCCTTTCAATTACTTAAACTTTTTAATTAAACTCACTAAACTTGTCAAAAAATACAAAAAAATAACATTCAAAATTGTCTCTATACTTTTTTCCATCCCATTACTCTAGAAACTATCAACTATTGGGATGTACAAATTATGGAATTCTCAAAATGGAAAAGTATTATTGTTTTTTTCACTTCGATTATGAGTTAGATATGAAAAAGTCTCTAGAGAAACTAAATTATTTTATATTACCTAATAAAGTAATATAATATATCTGTAGAGGATAACATTCTACGTCTATTAAGTACATTTATTTATTCTCTTTGCTTAAGTTATGTTATACAAGTATCTTCTACTCTGTTTTATTACTGCTAGATCCAAGAAAATCATAAATCCTCTCTTTTTCATACGCATGTAGAGGTTTTGTAGGCTTCCTTAAAACAAAGTAAGAATGAAACTTCCGAATACTTTTCGCTCAATTAAAAAAGAAACTATTAAGTTGCCTTATGTTACAATTTAATAATGCATTAATTTTCCCAAAGACGACATGGCTGTGCAAAGAATTAGTGTCAGTACATACAAAATTATCTTAATGTATTATTTGTATGTATTTAGAAATCTCTCCTTTCTGTCACAAGTGTCTCAAAATATACCAACATTTGCGTTTGAATGCATGGAAATCGACTTTAATCCCTACTTATGAAATTTATGTATTCTCTAAAAATGAATTGAAGGTTTTCATTTACCTCTATTTATGAAATGTATACATGAATTTTATTTAGGTTATTTAAAATATCTTCTTTTGAATGTCGATACATTTATACGAGTATATAAAATAATATAATCAAAGTCACACAATGTTCTTTATTTCCTCGACAATAGAACTTCATTATAAATATGCTTGTATCTTCAGAACATTTGTAACCATCAAAATAGTAATACGGAATCTACGGAAATCCTTTTCAGTAGTAAAAATAATATTTTATACAGAAATGACCTGCTTTATTGTCCAAGAAACTTTTCTTCTAAGGTCTTATATCACTAGTTCAATATGTTTCACATAAAATTTCAAATATTTTTTTCACCGCAAAAGATTAAAAAAACCAACTAATTTACAAATGTAGGCTCATATGTACATAATTAAACATTCCATTGACTTATTTGATTGTTATTTTAAAGAGATTGTGGAAACACTGTAATTTCGTGGTGATTTTAAAAATCTCACGACTTTTTATTTTTTAAGTTTCATGTTAGAACCTTTGTTGTACAAAAATAGTACTCTTAACGGTCTACATCATCATCAACTCTTCAGGTTTTGTAGAAATAATGCAATGAAATATCATATTTTTGAACATGACCTTATTTCTTATGCAGTGTCTCTTATTTGAAAAAGGGAAAGAGGGAAAACATTATAACATATCGATATATATGAGTATAAAGGCGACGTCAAATGTTTACCCCCATATAATTTTTATATGTGTATACAAATATTTGAAAGTATCAAATGATTATTTTATTTCATCATCACTAAAAATATTTTTAATTGCTAGATTAGAATTTTTTTAATAGTCTTTTGATGATTTTGATTCCATTAGCCCCAAAAACAACTTAATATGACATTATTACATTTACTACGATAAATAGTAACTATACTATGCAAATATGCAAAGTCATACACGCTATAAATAATAATTAATTTTCATTTCTTCATAGGAAAAACACTATATAATTCTAGGGTTTCTTATTTCCCCATAAACCATTTTTTAAATTACTGTATCCCATTAATAAATCATCAATACTCTGATATTGAAGTATTTCTTTTTATATTTTAAGAATAAATAATTCATTTTAAATATATTTCTACCCTCTATTCTCATGTTCACCAATATATTATTACTAACAGTGTACGGGTTTTAGAGCACATGGGTCAAACTATTTTGAATTCCGTAATTGAACCCGCGAGATTAGAAAAAATATTGATTGATGAACTGGTTAATTTTTTTCTTATATTATTATATGTAACTAAATGAAACTGATATTAAGAAATAATGGGATGATCCTGTTGGTATAAGAACCCAAGAAATCCCGGGATCCAAAGTTATAGACCCTACTATGTACACAACAAAATTCTGCAATGCTTTTCTTGTGTTAAAATATACATATAAACGTTTTACTTTGTCACCATAACACAGCCATAGAGTCAACAACATTACACTTTCATAGAATCCCCGTAGGTGGATTGTTGTGATCATTTTGGTAAACAACGATCTGGATATTAGCAATGCTGAGGTCTCAAGGATTATAAGGATCGAAGAAAGAAGAGTTGAGGAGTTTGGAAAGGCTCCGGTGGAGATCAAGGCTCCCCAGAGAGTGATCATAAGGAAGGAAGTGTCCAAGCACACCGTATATTTGTCATCTTAGTTCCTCCAATCAAAATCCGATGAATTAAATATTACTTTGAGTCAAAGACCAAAAGTGGTCTTCACACTACCAAGAAGTCTTTGATCGACTCCTTCGTCCTGGAATGCAGGAATTCAGATTTGGCTCTAGTTTTCAGAGCCTGTACATGGTTCAGTATCCGAATTGGGATCGTGATTGATGCCTACGGGGACTATATAGAGTGAGGTATATTCTCAATGATTGTCTCTACTGCTCAGTTTTTTTTTTTAACAAATCTTAAAAAATAACTATTTTAAAGGAGATGGATCAAAAGCCCCGGATTTTGTTGTTATTATACATTCTACATAGTAAGAAAATGTATGTCTTGCACTCATAGAAAATACTAAGTGAAATATTTACATCGTTAAGCCCTTTGATTTATCATCTATAATATTAATGCCATACTTTTGTGTAGCTTTTCATAGCGCTTTTAGACTCTATGGAAGTGAAATTAACTAGTGTTCTCCCCAAGTTAAATAAGCTGTATGTAATACATTTACTTGAGTAATAAAAAAATAATAAAAAGAATGAGCTAAGAGTATAATAAACGCATGATGTACGTGGTGTAAATTAGGTATATAAAACTGATGACGTCTTTCAAGGCATATAGTCTATTTATATATATATATTTATTCATAATATTTAAATTGGTAATATTATATTTCTATGTGTTTACATACATATATAGAATATATATTTGATGATATCTCCGTTTATTGAAATTGATGAAAAAGAGTTGACTCTTCAAACATTTTTAAATGGTTCCCCCGCCTTCTTCTGTATGTTGATACTCGTTTTCGACATTTTTATGCATAGGTACTTGTATATCATAATCTTATGGAAGCTCGTCTTTTTGCAGTTAGTAATATTGGGAAAGAAATATTGATAGGTTATTGATGATTATAACTAATTACGGGGGCGTAGAAAGTATTTTTATATTAAGGAGGGAGGCAGGTGGATAACATGTTAGGAGCGTTTTGGGCTTGTTAAAAAATAAATCAAAAATCAACATGATAACTCTAAAAATTTGAAAAATGTTTATTAGGAGAGTAGCTTAGCCGTCGTGACGTTTCAATAAATCAGCTACAATCAGCTGTGACGAGGGAGGAAGCGGAGAATGAAAGAAACAAGTAAATGGGCAAGAAGGACTCCGATGTCTATCCTCAATTCTACTCGGAGTTCAACAAGGATTTAACTATTATGACTCCACAACAATCCTAAGTGTTATTCTCCGTCTTTCATGAGAACAAGCAAATGTTTAATCAGTTTTTGAATATAATTGAATGCTGTAGAAAAGGAAGTTCACTCCTTAGGAAAATAATGACAATGTCAACAGGTTAAGCAATGAAAACTCACTTTTCAGTTTGCCAACTAAAAAAAAAAAAAACGGGCGAGCTAAAAAAATACACCCAATTTTTATGAATATACATTCAAATAATGGCGGTGTGCTAAAAAAAAAAAAAAAAAAAATGAACATTGTCACCCTGGCAATTTGAACAATATTTGGGAGGAGAGCAGCTTAGCTGTCAACAGCCGTGAGATAAAGAAATAAACACAAGCCCCACTCCGTATATAGGAAAGATATATACAGTAACTACTCCCATCTCCATCTTCAATTCTACTCTGAGGTCAAGAAGGACTTATGTACAATTCTAAATTCATAACTAATCCTCAGTGTTTCTTTTCGTCTTTCGCACACTTTTGATTACTCGTTATTTATTGTTCTTCCTTGAAAAATAAAAGAATAATGATAACAGCTTTGAAAAATAAATAAAATCATCTGTAGGCTGCAATTACAAAAAGAGCGCCCTCTTCCATTTTCATATTTTTTAACCTTGAAATTATTGTTCTAAATTGTAAGCCAATTAAAATTTTGTATAAAGTCTCAGAAAAAAATAGATAATTTTCTACTATTTTAAAAGTATTTTTTTTCTACAATGAGTTGTTCATAAATTTAGCAATGGGATCTTATTCGCCATCATTGGATTTTTACGTTAATTAAAATCTAACAAAACGTTTCAATTGTATTATCTCATGTTTGCAAATTAATCGTATATTTGCAACAGATTTAGAATAGTTGATAATGAAAGGATAACTTTTTTTACTTTAACAGTAAATATGAAAAGATCAGAATCATTTTAAAATAACACCCATTTTTAATAAGAGTAGATACTTGAATTCCATAGAGCATTTCCTTTTGAAAACTACTACTAAAAAATTAATATTTAAATTTAAAAAAAAGTATTTTTCGGATTTTGCTTCTTAGAAAATTCCAAAAAACCAAGCATAATTATAACAAACTATTTTTTGGGGACAAAATATATTCAGGCACACACTTTAAGTATCAGTGGGGCCACTGAATTGCAAATATTATTTTACCAATATTTTCTACTCAAATGTTGATACAAATTATGCATAGCAAATGTTTCTCTACACGTAATCTCATCGATTTGCCAATATTCATTACATCATAACGACGGATCCATTCAACAAACAGTTGTATTGTACAATATAAGATCCTCCTCGATCATTAGAACCACTCCTCTATATATATGAGGATATCGAAGCATCTAACCTTAACACCATGATGATTCTAACTTTTGACCCTCAATCAAAAACCAATCATGAGTTTTTAATTTATGCAGTGATTGTTTGAAATATTCTCGTAGTTACTTATCATAATAATCATGGAACAAAATAATTTATTTATCGCAGTATCCAGTCAATTGACATGGGAATATATTAATCATCAAATACAAACCCAATTAGTTCACAGTGAGATTTCAACCACATGCTATCAAATCGATGCATATCCATAACGGGAAAAAAGTATTATTATTTTTCTTTCTGTAGATTCATGATTCCTCAATGGATGTGTACATACTATGCAATACATCATGCCTAAGCCTTTGACTTCTAAACATTCAATCATTGGGATCACAATTTAATTAAATAATTATGTATGGATAATAGTAGATGAAATATTTCATCACCCTAATGAGCAATTCCACTACTAATACTCCTATTAAAAAACAAAAACCCAAAAACCTATTTTACGCATGAGTAAGACCTCATCTTAAATTGAAGTTTCACATGGGATGACGTGTATGATTACTTAATATGACCTTTGCTCTAAAAAGTCATGCAAATTATTATTATATACATATATAAGTACAAAGGAAGGCTCACTAACGGTACACAGGTTAATCAAAATCATAACCAGAGGTGTATAAAATATGTCATAGAAAGCGGGAGTGGTTTTTTATAGATAGCAGGGTTTTATATTAAACAAATCTGTTATCCTTATCATTTAATTCTTGAAGAAATAAAATCTAAGTATAATGTAATAAGTAGTGTATGTGCTATAAATAGACAGAGAGTAACAATAAGTGTTTGCTCTGAAGTTAAATGTGTAAACCCTTGTGGAACTCGGCGAAAAATTGAGGGTGAAATCGGACTAATTCTTGTTACATACGGAGTAGGATTTTTGTTTATTCCTTCATCTTACGGCAGCTTGAAGTTGATTTAATAAAACATCATCAGAGCTAAACTTATCTTCTCCCATACATTCTTCAAATTGTCACGATTACAATTTTTGGTTTGGTTTGGTTTTACATAGCGCCAGGACATGGAGTGTTCTTAGGCGCAATTCACTTCTTCTTTGTTGGAGAAGAACAGTTAAAAACTGAAAATGTGAGCTCCTTCCAAAAATTAAAAGAGGGTACAATTAGTCTCAACGAGACCTGTCAACAAAGTCTAAATATAATGCAGTCCCCTCATATCCAAAATGGTGGCTATTTTATACATTACTGGTCATCACTGAAGGATCTTCTTAAATGTACATTGTACATAATAACAGGGCATTCAGGGGCGTCCACAAGGGGTTGGCAGGAGGGAATGATCCCCCCCCCCCAAAAAAAAAAAAATAATAATGTTAAAGGATTTTCTTTTGTTAAGGAGAAAAATAGGTAAAAAAGGTCATACGGTCAAATTATGCAGCAGAGCAAAAAATTAAAAAAAACGATTTTTTTTCTTCAAAAATTGGAGACAACGACAGCAGAAAGTTCAAATTATTAGTGAAACCATTTAACAATAAAGAAATAGCTTCACTAAATGAAACTTTATTGGTGGAATAGGAAGGGAGATACTAGGAGTCAATCCGAGGACTGAGGATGAGGACGAGGGAGATCACATCTCACCATGTAAAATACAACGACTCTTTCTGCAATGAAATCTCCTCTGGCGACGTCCCTCATTCTATGGATCGACTCCAAGGCCCTCTTTTCTTTCCCCCTCCCCCACTGTATACTCCATAAGAGAGGAACTTCTCCACTCATCCGCATAATGAGACCTTCCATCTACTTTCATGATACTCCCAAGTGCTAATTATCCAAAAATCGTGGAAAAGGGCTAATACTCTAATGACAATAATATATTCTTCACTTTGCAAAGTTATTTCCTTATTATTTAAAGGTTGTAATAATTGAATTTCAATTTTCCCCTGTCCCTGTCTCCCATTTTGAGAAAGAAAGAGAAAGTATCACATGTGGCCAAACTTACTCAGAAATTCACAAGTTATTAAGGGATTTTCATTTAGTTAACTACATGCATTATAAGATTATATACTTAGCGAATCGGTAGTTTATAAAGTAAGCATTATATATATATGTACAGGTAGATGCTGGGTACTTGAATATTTATGTATACATTGTATATATATATATTTATATCATCATCCATGTAACATATATCCCAGGTATAATATCGTTCTAAAAATAGATATTTGAACATCAATTCGACAAGAAGGGTAAAACCTAACTCCATCTGCTTTCCTTCGATAAATATATTAAAATATATACAATGGTAAATACCTATACGCATATTATAATATCTACAATATTTGAAGTTTATACATTTATTCAAAAAACAAACAAAAAACTATTTTATTCCTTTTTACAACTAAACTTTACTCCCTAGTACAGTGGTCGGGGTAATTTACCCCAAAATAAGGATTTTTTTAATCTCTATTAGAAAATTATTATTATTTTTTTTTTCAAAAAATTTAATATTTGAAATTTTATTTAATTTTTGAATTTTTTTTTTTCAAAAAAATTTATTTATTTGTATACAACTGTGGATTTTTGAACTTTTTTTCCAAAAAGTTTAATATTTTTGTGACAAGCTGTGGATTCTTGGGTTTTTTTTTCCAAAAAGTTTAATATTTGAATTTTTTTCTAAAGTTTTGAGGAAGTTTTTGAGAATAGCTAGATTTTTTGATTTTTTTTTTCCAAAAAATTTAATATTTTTGTGAAAAGCTGTGAATTTTTAAAGAATTTTCCCGTAAAATTTATTTTTAGATTCAATTTTCAAAAAAATTCCAAAAACTAAGCCCCCAATATATAAGCCTGCGGAAACCCCTCCACTAGGGGTAATTAATTTTTCACTAAGTTCTTTCGGGTTAATGGTAAAAAAAGTTACCGGACCCCTGCCCTAGTATATACAGTTGATCAAAAGTCATGATAACTAATTTTATTGGTACTATACTTTACGTAAAAATAGTTTATTACCAATAAAAATAGTTATTGGCCAAATAGGCAGCAGGTTCCTTCCTGAAGCGAGATGGAAAAGGTTTCGTGAGTAAATAAGGAAATGAATGGACTTGCGAGTTTTTAAAAGCATTGAATCCTCCCACTGCAATTACCTACTATATAGTAGACTCCTCAAACCAACATTTAAGGATTTGCAACAATGTACATAGTTGTAACTATTGGTCTACACCTATCTACCTATGCAAAGTATCTCTTTTGACGCAGAATCAAGGTTAATACATGCATGAAGATATATATGTACATATAAGTACCTTTGTAAGTGTTCTATAAGGAACTATTTTTAATGCATGCTGCAGTTTTAATTATATTATCATTGTTACATAGTTTTATTTATGAGTGGGCTGTGTGTCTGTGTACGATATTTGTATGTAGAGTAGGCATCTTTGTACGGTTATTTGAACCATGTTGGTCGTCAATCGTCTTCCATGAGTGCGTCCCTCATAACTCCCTCTTCAGTAACAACCATGTTAGTTATTGAGTAAAACTAAGAACTAAGTAAAAAATGATCAAAGAATTGGATCTTCTCAAACACTAACAAACCTAATCCCTTATGTTTTATTTAGAATAACGGCTGATGTCATTTACACATGCATGTATTGAGCCTTTTTGTGTATCTTAATAAAATCAAACCATGACTCGGATTCTTTATTGTTTGTGCCTCTTCCTAGTCCTTTTCTAAACGAATAGCAATTGATCTCCCCCTTATTCAAGATCCCTTAAGATGCATGATTATACAATATTTGGAAATGGAAAGTTAAGACCACATAATTCTACACAGAACGAAGGGATATATCTAATACTGACATAAGAAACCATTTATCTAGAAAGTGATGAAGGAATTGTAGTGACGATTAATTACACTGCCAGTGAAAGACAACTCGGAAAATAAGTAACATTTCTTTTGTAAGTTATAAAATATCAAATACATATATTATAGATGGAAATTGAATTTAAGGCTTTAGATATTATACTTTATGAAGGAACCATTTTTATCGAAATATAAATGTGTGTATTTCTCTAAACATAAGTAGGTACGTTTCTCATATTTTAAAGCTTTCAAGGTGAAATACACATGCACTGAAAATTCAGTACAAATGACTAAAAACATTGAGATAAGTAAGTCCTAGTCATTGTGATTCGAAAGAGTGATCTGTGACAATTTCTTTGGTTGCACATAAAACGAGGGAAAAACAGTATCAAATGGATGATTATGACGTTAAATGAATACATATTAGAGAAATAGATTTCAATGTGCTCAATAAAGACTCAAAATAAATAATGAGCACTAATTTAATTACGACATCCTTTTTTAAGGAGATTAAGAAAGAAGTCGCATTAAAACTTTAAGCAAGAAATAATTGTGCGACTAGAAATCTCTCAAAATATAGAGCGTTTTCATGTGACGTCACAATTTTGATACTGACCATATCGATGAAAGCCTCTTTTTATTACTCAATGGCCTTGTTTTATTTTATATCGATATCACCCTATAATGTATTAATATATGTTATTGCATTGTTATATAATTTTATTTCCATGTTGTAGACCATTGGTTCTCAAATGGTAGAAGCACTCCAGGGTTACTTGGGTTACATAAATATACGATAAAAGTCGTATATCACTAAAAAAAAAGGTTGAGAATCCCTTTTCTAGACAATAAATTAACAATTACGATGGAAAACATGAATTATTTTTTTGAATTATCCTACTTATTTCGTTCCTAATCGATTAAAAAAATGACATAATTGTTCAAATCAAGCGATTTTGAAGGATTTTCAGTAGATAGTACTTTGATTACATTCAAATACCAGTGTTTATCAGTGGCATCAAGTACTAATATTCAATGCAGTTACAAAGTCTTTTTTGATTTATAAAGCCGTTTGATGGAGTTTCAAAAAGATTAGTTCATTTTATGAAGTAAAAATATCAAACTTGCAGCCCCTAAGATATCGTTTTCTTCAATTCTGAAAACTCTCTATTCATATCAAATGTTTTGTAATACAATTATCATTGAAGAGCAAGGAACAAATGATGTGAATAATACTCTAATATAATGCAATAGGAACCATCAAATCAATGCATTACCATATCCTTTTCCTATGAGGAGGGATAGCTTGATACACAAGTGCCTTATTTTCGAAACATGCATGATTTGTAATGGTAATCCTCATATGCTTGAAACCAAATGAAAGAGAAAAGCCATAAATTAATGTAAATTGAATTGGAATATCTAACTACGTTCTTTCAGCTGTTCAGTATAACTTCTTCAAAGATGCAAGATAACTGAAGTAGAAATTAGGATTGATTTGGCTAGAACGTAGAATGACTTAACTATTATAAATTCTACCTACCATTTCTTATTTTCTTCGTGTTAAATTGTCAAAAAATCCTTGCTTTAAGTGAAGCAAATAAAAAGATAGATGTGACCGTAGGACTGATGAACCGACTATGCGGTATATATTGAAAAGGGCCACAGGGGGAACTGATTAGGCAATCAGACGTGCGATTGATCCAACACTAAATTATGTACATATATATTCAGGGGCGTCCGCAGGATTATATTTGGGGCGGGGCATTAGTTTTTGGATTTTCTTTTGGAAAAATATCCAAAAATAATGTGTTTTTTTTTTAAAATAATTTCAAAAATCTATAGCTATTTACAAAAAAAATTAAAAATTAAATTTCAAATTTCAAATTTTTTTGGAAAAATATCAAAAATCCATAACTATTAACAAAAAAAATCAAATCCTAAATTTATGTTGAAAAATTTCTAAAATCCATAGCTTTTTTGGGGAAAAAATTGAAAATTATTATTTATTTTCAAATATTACGTTTTCTAGTAAAAAACAAGAATTCCTTAATTGGTAGGGGCTACATCCCCTTTAGCCCACCATCTGTGAATGATCTTGGTGTGCAAACTCCTGAATGACAGAGAGTAACGCTGAAAATTTGTTAGGGAGTTATATATCCATCTTGGACCCTGAATAGTATGAAATAATTCAACGTTCCTCGGATGACATACATATTAATGGTCTAAATTTTGAGTATTTTAAGCAAAATGAATAATTGACAAGTATTATGTAGCCCATAATCAAGCTGAAATGGCCAAAGTTATAAAATTTGCAAATACATCATAAACGTGTAATTTTATACATCAAAATTAAATGAGATTATAAATTAATTACTCGTAATTAAAATGACGGATGATTGAATTAAATAATTAATAATGAGATGCAGAATTGGCAACTTGTACATTTTGCATATATATGTATAAATTATATCCTATACAGAGGTCCAACTTGTATCCAACATATAAATATAAATCGCGTGTAGGTGTTATCCCAATAAACTGCCAATTGTCTTAGTATTTTTATATGTTGTCAATTTGTTTTCTAATGTCTCTTATTGCTTCCTAAACGTTGGTGAATTGAATTCAAATGAAATATTACAAAGCTATGACGGGCTATTAATTAAATAATAGTCGAACAATTCTCCCCAAATAAAGTTATTGGTCAACTATTATATAATTGCGACCACTATAGTTATTTTTCTATTTGGAGAAATGATTTTGAGATACAATCAATTTCTTATTGAACAGAATGATACTTTCTAATCTCAGAGCGCGTCTAAGAGAGCCTATCCTATCAAAGAGCTGCCCTATAGATAAGAATAAATGAGTATAAGTTAATCATAGAAATTTAAAAGTTAAGAGGAGAAAAATAGTTCCTAATATAATGAAGCTCTTCTATTTTTAAGGACTACAACAAGGCCGTGGATATCCAGTGGAGTCTCATTATCAAACGATTTAATCTATCACAACATTGAAGCATGGTTAAATAACAATTGAAACCCATTGCAATTTGTGCAGTGTATATACACCATATTTATTAAACCAAAGTCTAGGAGCTAATAACAATAAATAAGGAGGCCTTTGGGCTACAAAAAAACAATGATTATAGTATATAGATTTTGAATATAGTGATTATGGTAGGGATAAGATTTTGAGGTGTTTCCACAAGGCTATTATTAGAACTAGGTAGATAAGAAACAAGAATGGGGCAAGGTTAAATGATGTTTACGTGAGCTCATTACCGCTATGTGGATAGGAGCTATTTAAATAAGAGTGTCAAAGAGAGATGGATGCAAAAAGAAAAGAGGAGTGAGAATAAATGTACGTTTCATTAAAAATACTTGGGGATTTTGAATGTCATCATTGGCTTGTTGGTCACGCTTTGCAAGATACACACTAAACAATGCGCTCATGTCGTGATTTGTCTGTTTTAAAAATGTACGACTTTTGTGTATGTATAAAGGATGTTAAAGAACTAATTTCAAAACCTTCTCATTAATGACTCCTTAGCCCTGATACGACACCCCTAAATCTGAGAAACTTTCCTTCATTCTTCACCCAAAGAAATAATACACACATAGGTACTATTGTAATATCTTCAACACTAATTGTTATGTCTGTGATGTTTTTTATAATACCATGAAAGAGAGAAAATATATATGTATTTTATGGGTTTGATGTTTCGACCTTTGTGAATCCTTCCTCACGATTTTCTCATATGAAAGGGGGGCCTAAGAGCTAATTTCTATTTTATATCTTCAAAACCAAGTAGGCACTTATAAGTTATAGGTTTGAGACCAAATCAGACTCTTTATCATAGCTCTAATTAAATTATTACAAAATCTCAGCGAATGAAGTAAAAATTTCAAAAGAATTACTTCATCCAGAAAAAAATAGAAAACGTAAATCAATCAATCAAAGTAATTGCAATTTAAATCACGTTCATTAGAGTTTTTCCACTTACAAAGCTCAAGAAGAACAATAATTATCATCTTCAAATATAAAGTTAGTATTAAATATATTTATGTAACTCTAAGCACTTCATTGCTTTGGCATTGACGGTAATCGATGCACCAAAATGATATCAACAGGGAATGATTATATCTATATTTTCTGTTGATTTAACTTTCAGGTTATTAATTCTTAGTTATTTGATTACCTACTTATCTTTCTTAAGTAATTTTTTTCTGCTAAAATTCATATTTAAATTTTGCAATCCTCAAATACACATTAAAATGAATACTATTAATGTTTTTATCTTTTTAATCTAAAAAAACGTATTCATAAGTGGCGTTTAATTTACCCGACGTACAGACAAGGGACTTTGGGTTAATTGAGAGGAAGAGTTGAGAGCTGTATTTTTGTTTGTTGGTATTTAAAGGAACATTTGAATGTGATTTCTTTGGTCTTTGTCACAACAACGGCACCACGATCTTCAAAAAATGCCTAAAGTTAATTCTCTCTAAGACGTATAGGACTTTTATAATTAAAAAATCTGTCAAAATTTAAATATTGAAGTGACTTGGAGATCTAGATATTTTATCAGGTGTTAAACACGCTGAAAAGTTGGAAAAATACTACTCTATAGACTAAAATCAATCTCAAGAACCGTTTACGACTACCATTTACATACTCTGAAGAATGTCTAAGCTATAGGACGACTTTCAGACAACTAAAATTTGATTTAAAAAAATACATTGTAATTGCATACATGAATCTTTGTACGTTCAAAAATCTCTAGTAATCCTTTCAGCCATCACTCATTCCTAATCCTTGAAAGTAAAAAAAAAAATCATACTTTTTAAAAATAAGTGCATGTCTCAAAGGATAGATTCTCCGAAAAGGGAAGGGGCAAATGTATAAATAAATGCATGATTTCATCACTTACCAACTATAGCAGGATTAATTGAGTCGCTTGATGCTGATCTCTTGAAATCCTTGAGGCTGTTCTTCATTTCATCACTCCCTCCTCCGTCTTTCTCTCTATTATCACTCGTATTCCCAAATAACTCGTTCAAAATTTCGTCTGCTAATGACTTTGCTGACTCATTTGATGAAGAGGTGGATTGTTCTTTAGGACTAATTTCTACACTGTGGCTCTGATTGAGCTCATCCTTTTCAACCACAATAGGCGATGGACTCTTTTTTCCATAGATTTCCGTAAGGATTTCATCAGCCAAATTCTGAGATGAGAGTATCAGTTGAGGATCAAATCCAGATAATTCATCAGAGATCTGCTCTTCCTTTTCTTCTTCTGTCTCTTCTCTCTCTTCGCCATCAGCTGGATCAATGAGATCAATAAGTAAGGATTCTCTGTCTTCCATAAACCTAACTTTTCTACTTAAATCTATCTCAGGACAATCTCCCCCTGGAATAGAAGACTCATTTTGTTCTTCTCTCGTCCTTTCTTCCCCCTTTTCATTCTCTCCTCCATCTTCTCCTAAGAATTCTTGGTTCGATGGTCTCTTCAATATGGACTTAACCTTAACAACAGGGGTAGAGCTAATGATTTCCAGATTCTCCATCTCAAGATCCTCCTCGTTTTCCTCTAAAATGATATCATCAATTTGTATTTTTCGAGAAAAACGTGAATTGTTTCCGTGACCTGAAGATGAGGGAGAGTATTTCTTTTGCAACTTTTTTAGACGTTGCTCAGCTACAGCCTTTAATTTTTCAATGTCTGGACTATTCATCAAGTCTTCTTCATCTGTTGCCTCCTTCTTTATTTCTTTTTCTAAGGGCTCAGAATTAAATTTCACTTCCCCATTGTTGATTTTATTATTATTAATAATATTGTTGTTGTTGTTGTTAGTACTCTGATCCTTGAAGGAGTTGGATTTATCATCAATGATCTGCACTCGTGAAATCTGAACAGTCTTATTGTTATTACTGTTTTTTATGGTTACTAAATTGTACATATTTTGATCCTCCCTTTTGGCCTCTGGGACAGTGGGACTGACTACAGGGATACTCCCATTAACTGACTTTCCATTCACTACTCTTGATGTGTTAACGTCGACTCCATTCACCATGGGTTGTTGATTTGATGTAGAAGCTGTAGATGGTGACGCAGGAGAGACGGATCTTTTAAAAGTGGAACCATCCGAGGATTCCCAATAATTTTGCCATTCTTCAGAATAGTAGTTTTCATTTGGGCGAGAGGAAGAGCTTCGTCGAACATAGTCATAGGGGTCTCTATAAATCATCAAATTCCTTGGAATAGGTGTGCGACTTGAGGACTGTCTTTGAATTCTTACACTTCCTGGAGGCACGTAGGCTTGTTGGGGCGTTGTTGGTGTTGAAGGAGGACCATGTTGAGCGATTTCATCAAATGCAATTCTCTTACAATGACATCGTTTGCATCGGCCAGTCTTTGAGCGACGACTACTTGTGCCGTAGATGTAATCAGGGCAAGAACAAAACTCTTGTCGTTCTTGCCAGCCGGAAGATGGGTGATTTGGATGTTGGTAGTAGTAGTAGTAACCCGGAGACTTTTGAGATTGATGAGGAGGTATTCGATTATAGGCAGGAGAGACACGAGGGACATGATAGTAGGGTTGGTAAACCCAGGAGGGATGATGGACTTGTTGTACATTAGAGGACTTCTCAGAACTTTTTCCCCCAGGAGAGAGTTTATCAAGAGTTTTACCAAGTTTTTCTGCAAAACTCTTTTTTACTTTCTCTGGTGGAGGGGAGGTTATGAGTTGATACTGGGAATACGCACCCGTCCTTGAATTTCCCTGTGACTGTGATCGAAGTACAAGTCCTGCACCATCCTGTAAGCAAAAAAAAAAAATATATATATATATAAATAAACTTATGAATGAAATAAGTACAATATTTAATGAAGAAAAATTAATTTTATCTATATTTTTGGTGAATATGATTATTTTTACTAGATAAAAAAAAACATGCATAGAACATGCTCAGTGGAGAAAATGTATTGTTATTTTCTACATACTTTTATGGCTAAGAGATGGGGCTAAGACAATGTCTGAGAACCGGTTATTTTTACATATATAAGTAAATGAGCCAAAAGAAACATAAAAGTCTTATTCAACGGTGTTTTTGTCATTAAAAAAAGTACTTCCTTTCATTTATTATTACACAATAAAGTTTATTATAGGTCGATTGGCAAAAAAAAAAAAAAAAAGATTTCGACACTGCGCATAAAAAAGTACATTGATGGTACATAATATACACTTGCAAGAAAAAATTGGAGAAAAAACGGAATTTCACTTATTTTTCGAACTCCCTATGATTTTATCCTCAGGTAATTAGGCTATTAAAATGAAAATAAATTAAGGTTCAATATGGTCTCTATACACATCTTTTTGTAAAAAAATATCCTTGTTTAAATTTTAGCTTCATCAAACAATCCTCCCTTTGCCTATATAACTGCTTTACAGACTATTGGTATTCTTACCATTAGTTTTTCAAGATAGGCGGTTGTAATATCATTCTAAGCATTCTTCAAAATGTTTCACAACTTGTTTTTCAACAATACAACGACCCAAGACATATATCCAAGCTCTGCAAAAACTTCTTGGAAAAGAAAAGAAGCCTCTCACTTCTTATTTATTATGCAATGGTCAGCTCAATCTCCTGATTTGAGTCCAATAGAGCTACTGTGGGAACATCTTGACAGAAAAGTTTGTTAAAAGTACCCCACAAGTAAGAATGAGTTTTGAAACATTTTGAAGACTGTTTGGAATGATATCACACCTGACTGACTATCTTGAAAAACTAACAGGAAGAATGCGAAAAGTCTGTAAATCAGTTATAGTGGCAAAATGAGTATTTTTTGATGAATCCAAAATTTAAACCCGATGATAAAGGCATAGGTAGTAAGTGTCATATTCAGTGTATATTATATACATGATGGTTCTACATATATTGCAGCCAATAACTGTTTTGAGAACATCCGTTCATTCCATTCATAGAGGAAACTCATTGCAACTAAAAAGGAATTATTTTTTTCTTGTACAAATTATGTAAATGATTATGATTAAAGAAATGTTCTTGAACTGATATTGTATTGAACTTTGATCCCTTTCTCTCTCTTATTTTCACATTCTCAAATATCAAGGACAATCCTCCTTACTCAATGTTCTCTAAATACATCAAAAATCATACATTTATGTGCATATTTTCTATTATACAAAATAATGGCTAACCTCTGAAAGAGCAAGACAGTGCCTTCAAAGTTTTTTTTAACACTACTCAATTTTCTATTCCTTTCCCTCTTTTAAAAAAGTCCTAACTGTTGGTAACACATAACTGTACCATCAACAATCAACTCCTGATAACAAAAAGATGGATTGAGACTACTTAGTACATATTTATAACTTATAATCCTTAGAAGACACCATATCTCATGATGACATAAATATAATGCACTCACCATCATCTTTATCTTAAAAAATGAATGATCTATCAATAATTATTATAACACATTAAAAAAACTTTTTAGGTATTTGATGATTTGAGTAAAGGAAACCTCTCTTCAAAAATAACCTTTCAAATAAAGTTAGTATCACATATTCCTTATTATTACATTCGAAATGAATAATAATAGTTAAAAACACCTTCCAAGTATTGGATCCTCTCCAAAAAACATATTTTGATTTATCAAAAATGAAAAAAATATATGTATTTTTTATTTAAATTAACAAATAAAATTTTCCTCATATTAAAATTAAATTCTAATATTTTTTTTCTTATTATTAAATTGACTTAATTATAATCAAATATTTATATATATCCACGAGTGTAGGCATAAGAGCGGGCTCACAAATATACAGAACATAGTCAAATCCGGATATAATGAAAATACACTTATACTCAACGTTTTCTCAGATATCAGTTTTCTACTAAAATAAAATACATTGGATGGAAGAAACATGTCCGTATGGAGTCAAATTTTTCTTTCCTTTTTTGATATCAACTTAATAGGAATTTTTGAGTCTGATGGAAGTAATTAGAATCAAGAATTCCCGAGAGGATTTTTTCTTTTTATAAGTACCATTTTTTAGATTTTTTCAATCAATACAGATACATTTATGAGTTACCCCTCCCCCCTTCAAAAAAAAAAAAAATCCTAAAAATAAAACATAAAAATAAGCACAAAAAAAAAAAACTGCATATATGAAGTAAATATTAGATTTTAAAATTAAAAACTTGGTTGTATGAGATTATATACATAAATATCGTAAACAAGTGAGAAGAATTTATCTTATCAGCTAATAAGAATCGAGATCACTACTCTATTTTGCGTGGAATCCTCAGCAACAGATATACGATACTTTATTTAGATTGACTATCTACAATATCAAGAAGGTCATTTATGATGGTATTGCCATATACACGAGCTTCAACCTGAATGTGCACTGGTACACACAACAGAGGTAACAAAGTCCTTTAGGGAGACCAACATTCCATTCAGACCCAAAACAATGCGACCACCATACTTGGTAGATACCAAGCCGTCCGACGTTTCCTTCCTGTCGCATTTCGAGGGAAAGGCTTACCGGACAAGGGAAACTAATGTCGAAAATCTGAGGACTTCCCTTGATGAATATTGAAACTCAATGACCCCCAATCATATTATTACCACGTCCTGTGAGAGCTTCCAGCGGCGCATCAAGGCCATTATCAAAGTCGATGGAGGTTAGATAGAAGATTAGAAATGTCTGCAAATACTTCGAAAATGGGTATCTATACTTAAAATTTGGAGTTTATTAAGGCTATAATGAGGGTCTTTATTTGTACTTTGGCAAAGGGAAAAATCCTGGTTTAACGAAAAGTTAACAAACTTGCTATAATTGCAAAAGGATACATGCATGTCTTGAAACGATTAGAGCCTATGGGCCCTTCTTTTTTTCATGATGTGTGTACCTAATGCAGTGTACAGTTATGTAATTTTGCAAGTACGAGAATGTAATTCCAAAGAGGTTATGAACCTTTATAAAAAAAAAAACACTTTGAGATTACCTTTTGCATTTCATTTTTTCATTTGATTAAATGATATTTTGTCAAAAATAAAAAGAAATTTAATGGAATGTATTAATCCGTTGCTTTTCATATCTGAATCATACGTCCATAGAGATTATATTGTGTGGTACATATCTGTATATCTATGTATAACGGAGGTCTAGACCTGTCAACAACAAGAAAGAAAGATAGCCCACCCAGTGTTTATGGCTCTTCACAAAACAACCCATGATAAAGATGAACCTTTTTCATTCATCATCACTAGATTTTTTTAAACTTCATAATATGATGGATTCATTTTTTTCTCGTAGATCTATGGCCGTTACGCATCCAAAAGATTAGCCAAAAATAATCACCTTTATAAGCTACAACAATAATGAAAAATGGACGTACCCAAAATTTGTACATTATATAATTATAATTATTTAGATTAGAAGTTAATTTTATGTACAATTTTCAATCTAATTGATTGGCATACAGCCGTATTAAGGATAGGCATTGAATAGGGGGCTGGTTAAATTCTTCCTATACATATATTCTTTTAAGAAAAAAATCCTCAAACATTATATATATCACGGCATTATTCCTTGAATTTGACTCTGCATTTCATTGTCAGCTGTTGATATGTCTATTTGTCTTGGCCCATAGACACGACTTTATATATATTGTATCTTTTTTTCTCAAAAAAAAAGAGAGACATAAAAAAGGCCCTCAATCAGTTGGTAGCTAGCCAATTATTCTCAAATGTAGTACTATTCTTCAAATTTAGGTAATTGCTTGCAATTTATCAATAATTAATTTTGATTTCATAATGCGTGATTATATGTTTTTGTGTTTGTGGGGGGGAGCTTGTTTTTTTGTAAATAAATTACAGTTTTTTTAAATAAAATTTCAAAAATTAATTTTTAATTTAATTTAAATATTTAAAAAAAAAAAATTCTGACATATTTTATTGTCTGGATTTTTTAATCCTGCAGACGCCTCTGTGCATTATTTTAATCAAATAATGCATTTATGACAAAGAAATTGCAACCCTTAAAATTTGCTTACACAACACGTATCATCTACAGATATTACAACTGGAATACGTAATTAAATCCTCCCTATGCGACTGTACAATATATCCATAAAAAAATACCTCTAGCATGTTTATTCTGGTGACGTATGACTCATTCTTTTTATATTGAATTAATAATTATTATAAATTAACTCTTTTTTCTTTTGTCAATTAATTTCAATCCAAGAAGTTATGTAGTAAGACACGATAAATATGATTAATGAATAGTAATTATTTTGTGCAAAATATGCAACCCTTTTCAAAGGCTTGGAATGATTCAAAAAGACCAAATTGGTATATTGTATATACATATATAAAACCATGCTTCAATTAATCAGATATAAGTAATATGTATTTTTTCTTCAGCTCATTATTACAAATTTTATATATATATATATTGTATATATTTTATGCATTTTGTAATTCTTAAAAACATATATTCAAATAAAATAAGAAGAAACTGGAACAAGGCCATGGAAGATATTGCTTAAGAGCTTCAGAAATATACATATATGCATATAAATGTAGATAGTGGGGGAGAAGGTAATACAGGACAGTTTTCAAATCAAATGGGTGAGCATTTTATATCCTTAATTAAACCCACACAAAGGGATATAATCCCTAATAAAAGGAAACTATTGTGACGTTATTAGAATAAAAAAATATAATGATTTGTTATGTGTATAAATTTATGATTTAATATGTACGCCGCTAATGATATTACCACATCAATTTACTATGCTTACTTTATTTCTAAACAGCCTACATAGATACATAAGTATAAATATAACTTTGATACTCCCATAAAATGGCCTCTCTAATTACTTTTTTATGGGTTATTATGAACTTTTGTCTGATTTGAGGGATGTACCTACATACTTATGTACACTTATTTATTTATTTCATTTAAAGTTTCCATGATGGATACAGACACAAATTCCGAGTTCAAGGACAGATACGTCTTTTATTGAGTAACATATCTACATTCATGCTGATTTCTTGGAACCCAGACATTTCATCTGCCTCCAATATGTATGTCGATACAATTATGATGAGTCATAAAAAGTTTTCATTAACCTCGAATCTCTATTACTTTTTCATATGAAGCTTTTATTTACATTCATTCATGTTAGTGGGGACTCAAAACTTTTGCTGTAGAAATTAATAATGTCCTATCCCCCATATTTTTAATTACGAGTTTTCATTACGCAATCAAACAACAGTTGAAACAAAAATAAACAAGTTTTGATTTTATCACATATCTCACAGTGTAAACATGTCGGAGTTACTACAAAAAGGGAACGCTTGTAGAATCTTCTAGGGGTCAGTGTCAGTGCTTATAAAGGTGCAGGCACCATTGACATCTCCCTACAAACTTCCTACAACATCCAAAAGTCCATAACAGCTCTATACCGAAAAGAAGAAGCAACACTTTTGAATCAAAAATATGGCTGACTTCTCCCCTATGTCTATGTGGCCCTCCCCTAGACCTGATCCCAACACATGGACTTTGCAGTTTTGCTCTGAGTTGTCATCATGGACAAGTGATACATCCAGAGATGTCAATCTGTTCGTTGTTGCGTTGTGTCGAAGACGGTATTGCTTGTGAAAGAAGATATATTAATTAAAAATATCTTTAAATCAAGTATTAAAACATATGAAAAAAAAATTCTTGAGTTGTCTTTTTTGATTCCAAAAATATCACGTTTTTTGTTGTTAAATCTTACTATTGCAATTTTTAGGCACAACTCTGTGAATATATACTGTTAGTTGGAGTTCGGTCTGGAAATCCTAGACCACTCTGAGACCGGAAATACTAATCAAACTAAGACAGCCTTGATTTGTACCACAAAAGAAGTCGGTCTCATTCAAAATAGTTCAAAAACAATTTTATAAATGAATTTTTGATGATGTCATATGTATTTCCATATTGTTAACATTGGTACAATGACGTCATTTCACATTTAAAGTGTTTGATATCATGTGTATTACTCGTATAAGTAGAAAGAGACAAAGTTGGCCCATAGAATGAGACCCATGATATGAAAACGATAAAATTTTGCTTCAAATTGGTCTAATAAAAACACTTAGTACCGTACCATAAAAAAAATCCCTACCTATATATATTTTAATGTGCACAAATTAATGAATGATATTCTATTTTGTAGCATAGTGTTCAAACTGACCTTATCTAAACCCAACACTTTGAAGAATCGAGACTAGGTTACTCAGGAGAGAAAATTGATATTGTGTCATATTTATTTAGAAATAAAACTTTGCTCTGATTACTTTGGTCTTTGTCTTGATATAGAGGCCAAGGCTTTGAAAGGTCGCAAGAAAGACTGATCTCCAGAACTACATATGTAATTGGCCTTACTGACCCCCCAATTCTTCTAAAGTTTGTTTATGAATACCATGTGACTTACACAAATTCCCTCCTTGCAAAAATGAGATTTAAGTTTTTGTTTTCTTTTCCCAGAAATAAACTTCTATCGACAATTGCTCTATTTTTTTTTAAAGATTCATTCTCAATTTTTTTTAAAAAGGTATAAAATCTTTTCTTAGAAATATTGTAATTAATTTTTTCCCATTAAAGATTTAGGTTCTACTTAATATTGAAATATCTAATTCATTTAAAAAAGGGGAAATCTTTTATGAGTACTTTTTAATATATTAGACCTTGGTTATCTGGGATTACTCCTACTTGACTTATAAGATGGCTGACTCTATGAACGAGTACTCAATATCTACATAGTTACATATAACCGTAGAAACTTTCACATCATAAATAACACGGATAATTATAATTAAGAAATATATAAGTTAATTCACGATGATTAACATAAATCAAAATAAATTTAGCGAAAGAGTAAATCATTCATTATAAAATGAATAAGTAAATGCTAATAACTCAAAAAACTAAAATTATTCCATGTTTAGTTGTTGCTGCTGTTTGTGTATGTACAACACGAGGACCAAAAACCAAAAAAAAAAAAAAAAAAAAAAAAGTCAATCATTATTCATCTTCTTCAAAATTGAGAATTTAATATGTATAACCCTTTTGATTGATTATTGTATAATTAAGTTTATTCATGAATGGAAAAAAAAAATACTGCGAAAACTATAAATATTTTTATAACCAACAGAACATATTTTTTATCAAAAGGCTTTAAAATACATAAGTAAATATAATGATACATTAGGGCTTCTTGTAGGATTAATATGCTAAAAATATTACGTAAATTCGATACATTAATCTCAATAGACTTGCATGTACATAAGTTTTAGCGATATTTTTATGATCTTATTTACGTAGAATAAGGTGCATGTTATTTAAATTTATACATGAGTAAAATGAATATGGCTTGAGCAAAGTAAAAAAATAATATCCGCAAGGTGGTCTGATAATCTTTAGTTTGTAGCTTAAACGTCTTCTATTTTAAAGATAAACTGATATTGTATATTAAATAATATTGATGGGACGATTAATCCGAATCGGGTGTTTTTTCTTGAATCCGTATTGGAAAAATAATGTTTCCTTTGCGATTTTGAGTCTTATTTATTACTTCTATTTAACTATTTAGTACTTTTCCAAGTTAAAAAATAAAATAAAAAATAGTTCCACTCCCCAATTAAAGCATTTTTGTTTTTTTATTAAAAAATTTAATGTTAAAAATTTAGTTTAATTTTTCAATTTTTTTTTCCAAAAAAAATTCTTTTTCTGTTAGTTTTTGGAATTTTTTCTCCATAAAATTGAATGATAGTTTTTTTTTCAAAAAAATTTAAGAAATGCTAGAATTACATCGGATCGGTAACAGGATTTTTTTTGGAATTGTCCCATCACTATTAAAGAATATTAGCATTCAGGGAGGTGTACTATTTTGCTGCAAGATGGCGCCACTCGCTGCTGCTTTGTTTACAAACTAATATAAGTCAACAAAAGGTCATACCCCATTGTGATAATAACTGACGTTGGGCTTTTTTAACATCAATTGTCATGTATTTTAGAAGTCATCCATCTTAGATAAAGCAAACTACCAAACTGTTTGGGAATATCAACCTTAGTTTCTGGATATACAGCTTTTTATTAATTTTTTTAAAACCCATTAGATGAAGTGTCGTTATTTGTTGTTGGTTTTTGAAAATTCGTCCATTACTGTTTTATATACTGTTTTGATATTTTTGTTTACAATCATGACGTAGCATAAACGCTCTAAAATCAAAATACCTAGAACTCCAATTTTTTTGATTATTTTATTATTTGCTATTCTCATTATTTTTTAAATCTTGCATAAATTTGTTATTAAATGCTAGTATACACTTTCAGTCACCACTTTGTAGATTCGGTAATATTAATAAATCACAAGTAAAAAATAAATTTATAAAATGATTTTCTAGGTATATTTCATATACAAAATAAGTTTGTGAAGGACATTCAGTTTGGTGTAATTAAAGATGAAACTCTATTTATTTTTTTCGTTTTTATATAAGTAAATGTAACTACTATACACATATTGAACATTGTAAATCAAGAGAGCGTTACCGTTAGAAAAATTTCAGTCCATTTGCTTCACAAACATTGATTCATATTATATAAATATATAATTATACATTTCTCTGAAAGCAAAATAATATTGAGAAATAGAAAATTCATATTTTCTTATTTCATAAATGAACCTCTCATACACAGACAACGTATATATCATCACTTTAAGACCATTTATGGTAAAAACATTCTCCCCATTCTATGTATGTGTGTACCTATGAATGATTAATTATAATTACTCATCTGTAGGTAGGTAGGTAGGTAGGTAGGAGTGATGGAAGTTATACTAAAATGATGCAATGGAATATATATTATAATTGTGAAGAAATAGAAAGATTTGTTATTTGACATTATTTTAATTTGATTGTTACAATTAGGTATTACTGCAATTGAAGAAGAGAATGGGGCTAGGGAAGGAAGACACGACCTATCATGGGTGGAGTCAGGGATAACCACCCCTCATCCTTGGTTCTTGTTTGTTGGATAAATAAGGTCAAGATCAGAAGAAGGGGGGGGGGAAAGAAAAGAAGAAAATCAGTTATGCACTTGGTTGCCTTTAAAAAAAATAATGGTGTTCCTTTTTATTCAGTTGTGTGGAAGATGCTTTTAAGAAGGCTTTAATTTTTTTTTCCTTTGGTCTTACTCCATATTTTGACTCAATGTCACATTCGACTATCAAATCAAGTTTGAATATTCATGGCTAAGTAATGAGCATCTACATTAGAGTGGCTTTGTTTTTTAACTTTTCTTAAATTTCGATTACAATAAGTGCGGAAAAGTTGTGATATGGTGTGAAAATGAATTATGCAACATTGTATTCTCCTACGAACTCATTTTAAAGGTTGATCATCTCGATCAAATAATAAAAAATGAAAGATACTCTTTATGATGTGATTATAGTCAAAAAGAAAACATTTTTAGTTATTTTGCATAAATAGTTTTTGAAAGACATTTTTCTAACCTATAAAAAGTATTAGAAAATATTATTTTTTTAAATTGTTCTATGGACCAAATAAATAGAAGAAAGTAGGAAAATTTGATGATCCGCGTATAGTTGGCATCTTTTTTTATTGAATTTTTAGAATTTTTTTATTTTATTCTCCCCTTTTGCTCCATAGGGTAGTTTAAAAAAAAAAAAATCTTTTTTAACTTTTTATAAGTGAAAATAATGCCTACCATAATTATTTAATGCAAATTAAGGCTCTTTCTTAATATTTATTGACGAATTAAAATTTAAACTAAATGTGCTACCTAAAGATGAAATTGTAGGAAAAAGAAATTCCAAAAAAATAAAAAAATAACCACCCTAATCTACATATTATTTAATGACGTAGATATCTCCGAGTATTTCATCATCAGCTTCTAAGGATATAATACATACATTGGTGCCTAGTAAAATGCTTTTAACCTTGATTTCTCTCCGTTATGGTGCGATATTCGTTTCTTCCACCGGCTGCCCATAGTAAATTAAGTTTATGCATTTAATATACCGTTAGACTATTCAAATGCCTTATTTATTCTGGGATAAATACATAACCCCTATCGGACGTCATACTTTCACACTATCCTATGGATGGGGATAAACGAAGTATTTACATAGATACATTTCAAGATAATCATTAAATTGTACACATGTAGGACCGGATCCTTCAGTTATTGTACAAAGAGATGGAGAAAAAAAAATCATCGTGACTTATATCTCATAAAAATATACATATGTATGTAAAAAAAAAAAAATAAAGAATTTAAAATAAGTAAAAAATTCCACAAAAAGTGACAAATTTTATTTTTATAAATAAATAAATATATTTATTGAATGATGTAACATTGTGTATTCTATATTACATTATGTCTTTTCTTTATTCTCAATGAAAAATAATATAATCTTGGAGGTCATAAGACATAGATGTATATTTATATATATATATATAGAGAAACGGCCGATTACTATCTATCTCCATTATCTCATATACATATTATGTAAGACCATACAATGGGTTTTGTTTGGGATAAGTATGTACATATATTCTATACAATGTATTAACATACATAAAAGGACACTTCTCTAAATTGTGAACAAATAATTTCCAGCAATCAATTGACTCATGTTGTGAAATAAAATGACGGACATTGAATTCCGGAGTGTGGGGATACACTACACACTTGAAGTAGCATTTAATTATGATTTTATGTCTGTTATTATTAATTAAGAGGTTTCACTACGCATCCAAAAGACAGCTGAAACCAAAATAAACAAGTTTTGTTTTTATACCATGTCACTAATTGTGAAAATGTCGGTGTCAGTGCTGAGTCGTCATCTCCATCCGGACTGTTTACAGCACCAAAAAGTCAATTACAGGCCCATAGAGGCAAAAAAAAAAAAAAAATAATTTCTGCAATAACAATATGGCTGAGTTCTGGCCAATCTCCACGCGGCCTTCTTCTACCCCTGACATCAAAACCCTGGACTTTGGACTGTCATGAAGAAGAATGTATGGTACACATTTCATCCAAATGTGTATTCACTCTGAGCTACCATCGTGACAGTGTGGTACGCCATGGGCAGAGTGTTCATCGTCAAGAGTTGCCAAAATGTTCCTGGGTGTGTCGAGGGTGTTATTGCTTGTGAAGTAGGACATGTCGAGTACAAAATATAGCTCCATATAGTATTTAAACATATCACAAATTGGTTTTGAAAACTGGCTTTCTTTGTATTCCATAAAAATCAAATTTTTCGTAGTTTAGTCATGATACTGCAAGTTTTGGGTCCCCACTCTAAAGTCTGTCTCTATTAACTAAGAAGAGCAACAATCTTCACAATAAATAAATACATTCTAACAAGATAATATATGAATATGACTTTCAAAAATAAATAAATACATTTAATAATAAGAGATAAAACCGTGTGATATTTAAATCGTGCTGATGAATATCAAGCATCTCATGTGGATAAATATACCTTTTAAAGCCATTAGTTATTCTGCATAAAAGCAGCATAATAGAAATAACAATAATTAGGAGCCAAGGTTATACATAGATCTGTTTCTAACTGTCTTTCAACGTGTAGATGGCGCTCAGTATATATGTATATATATAGATGAATACCAAAGTACATTATTTGTATATTTCACTTGTCTAATTGAAAAAAAAGAACCCCTAGACAATTTACAAGTTTGAACTGACGTTTGATTGACAGAACTTTTATATATACGTATGAGATTATAAATATACCATAGACATTAGGCATATATGTATTTGTTTGTGTGGAGGCTCGTACTGAATGCCAGAAATGTGCCCCTTTGTCAAAATTACATATTACAGAGATACCGAATTGAACTAATACAAATATATTTAGATGTGCAGCCCATGTAAGACACTTTCAAGGCCTGCATAATGATTTATGTGGATATTTTTGCAATTAATGCGTTTCTTTTATAATAATATAATACATAAAAATATTTATGTATTATATGAATAATGGCTAAAATAGACGTTAATCTCTAAGTAACTATATCAAATAGTACAAGAGTCACGTGCACTCAAGGATGAGGAGGATGACGATGCAGGTATGTTTGATGACAAAAAATATTCTTTTTTTTTTAAATATCTATTTTGATTATATATATACATTTATAAAGTTTACTTCCTTTTTGTGCTTTGGTCCTGCAATAAATTAGATAAAAAATCGTAGTTTGATAAAAACACTTCCGTTGGTAAAATTACGAGGATGTTAAGTTTATAACTTCCGTAATTGAATATTTTGCAGATGTTCCTATATCAAGCACAAACATATTGTTTGAATCACCAACCTTTACCATAGTTCCCTTCCATATTACAACGAAAACAGTCATTCTCAGTGACTTGTAAAAACCACTATTACTGACGAGTAACAAGTGACTATATTTGTAGATGGCGTCACATTCATATCCGTGAATATGTTCAGGGTCATCACAAGGATTTTTCTTTCGAGAGGGGTATTGATTTCTTTTCAAATTTTCTCACTGACATTCTATTTTTTCTGACAATTTTTTTCTCAGTAATATTTATCTGATGACTTTTTCTCTTTTCAGAAAGAGTTTTTGACTTTATTATTTAAATGACCTTACTTAAAAAAAAGACCCACCTTAATTTGTTGTGTTCATGAATGTATTATGAACAACTTGTAATTTGTACTAAATATACATAGTACAAGTTACAATGTGTTTATGGTAAACCAGGGCTCTCAAGTTTCGTGCAATTGCCATTTCCATTCACTGTAATAATTTCACACCAAACATAGTAATTATAATCCCTTTTTACTCCATCGTCAATCAGAATTAAATGGCTAATTAAAAATCATATTGTTTCAAATGGAATCTAACCAACCCTGTCCTCAGCCCTCAAAATATGCCATATGGGTCGTTTTATGTTTGACCAGGTGTCAATATTTATATTTATATTTGAGATCCCCGTGGAATGACGTCACATTAAATCTTAGCTCAAATTAATTTCAAAACTTGAGAGCCCATGTAAACATTATTATCTAACTATAACCTCGGTAATTTTAATAACCCAGTATAAATCTATACTATCATTTAATTTTGAGTAATTAATAGAGATTGAAGGAACTTTGGACATTTTATTTTATAGTGTGCCAGAGAATGCATTTTAGTAATGAGAATTTTCGTCAAATGATTTTATAATAATTCCACTTTGTAGTAATGGTTTTTCAATCTCTCTACTATTCTTTTAACTGGAACAACTGTTAATTCTCCGTATAAAATTATTATAAGTTCTACTTTGTTTGTACCAAAACCCAACTTGAACATGGGGGATACAGTTAATTCGTCCGAACAAAGAGGATCCCAATCACTTCCTTATGTATTTATATTGCAATATTAAGATACACACAAAAAAACAAAACCCCATTTAAATCAATTATTTTTACAACGACATTTTTAAACACAAAAAAAGAATAATATTTGAGGAAAATAATGCGTTTTTAAACTTCCTGATTATATTTCTTTTTTATATGAAAATGATATGAGGATGTTAAGATAACTCGTTTCTCCAAAGTATTGGGTAATCCTTTACCCATGTATGTAGCTACCTAGGAGAAAAATAACCTAAAAAGCCTACTTTGTACATTTATACCCACTTCACGGAAGATTGTATCTTTGATAAAATTATATTTTGAGCTATTTCATATATAAGACTTGATTTACCACCCTCATTTTTTAATGTGAATGGATTGCACGAAAAAGAATCAGGAAGAATACAAATAATATAAGGATGAAAAGGCCTACTTTAACTAATGACAAAAACTGACTCATTAAAACGAGTTCAGTGCATATAAAATTCATCAAGTATACATTTGTCGATTCATCACGCCATACTCACAGCTAACTATCCCTACAAACATTTTGAGTGGTGAGCCAGGTCTTCAAATTTATATGGTTTTGAGTGACAATTACAGAATTTCATGATGATCCATTGAGTCATTATTACTCTGAAACAGCTGGGTTTCTTTTCAAAAACATTCTCATGGTTGACAATTGTATACATATTATACAATAAATGTTTTGTTTGCCCTTAAAATTCGTCTACCTTCGATAAAAGTCCTTTGTAATTTATTTTATTACATGGAATAACTCGGAAGGACGACATTTTAATAAATTTAAAATAGAAAAACGTTCAATCATGAGAGGGGCACCTTTTTATAATGAGTTCAAGCCAATTTTTTATTAGAGTTAAACATTATTATGTTTGTGGTTATGCTCTAATAACAAAAAAGTAAAAGCTCTGAATTGAGACACATAATGTACTTTATAATTCAAGGATTAATTCATAGGGTTTAAAAAGTCAGTTCAAGCTCATTATCAAAGTGGTTCAACATTCATGGATGATATTTTCTATTTTAAATATATTAAACTTTATTTTAATGTGCTCATGTTACGCTAATGAATGCAAATGACTTCAAGTCGGTAAAGACACATGATATACCTTAAATCATATGTCATCAGATATATTTTTGCCTTAATATTGATATGAGGGAGAAAATCCCGAGGGTGAAACATCCTTGCACTGTCATTGTCTAACCGAGGTTTAATATGATTAATACCGGATCCAAACTGCAACTCCTAACCAAATAGAAAATTTATATTGGATCCGACAAGTTTATAGCCTGCAAATCATTATATATATGTCACCCCTGTTTGTATATGTACATAGATATGAACATTGCAATTTATTTATTTGTATAATATATAAATATTTTCCCACATCCCCTTTTTCCAAAAATAAACATTTTCTATGACCTTAAGATCATGATTGAAGTACTCACCAGGGGGTATCCATGTTGATAGTACATGGTTTCCCTAAAGGAAGGACTTAAATTTCTTTTTTTCATTCTTCTTCGTCTTTTCTTTTGGACCGTCTGTTTTCATCATACATCTGTGGAAAAATATAAAATATTATTATTATTTTGTGAAAATCCATCATTTTGTTCCAAAAAATAAATAAAACTGACTTTATAAAACTACATGCTGAGCCTCTTCTCATCACAAGAATGAATATTTAAAGACCGTTTATCTATCTCGTATGTATCTATCCATCTATAAAAATATGTACAAGGAAGAGCAAGTTTAAGCGTATGTTATGTAGATATGGCTTTAAGTACCTATAGTCCTAATTAGGCTTCAAAAACGTGTTTTTGAATTACTCCTTATTTTATGCATGTATTAACTCTTATGTAACTATCAATATACGTAATATATCAAAATCCAGGAATTGTCATTTGAAATTCTAAGGAAAAAAAAAATGTTTAAAAAAATATGTCCAACTTACTTTTGTTCACTGAATGGTTATTATATAAGACACCCTAATTATGGTCCCGTTTTGTATTTAAAAAATGTACCTCTCCACAAAGATTTTTTTCTACTGTGAATACTACAAAAAACTGCATTAGATCAAGTTTGTGTCCTCTCTGGCTATTTTAGACGTTGGAAAGCCCTTGTAATGTTAAAAAAAAAAAAGATTTTCACAAGTTTGAAGGATTTTAATCCATTTTTGACTTGGTATAGAACACTTAAAAAAATAGAGCTTTTAGGGGTGAAAATGTATAATTTTAAGCCTCTTTGTCCGTCCCCAATATGATATTATGAGGAAAAAGTGTACATTTAATTTTTGGTTTATCAGTAAAAAATAATAGTGATAACGGTTTCTCTGTTTTAGCATAGTGATATAAATATTGCAAAATTAACTCTAGTTGACATCAAAGTGATTAAATAAAAAGGAGGATCATTATTTATGATGTAAAAGGGAAACTCCACATCATTGATAGTGCTATATAGATTCTTATTTAGTACTGGAGACGTCAATCCCGTCTCGTGCAGTCTCGGTCTAATCCAGTTCAGTCCTAAAACTAATAATCCTTGGCCCGTTATGACGTAACTCTACTTTATTTCTTCTTTTTTTAATCAGATAATCACTGACAGCTTGAAGGACAGGTCCCAAGGACTGATTGGAATGATCATAACACTGGACTGGACAGAATAAATAAGGACTAACGCAACACATATCTTTGTATACATTTTAGTTTTTGATTGCCTGTGGCAAAAAAGTTTTTATGCAGGAGAAAAATATATTAACTCAAAAATGGGACATCATGTCTTTATTTAAAGATATATTAATGTACCATGATGTAGTCATACAATTGTACACATAGTCTATCCCACATGAAAGGAGATAGATGAAATGTCATTGATCATCTTTTAATTTATCAGATCCTTAAAGTGATTTCTTCACTTCGACAAAAAAGTAAGTATTTACATATATAGTATCTTCAATGCCTGATTAACGAACTTCCAAAAGGAAATGGTGGAGGGAAGATGAAAAAGAAAGAAAAGGGTGAAGGTAGAGAGTTAAAAAGAAGAAAAAACAACCTGAAGCAAGACTAATCAATTTTTTACTTATTTATTCCTTACCTTTAAAATATATATGTATCCTCAAACGATGATTATAGATAATAATTCTAATAAATGTTTTTTTTTTTTTACTTGTTAACAAGAGAAAAACTTCCCTAGGTTCATAACTCTATGTATACCTTTATATATAGGATTGGTGTATTCTTAATTAGACTACCTGAGAATTTTAAATAAGTTGTTAATGATGGATGATTTAATTCAATTATTATTATTATTTATTTTTTCGAAAATAAACAACCATTAAAGGCCCCTTTCTATTTATTAATAATTATATTAATAATACAAACGAAAAGAAAATTCCCATCTCATTAATGATTTTTTTTTCTTGGGGCTTACAATAACCCCAGAAACATGGAACTCCTTCTCCACTTTCCATGTTATATAACCGAAGCGTCAGCAGGATTATATTTGGGAAGGGTCTTACTTTTTGATTTTTTTTTTTAAATCCAAAATTTTTATTTTTTTGGGAAAAAATATTTCTAAAATCCACAACTATTCACAAAAATTAATTTTGTATGAAAATTTTTTCAAAAATGACATTTCAAATATTAATTTTTAATAAAAATAATTTCTAAAATCCACAACTGCACACAAAAAATTAAATTTTTAGAAAAAAAATTTTAAAAACTAAATTTCAATTATTAAATTTTTTGAACAAAAAAAAAAATATTTAATTTTCTGGAAAAAAATTTCAAAAGTCCACAGTTGATTACAAAATTTAAATTTTTTTAAACTATAATCCAAAGCTATTCACAATAAAATAATTTTTTTTTGAGAAAATTTAAAAAATCTATAGTTCTTCACACAAAATTAAATTTATTGGAAAAGAATTAAATAAAATTAAATTTAGAATTTTCTAGTAAAATGGAAAAACATACTCTTATTTGGGTTGAGGAGGGCCCTGCATCCCATCCCTGCGAACGCCCCTGTATACCTACATAGATCTTGATGACTCTCTTTTACAATTTTACTTCTCTCTATCCGTGTTTCTACGTATATAGAGTTGTTATTAAACCCTTTTGGCACTCACTCTTCATCTACTATTTAACTGTAATACAAACAGTTTGCCACCCTTAGGATATACATATTATTTATTCATCTTCTTCTGCTCTCAAGAATTGAGATGGTTTGTGTGTTTGTTACTTCCTCTTAGGTACTACATATTTTTAGAAGAATAAATGATTGTACGTAGAAGTGATAATAATGATACGGTCAGTTAATTGTTTTTTAAGTGGTGTCCATCATTTTTGGTGATACATCAAGTAAGGACAATTCCGTGTGTGTCTGTGTGCTACCAAAATGATGGAAAGGGGCGGATGGAGGCTCAGTCCTACAAACATATACGTATACACTTTGTTGTAATATTACAATAGTTCCACCACATTTTTAGGAAGATTAATGTTGGAGAAGAGTTGGACATGTTTTAGGACATGAAAATTAGTCTTTCTAAAGATCCTTTATATTGTAGATATGGGATGAAAGCTTTAGAACTTAGGTTAGGGGTAATTGCTATCCATTTATAATTAAAGTTTGACTTGAAAATATATATTAGTTATTAATTTTTCTACTAGTAGGACATGCACATTACAATGTTATCGCCAAAGGGCATAAATAGCTCCTTGCTATAGAGATTATAACATCGAAATCCAGCACTTTTAATCAATCTACTTTAAATTGACATAAAATGGTCATTTTGTTAGATTGATTGAAAAACAAAAACTGAACAGCGGATACAATAATTGAGCATATATCTTAGTCAAGTAAGTCTCTGTTGGGTTCAATATTTGCTCAATTAGGTTCCTGATCCGCACAAGGTACTGTAAACTAGAGCCCCATCTAAATTATTGCATTCCATGGCGACAGAGTGGATCAAGGACATCTTGATGTTGTGAAAACATTTGTTACCTTTGACTCATTGTAGCTCTAGACAAAATAATAAATCGGAGTTCGGTTAGGAGAGCTAAGAGGCCAAATATCTGCAGTGCTCAGGCACATCCTTCCTTGTGAGGGCTTTCCTGGGGGGGCTTCTCCACCAGGCCTTCTTCAACTCTACAAACTTTATCCTGTCTTTTTTCCATCTTTGAGACCACAGCATTGCTGTTCGGCTGTTGAATCCATGGTGGTGCTATAGCTACGAGATGAAACATTTATATTTATATTTCATTACAAAAAAAACATTGCACTTTCGTAAGCAATTATTCAAGAAAAATCTGTAAATCTGAAGCGCCATATTTCGTTGTTACAGACTATTTATTGATTGGTGAACTGTTGATTAATCTACTCTTGCCCTTCATTAGTAAAGCTGATTTAATGAAATAATAGTCTATGAATATCCATAACATACTAAAGTGATTATTGAACTTTTTAAGGTGTTGTACAGCTTGAGAAAATATCAAGATCTCCTGTAACTATTTGATCGTTATGATCAAATTATAAAATTTCTCTGCGTAGAACTAAAGGAAGTATGTGTACTACAGTTTTAGAACCACTGCCTGCGATAAACAATAGACAAATAGTCTTATTTTTTTAGAAAAATTTAGAGGTACCATTAGTGTTTGGTAGTGTCCTGATAAATGAATGACAAAATTATGACGTAATTGAATAACTGCCAGTTAATTTCGGTCTTGTATTATGAAAAAAAGTTGGACAGATACAATGGGAATCACTATGTATCATCTCCTTGGTGTATTAAAGTATTTTCTATTTAAAAGAAAGAGGGAAAAAAGGCTTCCTTCATATTGAAAAATGATGGAATAAAAAAAGTTTTTTTGTGGCCAAAAGTTGACACTTTTTTAATCAATTTAAGGGATTATGATGCTTCTTCTCTCGTGTAGATTTTATAATAATATATCCTTTTTTTATATAATATTATAAAAAAAGAATAGATCAAAGAAAGCCCCTTTAAAACTTTTATAATTTATGATGAGATCTTTTCTTTAACTATTAAATCCGACTCTTGAAAAAAAAAAAGTCCTTAAATAATGTTACTAACCAATAATAAATATTATTTCATGTAGTACCTTCTGAATGAATTATAAGCTAGACTCACAAAAATATCATGTAATACACACCTATTGTACATACGTAAAAAAAATATTTTTCTTGTGGTATTTCTACACGTGTAGAAGGCATTCATAATGATGTACATGTAATTTGCAAACACACGTAGTAACAAGGTGGTTTATTCTTGAAAATGATAAACTACCCGTGTAGGTATCTACTTATATTGTACATAAATATGTAACTGTTGACCTTTTTATGTAGATATGTAATACATAAATTATATAATAATTTGGCAATTACTGAAATGAAAGGAAATCAAGAAATGAAGGGTATCTGTTATTCAATATTAAATAAACATCAAGTATATTGCAAACCCTCATTGTTACTCTTCGTATTTTATGAGCACACGCGCTACTTATGACTTTATGCTTAGATATTGTGTGTTCAAGAATTAAATAAATATAATAAAAGTTTTGGAAATTATGAAAATTCAGCTTAGATGACCAACTTTAATAATGTGATGCTGCCGTTGGGATTTTACTCATTTAAAAACACATTTGACGTATTAAAAAGTTCATATAAAACTTTTCCATAGGCACTTGTTCGCTGGAGTTACTCAAACTCCAAATTAGATTGATTCAAAAACGTTATAGCAGTATTAGAATAGTCCATATTTTGGGATTCTTTATTATTTATAACTATTTCTGGAATATACTTATTTATTAAAGATGATTGTGTAAATATAGACATAACCTACAATTAATGCATGTTAAAAATTTCTGCCAAGAATATATATTTTGGTAAAATGGTGAGACATCTAAATAGGAAAATAAGAACTACGATTTATAAATGGTGCTAATAAAAAGATCACCTGAACAAATGACATTTGATGCTTTCATTACTACCCTTTTGTCTACATCTCATCGAGTGATCATTTATGGGGCTTAACTAGGGAGATGCAATCCATTGGTACTTATAATTTTTTTCATTGTCTTTTGTATTTATACTTCCATTGGCTATTCTTTTTATTTGTAGAATGCCTTTCTGAGACCTTAAGAATGAAGTGAAAGGTAACTATATAAGATCTAATGAATCTATTATCGAAAGAAAAAAATTATCTTTTCTTAATATGCCAAAATAAAACTGGTCAAAATTTGATAAACAATTATATTTCGTCATTCCCTAGAAATTTGTCCATTGAGTTTGCACTGATATTAAAAAAGGATTGTAGGTTGATGCAATGGGAAGAGTAATGATATAAAGCTCATATTTTACTTCTTACATGATATGTAAAATATATTTTTAGCAGTAGTATTGATTTTTCACTAAGGAAACAAATAAACTCTTACGTGCGTACTAAAAATGAGTCAGTAAATTTCTAAAAATAATAGCATTTTAGTCAATTCCATCCAATTTTTTTGTTTGTTTTACTCATTTTCATTTATGAAGTCGAAATGCATTTTATTAAAACATGTTCAATGATATATATATATATATGTAATTATTTATCCTCAAGCATAAAATGATCGGTAATTATGTAAGGCCAGTGGTTTTGTATTGACATTTCCCATAGCCTACCAATATTACGACATACATTCATATTATAGGCCTATATATACATTTACTCCCAGACTAAGTCATAGCTACATATATGCATAAATGAAAAGGGCAATGTTCTTTGCCATTTAAGCAAGTATGCATGTAATCTAAAGTAACTCCTTCAAGCTATCAAATCAAACCTATTGGCCATTCACTTATATGTACAATATATAATATCAATAAAAAGGTGCATAAATTAATATGAAGGTGGTATTATTACAATGATCCTTAGTTTTAAGTTCTGCATAATCATGTTACTTAATTAAATCCCATTTATTTCTAATTTCTAAAAAATGAAACAATAATCACACTAAAAGAAAATAACAGGGTCCTGTCTTGGATTTGAATGAATAAGACTATTAAAGAGTTCTTTAATATTTGACTCATATTTATGGATATCAAGGTGCTACCTCGTTAGCTCAAAAATAACCTATGTATTTTCTTGTCAGCTGTGGATTCCCTCGTCTGACTTGATTTCATAATTTATTCTTTTTTATATATAAACGAAGTAATACTTTAAATACTAAATCCTTCATACTTCCCTTTAGCGATGAAAATCTTGTGAATTTTTCGCATATTAAAAGAAACCGAAACCGAAAATCAACATGGTAACCCTGACAATTGGAAGAATGTTTTGAAGGAGAGCAGCTTAGCTATCATTACTGTTGATTAAATTAGCTATAAAAAGCTGTTGTGAGGAGGAGGAGAGAGAAGCAAATAAACAAGGACATTGGCAAGAATTCGGAGTCCCACAATTTCTTTTAATTATAACTCCAAAACAAGTCCTTAGTGTTACTCTCCGTTTTTTGTGAGGATACACCAATGGTCAGTCAGGTTTTGAGTATAATTGAATGTACTACAAAACAATATTCACCACTACTCAGGAGTTAAATAATAATGACAACAGCTGAGGAAAAGAAAATTCATTCATCAGATTATCAATTACAAAAGAGGCAAGACGGCTAAAAAATACACAAGATTTACATCACTATATATATATACATATATTGGACATTTATTTTTTTATATTAAGAAATTTTAACTATCATATGGAAATAAAAATCTATAACTATGGTTTTAATAAAAACAAATATTATAATAAGGTATCAAAGAAAACACTATGTAAGATTTTAGTATTATGAAATATATATCAGTATATGTATTTATTTTAAAAATTGTGGAGAAAAAATATGACAATGATAGTCTGGGAGTATATAAGAGATAAATAACAGTTGGTATGACTTGTTTGGACTAACTATAAAATGATTTTTGTTCTTTTTTCTGTGTTTTTTTTTTTAAAAAGGAAATGTTGCTCCACATAATAAAAGTAAGAACATGATGTATAAAAAGAACCAATTTCACACACTACTCAACAACAATGTCTATAAATTTGGGAGCTTTTGAAAAATACATTAAAAGATTAGTCATATATGAAATGTATATTTACAAAAGCTACGCTTTTGTTAATTAAATATAATAAGTTTTTTACCAATTATGAGAGTATATGTTCGTACAAATCTCAGTAGAGTGTTATATAATGAACAAATCTCATTTGCAGTAATTCATATTTAGACAAATGACTAATATATGTAAGTACATGATTATCAGGCATTATTTAGCGAAAGAAATATATTGAGTTTCAATCATTAACAGATTATTTTGCCAACTAAAAAAGAAATACAATGATCGTGAGGTAGATACTTGAAATTATGGTATAAACGACACTCCCTTTATGAGCATATGTTATATATGGAGCGCCCATTTTGTATCTACGTATGGAAGGTTATGAGGTGTATACTAATAATTAATAAAAATATACATTTATATTTTTATTGAAAAGAAAACTATCCAATTCATTAAGGAATTTTGCAATAAATAAATAGCTTAATGATCCAATTTCTTGTGTATTTTTAAATATTTTTTTCCAAAGAGTAATTTAACAAAGGTTCATTCCCACGAAGGTAAAATTTCCAGTTATTCCTAGTACTTTGTACTATAGATATAAATATCTGTATATGTTCCATATTTACTTTTTTGAGTTAGAATGACAATGAGCCTTGTTATTGGAGATGATGTTGAAATATGGCACAAATATGCATCAATATGCCTTTGTACATATTTTTCATTACTATGTACGTACATACATATCCCATCACTTCCACGATGAAATGGAGAATATCAAGTCAAGGATACGCTTCATTTGACGTGGAAATTTGTTTAAATAATCCTACTTATTTTGAAGGGGGAAAAAATATCTTTAAAAAATATCAAAATATTCTCAATGATTTATGTACAAATAAAAATGTGTGCATCAAGGATGAAGATGATGATTTGATGCTGGATTCTCCAATCAGGGTTCCATGTATATTATTTGTCTAGTAGATATTACATCTATCATTCTTTAATTGATTAATGAGATGAAATTCATCTCACTTTTGACATTTCTTTCATTGCCCTAATTATATTATCAATCTGTGAATTGTTATATCAATTATAGTTTGTGACACTATTTTTGAAGAATATATCTCACATGATGTTTCTTCTATTAAAATCGACTAATTTTATCTACTTAAAAGCCAAAAAAAATCTAATCAATGATGTTTAAATATCAGGACGTGGGATAATTCCACTAATATGAAAATGTACACTGCATCTTATAATATTTGCTCTTGCAATTCAAAACCGGTACACGGTAGATGTAATTCTCTGGATCAGTTATAAGAACAAAACTGTTTTGGATCGCCCCCGTACAAAAAAATTCAGCAATTAACTTAAAACTCGTCAAAAGCTTTCAGTTGGATCAACATTTTCATAAACTGTTGAGGGTGTCCATTATGATTTTAAATGAGAGTAAGTATTGATTGGAGGACGTCATAAAAAGTTTTACACTTACTCATTGTTATGAAAGATTGAAAGGTAAAACGTATTAAGATACTATTCATTAGAAATTACCTCATTCATTCAAAATCTATAACTACATAATATATTGGTATATCAAAGAGGATGTACGCACCCTTAAAAATGAAAATAAAAATATATTAATTTTCCTAGAAAGTACTTTCGGAAAGAAAAGGACAATTTCAATAAATATACATATTGAAAAGGACATTGCCCCAAAATAACTTTTTTTATTATTCATATTCTGCACTTATTTTTTGCCTTGAGTTGATGCAAAAATTCAGGCTGTTAATAGGTAGAAAATTACTTTTAAATTGTAAATATTTATGTATCCTCCAAATTCAGCCTTGAACTTTATTTATTTTTAATTATTATTATAGATAGAAAATGAGTAAAAACAATCAGTGATTGGCGAATTTTTTGTAATTTAGAAAAAAATAAATAGGTTTTCTCATTAATTATTATTGCGAAAAATAACATTATTTTTCACCTTCAAAAGTATATATTATACATACAATGTAAAACTATAATATCATCCTAATTTTACCTTCTTACAAAGAGTAATATTCAGGGAGGTGATATATTTTTGATGATGAGAACAGCATTCAAGGCTTTTTGAAGGCATCAATTAGCTCATTAACTATGAGTGGAGGGGGGTCATTATTTACGAATAACTGCACAAAAACCCGTTAGTTTCTACTCTTTAGATATAGTATTTACAAAGGTGACCTTCATTATTAAAAAATATAATAACGGTTCATTCGAGCAAGCCATTAAAAAATAAAAAGGGAAACGTCCAAATGAAAGTTGAATTCTCTAATTATATTTATTATTTAATTAAATCAAAATTCTTAATCAGCGTAATTCCTATAAAGAAATTTAATGCTATTTTTTTCGGTGAAATTGTACTATAATGAAAAAAATGATGAAACCATGGAACGTTGAAATGACAGGAGAAATTTTTTAATGTATAAAGGTACCAATTCCTTAAATATTAAATGCATGAAGTTACATACATACAAAGGAATTAAATTAGGTTTTTTTTTTTGCTTTCATGCAATGGTTATTTGTTGTTGAGGTTTTTCCATTTGTGCAAAAAAGGAACGAGACTCATTGTTATCATATAAACGTATATTTAATTATTATTAGCTCTTAAATGTTAAGTATTATAAATGTCACTATGGTTTGAAAGACATTTTTGATTAATTATTATCATTATTACAAGTATGTATTAATAATTAAGTGAATCCTAAATGTTCTTCCTTGTTTTTTGTTAGGACGAATATCTATGATATTATTTATTTATTTTAAAGGGAATAAAATAACCAATAATTTAAAAACACTCTTTACCCAACTCAAAACAAAAAAGTTCAAAAACATGTAAATATGGACATAATTAAATTTGTTTCTTTTTCTACTAAAAAGACGTTAACACATCAAAATTGCTCTTTAAAAAATAAAAAAATAGTTACTTTGAGTCCAAGTAATGATCAAAAATAATATGTTACAGAAATTAATTAACACATTACACTTTTATAGTGGTTAAATACCAAATAAAGTAAGAGGAGAGGGGGACAAAAATGTCAAAAAATTCCGTACATAATTTGTAGACTCTAGTTTTTTTTTAAATCAAGCTCTTGATCACGTGTGTCCTATTCAATATTTATGATATTTGATATAAAAATTGTTCTACAGGTGTTTGAAAGCCAATATTGATCAAATGTAAATATGCTCAGGTAATTTGACATTAAGGCTTCTAGGATAGAGGGTAGATATTTTAAAAGATGATCTCTTTTTAAGGATCTCTGAAGTTGATATACATATATGTTTGTGGGACTAATAGGGAGCGTTTTTACGTACAACTTCATCCTTCTTGAAAAAATTAAACAGATATAAAGAACCCAATGTTTTAAAGATACAAACCCACATTTCAAAGTTATACAACTCTATATCTGTTTCTATTTTTAACAAAGCTACATGAAGATTTTTGAGGAAATTTGTTCATTTTGTTAATTAAATATGTTTATTAACAAAATGGCTAACCACATCACGTTGATTACGGTATACTATACAGTCTGTTACGTGATTGAAAACACTATTTGTTAGTTCCAAACGTATATTTAGAGGGTGGACGGACATACACCAAAATGCTAATTTCCTAGATCTAGTAACCTTTTCTTCTTCCTCTCCCTACCTGAATCCTTTGGATTCAGGGAAGCCGCTGTTGTTGGGCTGGAGTGGCTGTAGCCTCCCTTCAAATTAAGAAATCTTTACTTCTTTCTAGAAAATTTAATGTTTGATTTTTTTTATTTCAAATTTTGATATTTTGAAAATTAATTTAATTGCATTATAATGAAAATACGTTGAGAACCTCAAATAATAGATATTCAACAATCAACTTATAAATTTTCAATTCAAAAGTCTAATAAATAATAAAATTATGTCTGTAAAACCATTCTTTGAATTATTTAAGCTTATACATATACCTCTATTTTGTATCTATATCAAATTTGTAAGAGTGATGTTGAAACAAACTCAATAATATGTTATGCATGGATATAGAAATCTCCCTTTTTGAGTCTTCCTTTTATAAAAAGTATGTTTAGGATAAGGGTTTTGTTCCTTAAATTACTTCGGATACAGTTAACCCATTCTCTTTGTTTAACGAACATTCTTTCGCATGTACTATATAACATATAATATGGTATAGATGGGGGGGGTGAAGGGTACAAAATATCGTTGGCCTTGATGAGCAAGGGTATCCCACACAGCCTGTGTCACATATATACCTACATATGTTGTAAAGTATCATCTTGGTGTGTTGTTGTCAACGCTTCCTGTCACAAAATGCAGGTCTAAAAAGTTGGATAAAGTCACACACAAGTTATAAGCATTTTGTTTATATGTACAAAGAGTCATCCATCTATTACCTTAATGTCCATTTATATAAGAGCTTTTCTTTTGATAGCTATCAAGCCTTGTAATCTCAAACTTCTTTATAAAGTGAAACAGTCACGAAGAGTACAAAAAGTGGAGGAAGGGGGAGAGTAAAAAAAAAAGTATTTTCATTTAGATGGTTGCTTGTTTACTTCGTTTTTTTTACTTCTTAAAAAGTTATTTTCTAATATCTATTATTTCTTCCCTCAAAACGTGACAAAAATTTTTGGTGGAGACATGTCTTGAGAAATAAATAAATAAATGATTTTTTTTTAGAGTGAGAAAAAAAAGAGTTTTATCCCAAAGAGGATCGAAAAAAAAGGGAGACAAAGAGAAAATGAATCCATTTTATCCACCTAACTACGTAAATATGTAACAAGGAATAAGGAAGGTATTTCAAATGACCTCAAGGTGATTTAGTTTTTGTTTTTTTTAAAAAATACAATGTCAATTTGTTTGGTTTTTTTTTTTTGGACTATTAAATTAATGATCCGATAACCGTTATCAGGAAAACAAAGGATTTTTCTGAATATTTATAGGTTATTCTTTGTATCTACCTACTTGAGAGACTCCAGTTGAAGGCCATATACATGGGTATGTGGCCTATCTACAAGTACAAGTAGTTTTTTATATACCTCACATGTTTAATAAGAAATATCACACTTGAATATTCCTAATAAAAAGTTGTCAATAAATAAATTGCTCGAAAAGTAATACATTTGTAAGAGGTATCTATAATATAATATGAAGGCTTTTTTATCTATGACATTTCTTATTTGTGGCTCGTTAACACAGAAGCAAACTAAAATTATTTTTCTGAAAATTGAGGATGGATTCTATTTGTACTCTTTATTCGTGAATTTCTCTCAAAAAATTACTTTTACAGCCCTTTGGAAAATCTACAAATAAAGAAATTATAAATTTATAAGTTTTCATTTGAAATATCATATTAGGGCTAAATTAAGTCCCATAAATCAAATAGAGGCCCTAAACCATGGCTAAAATCATTAGACTATTAAATCATTTATACAAATTTGAATACAAAGCCTATAAATGACTCAAATGTGTTTATGAAATATTAGGATGTATAATGAGTGTGGACCTCAAAACGTACAGTAGCATGGCTCAATTACTAAAATTGTTTTTATTTATTTATTGAATCAAGAAAAGACAGTTCTCAAGACCAATTTCAAACATGTTTAAGTACCATACATATTTAGCATATTGTTTATTCACTATATTCTCCTTCACAAGCAATACTAGTTGTGACAGGCGGGCGAACATATTGGAGGCTCTTGACAGGCTGTATCCATGGCCTACCATGTCACATAGAAGCAGGCCAAAAGACAGCCATATTGTTGTTGCAGAATTTTTAGTCTTTCTTGGCTGTATGGACTGCAATAGACTTCTTGATCATGTAGGTAGTCTGGATGGAGATGCCTACGGTCTCTGCAGTTTTCTCGGCACTGACACAGAGGAGATTCCTATCGTGTTGGCATTTTTTTTGTCGCTCCGACATTTTTACACTAAGATACGTGAGCTCCTTACAAAGTTCACAAATAAAACTTTGTGATTAAATGTTACTGCAAGTTTTGGGTCCCCATTCTGTGCATAAAGTAAGTAAGTAAATTGGAATTTTCTCATTTTCTTGATATTTGTTAAAGATTATTTTCATGTTGACACACCACGTTTGTAGATATATATATAAATACATGCATACGTATATATGTAGAGAGCACATTGAATCAAGAACATAGGGAGATTCATCAAAGTCAATCTGACTATAACGCAATATGACTACTACAAATATTTATTTAAGTACATACATGTGCTTATATATTGTAAAGGATTGTGGGGGTTTGAATCTCTTGTTGATAAGCATGCATTATTTATTCTCTCTTGACGTATGAATTGAATAAATTGATCCACCCTCATCCTAGTTGCTATTGAAGGGAATGCATAATAATGAGAGAGAGGCCTCAGAGTTTACGCATTTTGAAGAAAATATTTAGATAGGAAGAAGGAAAGAAGAAGGGAGTAACCCATTATTGCATTGAAAGGAAAATAGACATGTATGAGATGAAATTCTGGTTAGAAAAAGAAAAAACCATGGACAGAACATGTTATTTAACCTTGTAACAGATAAATTTAATGATGTACTATACAATCTTAATTCAACTTCATGCAGTGGATTCTAAGTACAAGGATATGTGCCTAGGTACGAACTGATTGTGCCTCAAATTTGATTCACTTTAATAATCATTGATAGTAGGGCTGGTACGGCACATCAAACACGCAGGTCGATACGGACCGCGGTACAACCTTCACAGTACCTGGTTCTGTACGGTATGATAGAAAAAAGGTTTTTTATAAATAAAATTAATGTAGTTTTTCAAGTTTTTTCCATATTTTATTCCTTAGTAAACTCTTTTCAGTACAAATAAATTATTCCTATCAATACTTTACTTCTCTAAAAAACAAAGTTTGATATAAAATATACACAGCTTATATAATACTATTATTCATGAATATATATATATATATATATTTTTGCAAAACAATGAGCTGGTCAGAATTTTTCTGGTAATAACCAAGACTGATCAGGAGTAACAATATCGTCACGTGTCGAAAAAATTATTTTGCCTGATAGACCTGTACTTGCACGGTATCCTGAAGCTAAATTGGAAACATCGGGAAATATATTGAAATTATCTCTCCACTATACCACTGGGTTTTCGTCATTTGGAATTTCTTTTATCCTTTTGTAAGTCATTTTATCTTTTTTGTATAAGCGAATGCAGAAATCATTGCTTATATAAAAGGATGGTTATGGATTAAAATCTTACTTCACCATCTATTAATTAAAAAAAAATTATAACCATTATGATATCAAAATATTAAATATGTGATTATATATACGTAATTAACAAGGGTAAAAACTGTGATATAACCCTGTACCGTACCAGCACTAATCAATAGTATATAACAGATACAATAAAATCTGGCTAAGAGGAAAATTAGCTTAAAATTTTCTTTTTTTTTTTCTAAAAAATAATATTTTACTCAATAAACTACTTTGCAAAATGCTCAGAGCCGTCCACAAGGTGTGGATTAGAGCTAGAACACACTAAATAAAATTATTTTTTTGAGATAAAAAAACTTTTTTTTCAACTTATCTTTTCAAAAAAAAAATTATTTGGTCAAATTCAGCCTTTTTAAAAACATTTAACACTAAAAGTTTTTGTTTTGTCTATAAAAAGCCCACAATAATTAATTAGTGGAACTCCATCTAACCAACTAAATTAAGTTAAAAAAAATTATTATCGGTATAATTTTTATTTTATCTTTATTCATAAATATAAGCATACAATAAATGATGTAATATGAAATTGGCAGGAAGAATTTTTAGGAAGAATTGCTTTATATTATGATAAATAAACATTTTAGCTTAAAATTAGACCTACTAGCCTATGAGTAGAATTTTTTAGGAAATGAAAAATTGCCAAATTGACATTTTCAAATGTTTTAAGTGATATAATTCCACAAAGTATGAGGAAATAGTATATACGTACATATACCACCACTAATATAAGTATGTAGTGGTTTTAGCGATCCACATGGATAGATGTTAGATACATATATAGGTATTTACATATTTATAAGACTGAAATGCATCAGTGATTTCAAGATGGAAGTCTTATATATATATTCATAGGAAATAGGTACATATGTATATAAATCCAAAAACATATCCAAAATATTCAAACCAATATTTACATATAGTTATGTGTCTAAAATATACACCATTAATTAAATTTGCAAAATAATTTTTTTTTACTTCCTTCATAAGGTTTGGGAAAAGAGCGGGAATATTGATTTTTTTCTTTATTTGTATATAGTTGATGAACAATAGACCTGTTTTTGTTGATTGAGTGTATGCAATCATCCTTATTAATAATAAAGTCATATATATGTATAAGGAAATAAACTGAGCCACTCCGGCAACAAAGAATAACTCATCAATAACACATTCATTAAAACGTGTAAATGATTTTCAACTCATTTCTGCAAAATATATATGTATGTTGTATCATTAGCCAATCAAAATTTGTATATACCAGGGTGACCTCTATCCATTCCCTCTCCTCATATTTAATTAGTGTTTCTTTGTTTGTGATAATTACTTGTATAAATACACTTATTACCATGTTCCATTGATTGGAAATATAGCATGAACCATGAATGGGGACTTAACTAAGATGTATGACGGTTATGAATATATACATATGTAATGGACAATAAAAAGAAATCCATTATTGTTAATGGATTTAAAAAAATATAATTTAATGTCTATTCCTTGCGAATCAAAACAGTGCTTACATGACGGTCAGACTCGATCATTTTTATTATTTTATTCACGTTTTCGAAGATTGGCATTCGTGGTGTATCTTTGACATCATAAATACCGGAACCGAAAGGATGAAACCAAAATACCGCGTAATTAGCCTTTACAGTATCCTGACCATAAATTTTCTTTCAAATTTTCAGCTACCTGGTTTGTGTTTTACCATTGTTTGAAGAAAAACTGTAAAATATGACCTATTTTCTCTTTGCTGGTATTCATTTTGGAGGTGTGCTCAAGCAATACTGTGTCAAACAATCCCAAAACTATTAATATATTTTAAATTCTACGAAATATTTTAATCTTTTTACCATCATTTGTTGTGAATGGGACCCACTTATACAACACAAGATACACATTACAAAAGCCATCTATTGGTAAAAGAATTGATTTCATTTCACTGCGTCTATTATATAAGTAAACAAAATATAACCTAAAATAAAAGTGGAGGACGTAGAAGAAGATCTTTCGTTTTTTGAGTAATGTTTCATTTTTCACTTAACTATAAAAGGGGTTTTGTTTTTAAACTTTTTCGAACTTTAATTACGGCTAGTACGGAAAAATTGTGTTAGGGTAAGAAAATATTTTATGCTTATTATTATTTTGATAACAAATATTGAAAAGTTTTTTTTCTCTCTGAAGCCACCCAATGACGCAAAAAGAAAGAAAGAAAACCGTAAATCAATACTGAAAATATAATTAGTATAGGGGTAGTTCTTATTTAGGACTAAAAACTGCAATCTTGGTCAGGTTTAGTTCAGTCCTAAAACTGAAAAAGTTTGGTCCTTGATGACGTCATTCAACTTTTTTTATAGCAGTTCTAGTACTGAGAGTCCCAAGGACTGATGGAAACAGTGCTAAGACTGTATTGGAACGAATAAATAAGGACTGACGTAACATTATATATAGTATTTTGATCCTTCCTTCCTGAAAGTAAATAAAAAAAGATGGCCGCTAACTGCGGATCAACAAGCCCGCATAAACAAAAAACAAAGTATTTGATTGTGATAGTTTTGTGTAAAGTGATAAATTGATAATCAAACAATGCTCAAAGAGAAATTTCATATGTTTATATGAAAAAAAAATTGTATTTGAAACTTGAACCCTTACAACAAAAGGCCACAAACCCAAAAAGGGTTGATTGCTTTCAAACAAGCACCAACCAATTGTATATTAGCTTCATGTATAAATTGTATTTCCGGACTATGTTGAAGAAAGGATCGAATGAAACATAATATGTAATGTTTTCTCTTCATGAGTGGCTCACAGGTTTATGTCTATCCATCCATCTGAAGAGTCCTATTATTTGAAACATCATCTTACTCCTTTATTAATAAACCATGTAAATAACATACTCATTCAACAGTCTAATAAAAATAAAGTGAAAGTTATGGGCACAAATAAAATGATCATAAACACAGCAACAGCAATAAGGTCACTAATACACATTTGCTGTTGGTTGATTAGTTCTGTAAAAAAAAAAATGCAACATACATTGTTCAAACTATCACCGTTAGGTAATCAAATAAAGCCTATGGACTTATTCATAGCCTTTCACGCTGAGATCATGATGCCTTCTATTAAGTATCGTGATTTTTTATATTTAGTTACGAACAATATAAAAAATTTCCATTCATTTATTCTTGTCATTTTTATAGACTCTCTTCAAATAGCTATCTTTACAGGGTAAATAACCAAATCCCGCACTTTTGATCTATTTACTTTAAAATAAGATAAAATCCTCATTTTTTCAGATGTAGCTAAAAACAGAAACTCAGCAGTTGATATAATCATTAAGAATAAATCTCAATGATTGTAGTCTCCTTGGTCTCAATAACGGATTTGATTCGGTTCCTAAACAGTGCATAGCCCTAGGAACCAGAGCCCGATCTAAATTCTTCCAATCAAGGACGATGGAGTTGATTAGGGACCTGTAGATGGTGTAAGGACCTCTGTTAATCTTTGACTCAAGGTAACTTCCCACAAAATATTTAATCGGAGCCAGGTCGGGGGAGTAAGGACCCGAAAACCCTTGAGCACCTAGTCCCTTCTTCCTTGTGATAACTCCTTTGGATTCCTGGTTGTCCACCAGGGCTTTTCTCAACTCTGCAATCCTTCTCCTGTATATTCCTTTTATCTTTTTGAACTCATTACTAATATCCGGATCGTTGTTGACCAAAATGATCCAAACTGCGTAACTGCGTTCTGCCTCTAAAAATGTAGTTCGCTTGAAATCTTTTGTTGTTTACTCCATGGCGGTGTTTTGGCTACTAAGTGAAACGGTCATATGTATGTTTCAACACAACAAACCATTATGCAATTTTTGTCATCATATATGCCGGAAAAATCCAAAATCTGAAGCACCAGATTTTGTACATTAATAGAAAAATTGGGAAGGTAATCTTCATTCTATTTCCCGGACATAAAACATGAAACAAAACCTCATTTATATACGCCTATAATGTAAGTAAAATAAGGTTTGAAAACAATTAAATGAATGAAGTAAACTCTCTTTTTAATGACATTATATATACAGTACAATACAAGGGTATTCTACTATATATATGACATAAATTCTGATTCGTTTACTCCATTCTATTCAAAGTTCATATTGTGACAAGATTCAATTATGAATAATGAATAAGTAATTAAGCATGGATTTTTTTCATAATCAAGATATTTCATCTTTTCTTTCTTTGTTACCTGAAGCTCAAAAATTTAAAAAAAAAATAAAAAAATACATGGATGTATGTGGGTATTGTTCCATTTGTACAATATATTTCATATTCAAGAAAAAAGAAAATATGCATTGTTTTAAAGATATAACTCAGACATAATTTAAATACAAATGAATATTTGTTTCACATAAATATCGTTAGAGTGGTACAGGATGTCTGTATAGAGTTTTTTTTTTTTTTAGCTGAGGACACCTACTGCCATATTATCTCCTATTATTACTATTTTTTATTAAATTTTGAATTGAAAGGGTAAAGAAAAAAAGGAAAAAAGGAATAAGGAAAATGATTTATAATAATTTACCTGGGAGTATTCAAATACTCCCAGGTTTTTAATCATCATTAACCTACATCCTACTGAGAGCCAAAGTTTTAACAGCACGTACATTTCTTAGAACAAATATGTATTTAACCAATGCTTAAGTTCGTATGTATGGTTCAAAAGCCAGCTAACGTGATTTTTCTCAAAATTGAATATGAATTCCATTTGTATTTTTCAACGAGTAATAGTACCTTTTTATTTACAAATTATTGTAATCAAATAAAGGTATTAAACGATACTTAATATTCTTGAGTACCTTAATTTATCCCAGAAATTTGAAAAGTACGCCTATAATTGACTCAAATATGTTATGGAAATATTGTATGTAAATATGAAGCACAATAAATAAATTGGGATTTTATCTCTTACTTCATTTTTGTTCAAGCTTGTTTATAAGTTCCCGCGCTACAAATGAAAAAAACGATATAAATAACTGGTGTATTAAGGACTTATTTAATTGAATAACTCGTAACTAGAAAAATCAATGCGTAATTTTAATCGATCTAAATGAACTAATAACAACCAGTAATACATTGGTAATGTAAATCACTAATGATGTAACTAGCTAAATAGTCTTAGAAATTGCAACACTTTCCTAGTACAGGTGACCAATCTTACAACGTCATAATTTGTGTGTACATAAAAACACCCTTCGTACCAGAGTTACCCCCATCAAAGGAGGTTCATAAATTATAATTAAGTAAAATTGTACTACTATTAATTTGGAATAATAGAATAGAAACGAAATATTGGAATAGAAAACACCTTTTCTTAATTTAAAAATAAATATATTGTTTGGTTGGTTGGTTGGTTAATTGGTTTTAGTGGTTCTTTATTCTTATTATTTAACTATACATCTGTGTGTGTAAGACCTTCCCACATGCCTTAACCCTTTCTTCTTTATATTTACATGAATTTCGAAAGAAATTTGATTAAAAAGAAAAAGAATTATATGGCTCTAGGTATGTAAATATTGAATTACTCATTTTTAGAGATATGATGTCCTTTTAAAAGTATGGAAAAGTTGGAAAGAAAATAAAGAGAGAAAAATCAACCATTGACTAATTTTGATAACAAAGGTAGATATTAAAATATTAAATGAGATACAAAGCAATTCTAGATCAAATCCTTCGAAAATAACTTCACCTCAATATCTACATCACTATTTGATTTTTCCGCTTTTATTATAATATATTATTTTTGAAAAATTATTGTAAAATTTTGCTGTTCATATTTTTATTAAATGGACATTATTATTAGACTCTCTATTTTTCAGCAAATATTTTATTCACTGCCCAAGTACTTTTTAATTGAAACATCTCAGAGCCTTTTTAGCATAGTAAGGCCATAATAATTTGGAAATATTGTATTTTGCGTCAGAATTTGTCGTTATTACCGTTATTTTTTTTCCCCCACAAAAATATATTTCCAACATACATAAAATCATGAAAAAATAAGAGGGAATGTGGATATAAAATGATAAATAAACATTCTAATTTTTAACTCTCTCCCTCACTTATAGCCCAGCATTCCATTTTGTATTTCTTTGAAATATACAACACTGAAAAAAAAATTCATAAAAAATATGTAAACATTTTAAAGACCTAAAACAAACAAAGATTGGTTTTATTCACATACTAAAATCAAAAATACATACACATAAAACCAAGTATCATTGACAACTGAACCACAAAAAAAAAAAGCTCTCATATATTGTTTTACTTTTCCAGGTCCTATCTATTATGATCTTTAGCTAATGATAATATCCAATCAACCAAGAGGAAAATTATGAAACCAAATCTGAGGCAAACTTCGAATACAAATAATTTCCCATAGGAATACGCAAGGAAAATCTTGATGCCAATGCTATGATAACTTTCTTAATTTACCCAAATCCAGCCCGGAAATCCGTGCAGTAAATTATGTATTAATAAATTGTAAGGCACTTAAAGCAAGTCCAATCATTTTAACTGTCATTTTGAGGCCTACTGTACCGTCCCAAATAGGATGCTATGAGTTAAAAATGCACTTTAATATTTTTTAGTATATAATTGATCAGGAAAAATATTGAACACCTTTTTTTAAATAGTTCAAGGCCTCTAAGATGTACTCAATGATTTGCAGGTTCTCTATTTATTAAGCAGGACCTTACAAAAACTTAATTGTAGTTGAATTGATAGCTGTTGGACAAAATAGAGCAACATTATTTTGATAAACAGTAGAAAAGATTTTTGCAGAAGGTAAAAAAATGTAAATTAACCCCAAAAAACACAACAACCTAATGAATATAGAATGACATATTTGACTAATTATGTGTATTCATTCTGTCTTTTTTTAAAAGGAAGTTTGAGAGAAGGATTGTGCTTACTACATATATTTTATTTCAATCATTTTTCTATGTAGATAAACAATATTACATATAAATACTCATTCCAAACCATCCTTTAGGAGGTCATTTATTCATTAAAGCATATCAATGTACTGATAAAATTCTCTACAAAATATATCTTACTGAAAGTGTTCACTTCTATCTACTCACTTTTATAAATAGGTAGGTAATCATAAGTGCTCTTTGGAAGAGATAACTCTTAATTAATAAACACTATCAATTGATAAATAACCCATGAAAGTCATTAAGTAGTCACTGCATCATAAAGATTTGATCAAGGAAAAAAAAGGAGAGAGATAAGAAAATGTGATACGTCAATATTAAAACAGGTTTTATTACTATATGTATATATATATAGTGAGCGGTTTGTTTATCAACTTTTTTCCGAATTTCATTTCGGCTAGTTAAAAAAAATGATATGGTAAAAGAAGAACCAATGCAAAATGTTATTGCTCCATAATGTCATGTTAGGTTGCACATCTCGTTCAAATTTTGAAAGGAGACCAAAGTTCTTTATCTCTTCCTTAAAGATTAAAATACAGCATTACTCATTATTTTGCATTGATTAAGTATGATGGACACTGTTCCAGCCTATAAAAAATATTATGAAAGTTTTTTCTAAAGCTACTCTATGGAGCAAAAAAAGAGAATGACATAAGATAATTTCGATCTTTCCTTTTTGAAAATGTAAAATCAAAATAATGCGCACTAAACGAGGATCGTCAAATTTCCTTAACTTTTTTTCCTTTTATTTTGTTCCAAAGGACAATTAAAAAAAAAACAAAAAAAAAAACTATTAAACACTTTTTATAGGTTAAAAAAAATCTATCAAATTATTATTTCATATGGAATCATAAACTACCTTCTTTTATCTAAATTTAGTAAGTATAGATCTTTTGTCTTTTTTCATAATTTAATCCAGATGTGCCACCTAAAGATGACCTCGTAGGACAATAATATTTGGCATGGGTAATTTTAATATCATATCACAACTCTTCGGTACTATTTATAATCAAAATTCGAAAAACAAACCGCCGAAATATAAAGTCCAATATTTTATAAACATATTTCAATCAATTATGTGCTTTTTATTCAAATTTATGGGATTAGCTTAGAAATCCAAAAATATAAACTATAACTAAAAAACCTTTATTTGATTCAAAAGACTTTTGTTGGCTCTAGTATGACCTTTCAAATATAACCTATTTTCACAATTATGACAATGAATTTTGACTAGGATTTGTGGCACACTCAAAGGGTTAATCAGAGTAATTTGATTGTATAAATTGAAGATAGTTTGTTGAAAAATATGAATGTAAACTCAATTATATAGAAAATCTTTCTAGCCTACTTATGTACTGACGAGTTGCATATACTTATATAGCATACATACCTACATTAAATTCATTTCTTTTCTTTAATTAATACATGAAAAATTTCCTTTTTATTATGGGAGAATAATGTATGTATATACCTATGTAATTTTAACCCTTCAGGCTTTTAATATTATTATATATGGTAGACATTTTTTTAGGCTTAATGGTGGTAGTCAAGGGAAAAAAAAAGAGAATTTCCTTCCTTTTTTTAATATACATATCGTATTCCTTGTTATTTGATATTTCCAAACATGAATTTCCCTTTAGTATTTACCATTTGAACAGAAATGTTTTTTTATGGTATTAATATATCTACATATACACAAATTACGAATAAAAATATATTTTACCTAAAGAAAACTATAAAGTAATAAAATATTTCTCCTCAAAAAAGCAGTATATCAATTTATATTGATTCAAACCCTTTGTTAGCCCTCATATACTAAGACCCATTCGTTTAAAAAAACACATTTTGAACTCTCTTTTTAGCACTTTAAATGAATATTGAAGGTGAAAAAAACAATACTAATTCGATGCAAACTTATGATAAATGTGTTCAAATATGCTGCTTAAAAATTTGTAACATCATACATAAGTAAAAAAAAAAAAAGGGTTATTGTGTGGTTCTTGTTTATTGTTTTTTTGTTACCGTTGGTTGCAATCAAAGTTAGAGAAACAAAGCGATAAGTATTCAATAAAAATTGCACAAATCAAATGAAATTCCCATAAAATTATTTACTATTATAAGACTTTGGTTGATTAAAAAGTGCATTTTTTATTCATAGTTTGTGTGAATTACAAAATGCCGTTACCTTCCTCAAATAGACCAAAAACAGCAATAAGGTATAACGAACAAGGGGCTTAGGATTATTTTACGACCATACAAAGTATAAAATATCATTTAATAATATAATGTCTTATTGTATTTTCAAATTTATTAAATGAACTAGTTGGAGTAACCGGCGTTGCTTAATGCTATTAGGCGTCAATTAACTTTGATTTTGTTTTAAATGTGTAGGTCCGGAGATATGGGTCTGACAAAAGATGCAAGACATTCGGTACTATTGATAAAGGTTTATTTTTAGAAATCAACTGCCTATTATGTTATGATTTTGGATAATGGAATATGTGTTTCTGCTCTGGAAATTAAAATCTTCTATATTTCAAATAATACTACACGAAAGTTAGTATACAAATAGTTTGTTTTGATAGGCAGTTTACTAATAAAATTAGTTATAGAGCATTAAGATTGTGGCTAAACTATAGTTTTATAAGAGGGAGATGTTAAAAGGGGTTTGTCAAAGAATAAACAAAAAAGAAAAAGTACAACCGTTTTTTCTTTTCTAATTTCAAAACAGTTATTTATCCACACTTTTTGCTCAGCACTATACATATTTACCCATTTTTCTTTTCTGTTTTTATTTGACGAGCTGAGCTATACAACACAGCTTTAAAAAAATATATATATTATGTATTACTCTTAAATTGATGATATTCAAGTTTTCAATTGTAAAATATTAATAACCTTTTCGTTTTCAAATAGGTATTGAAGAGGCAATTTTTTTTTTCCTTAAAGAAACTTGTTTAATTGTAGAAAATGAGTTATATTCGAAATAAAATAAAATAAAAAAATGAAGATATACCAATTAAGCCTCTAAATGAATAATATTTTTATCAAGCCTACTTTTATCTTCCAATGGTTACATATTTGGAGGAAAAAGTCAATTGCGAAGCAATCTGATTATAGTTGAAACCTATTTCTCTCTTACTTTTCATTAAGAGTTATTATTTTATAACGTCATAGGTTCATGACGTTTCGAGCGGCTATGAGAGGAAGGAAGTAAACACTACTCACTCTTTCTAGGTCATATTTTATACACCAATAGTCTGAAGCAACAGGGAAAAATATGGGGTAATGGGGATTAAATGTAGAGTTGAAAATAAAAATGTTTCGTCTTAAGAAAAGTAAATAATAGAGTCTTTTTTATGGAACATGGATAAATATCCTTTTGAATAAATTGGCATTCTTGAAAGATGTAACTACTTTCGAGAGAGTAAAATTTGGGTTTTGTTAAGATGTCCAAAAAATATTCTGTATATGGAACGTGACTTTTCGTTCCCCTTCTATTTTTACTCACAAAGGACGATTTTTCATTTACTCTTATTTATTAGTAGAATAGTTAAGATGAAGAAAAATGACTAAAAATAAATAGATCAACCCATAAAATGCTTTTAATTCCTGAAGATATTCATTATAAGATTGTTTTCATTCAATTATCTTTTTCAATTAATTACTATTTCACTCTAAAAAATAGCCCTATGTCGGTTATGAAAAGGAAGGGGAAAAAGAGTGCGCACTTCCTTTATAGACTATTTTTCGAGGAGTCTAAGCAAAATCAATTGACTAACAGATGTATTAACGGATTTTTTATAAGGGGTGTAACCACTTTTCCTTCAATAACAATACAGAAAAAATATGATCAGTCATTCCTCCTCTCCTACAAAATCTATAGTCATTTGTTAAAGCCTTAACAAGACTCATTCAAACCCAAATATAAATAAATAAAAATCTACTACTTTTATTTTTCCTCATTTCCCCCTCTCCCCAATAAATGAGTGAAAGTTAGTTATTCGGGGGGAGAGGGGGATAACGCCCTTTAAATTACACACACTCACAGAGTATCAAAAGAAATATATTCTTTATATGATCTTTTTTCATAATGTATATTCATTTAGCCTTAGACAAAAAGTCCAGATATATCACGTCCATTCCTATCTTACCTTTAATTATAATGAGAGATAAATAATGTTAAGACGAAAAAAGTGAAATGTATTGTAATCAGAAATGTAATTAGAAAGAAGGAAATGAAATAATAATATTAATCATGATTTAATTACCATGCTTGCTGTGCAATTGTAGAATTCATTTTCCTTATGAAATATGGTATAAAATATATGATGTAAATCGATGTTTTGAAAAACAAAAATGACCTATTAGGATATTTGAAAATGTTTCTGGAAAGGTAGTATACCATTTTTTACTCACTTAAATTTATGCTATAAAAAGTTACGACTCCATATGGAATTGAGTCCATATTGTGAAGACTTGCAACTAGTTTTGGATCGGTCTTAGTACTGATACGGATTTCTTAATCAGACTCCCCCTCCCTTTATTCTTTCTTTTTTACTGGTCAAATATATTTTACCATTCAAGGGTTCTAAGGACCGATTGATTGGTCCAACGATCTTAGTGATATTTTTATTTTCTTTACTCCTAGCTCGGATTTAAGAATATATCAACGAAGAAAATTATTAGATGATAGTTGAATGAATAAAACATGATACCGATTACTGTATCTGGTCTCTTTTGTTCAACAGCTCAATACAAATAGTTAGTATTTAGGTCATTTCAGCCTTTGTAGTTATTATAAAAAACCCCGAATTGCCGTTTCTAGGAATTACAAATTTTATTAGACTGGACTGATATGACTACTGTCATTTTAGTCCAACAATACTTGTGGCTCAACTTGATCTCACAATCAAAAACTCGCGACTTAACTTGGACTCGATAACTAAGACTCAATACTCAATATCTAGTTTATACTGATCTCAAGAAAAGCCTTAACATTGTACAATAAATTAAATGTATTTTACAATTGTAAATGAGTTCAATACAAATTTCAGGACTTGAACAATACTATATGAAAATATTCAAGGGGTTGGACAAGCTGCTCAAGATAAGCTGACACTATGAATGCAGTTATGATTACTCAATTTTGAAATTTGAACAAGATATAATATTTTAATTCTAAAACATAGATTTGTAGATTGAAAAAAAAAAGTAGTATTGCTTGCGAATTGATGCCTTATTAATGTAAGGTATATGTAACAGCTCAAGTTACATCATGGGCTCTTGCTCTCAGCATGACCATCACTGCAAATACAATACATTATAAGAAATAGGAATTTGAAAGATCATTTTTTGTTTTTATGTATACATACTAATATATAATTTTCTTTTATGATAAATGAAACCCACTGCTGACATATTTAATTAAAAGTATTCTCAAGATTTATACAATATGTACGCATCCATTCTCTCGAATAGTGAGGCATCAATTAATTGTCTATTATAGGTATTAATGAGATTATATATATATTTTTTAATTCGAAATAAGAAAAAATAGTAATGAAAAAGATAACCTGCGTTTTATATTTTTCCTTATTAGAACATAGCGTTTCTCAATTTCTTAATTTTTTCGTAGTAAGTTCTTTTTTGAAAACAGATATCACTGATGGATTCTTTAACTAATTTTCTTAATATTGTAAAAAATACTAGTGTTAGATCCGAGTTCAAAATTTGCAAGATCAAGTTCTTGAATTCTGCGTCAAGCCGAGTCGAGTTCGTTCCTAGGACAACATACCAAATTAATTACATTCGAGTTTTTTTCAAAATTTCCTCATAAGTAATATGGATTTTCCTTTTTAATACATCAAGAACAGTTCTTTTCATTGTAAATGGTACATTTAGAATCTTTTTACCTCCTTTAATTTGCAGCTTAGAGTACAACTATCTTTGATAAAGTTGTAACAATCTATGTTTCAAATCGAAACTACATATCATCTCAATGAAAGGATTGAACTTCCTCAGAGTTAATGTTATCTTTGCGGTTTTAAAATTTTGTGAAAAGATAGAGAGACTCATGTTCTTTTATCATGTCTACCAAATTGTGGATACATTGTTTCTAAAATATTTTAAAGCCATGCTTCATAAATTATAATCTATCAAATTCTTGAAGCGGCACTCTGGTCTCTACCAACTTGTTGGGTCATGAATCCGGGGGTATGCCTTTCAAATGAGATGGGATTGAACTTCCTAAGCAGGAATATTCGCTTAGTGCTTATAAAAGTAGTTTAAAGAAGGAGACACCTTATCGTATTTTTTATGTGTTTTTTTAGTGATCATCCTAGAAAGTTGACTAATCCTAACTCAAATGTGTCCAATTTTGATTACTCAAGTTCAAGTAAAGTCAATTTCTTAAGAAAATTTTTCGGGCGAGTTTGATTAATTTTTAGAGTGGCTTTAGTAAATTTGAGTTGATGGGGTTTCCAAGCTCTAGCTATGCAACTCTTTTAATAAATACAATCCAAATCAAACTGCATCACCCATTAGGAAAGTGGAGTGCATTCAAAGCCTTACATATTAGTATGTAATTTCTAAATTCCTCAGAATCCATAAAGGACACAATTACTCACTGCATTTTTGAATATGATGAAATGATCTATTTATATAAACATACCTACCTACAAAGTTAGAATTCATTCATAAATCTTTGGAACTCAATACTTAATATCATTAGCCTACCACCCCCCATCCAAGAAGTGAAATTTTTTTGTGAAATAAACAACTAGTAACATGTGTATGGATAATATTCTATGATCACTTTTTCGGATTTATAGCAAATGGTAATATACATGTTTATTTTCTTCCCTTGCACACATATGTACTACTACAAAAAGTTAGGAATACCATATTTGGGCCCGTGTTAAGTGTCTCATATCCTGAATAAAGCTGCGTGGGTCTTTCTATTGAAGAAAAGTAAATATATTTTTATAAGTTCAAATATGATTCATTTTGATTTTGTTTGCTCTACGCAAAAATAAAGACCCTAAAAAGATTCACAAACATCTTCTTAAGTTTTCCTTTACTCACTAAAGTTCTATATATTTTTTATTTTATTGATAGATAAATTTCTAATGACTTAGAGAAAAAAAATCATGCAATTTATTATGTTATATATACATACTAGACAATATGTCTAGTATGTATATATAGAGGCAATCAACTTTTGTATGAATATGATATATTTTGCATTTTTTTAAAATTAACAGTTGAAAAAAACCCCAACGAATCATTAATATTTGATTTTTATTATTAGAATTACCAACACAACGAAATACCAAAAATATGCTCATTAAGTGTCGTCGTTATTATTTTGTACATGTACATTTGCCTTGTTTTATTACTTGCTTGCAAAAAGCAATGAATAGATAAAGAGCACATATCATGAATCATTACTTGAACAAAGCGTCTCATAAATGTCACACAAAAATCAACCGTTAGCAAAGTCTAGCTATATACTTAGTGAACGCAATTTTTTGGAACGTATTGTAAGAGCAATACATTATTAAAGTACTTTTTATACTAGATAAAAGTCTGGAAAAATAGGTTAAGATATATTTGTTTATGTCTAGATGGAACATTGGTATGGAAAAAGCATCTAGGTCCCAAAACTTGCAAAACCATTAAATTATGATGGTATTCCCGTAGTTTTTAACAGAGAGGTTTTTATTATGGAACCAATCGACAGCTGTAACAAAAATAAGCCATGTTTGTTTCTATCTCATGTCTCTAAGTGAGAAAATGACGGAACAAAAAAGTCAATACGTGTGCTATCTCCTCTGCGCCAGTACACATGACGAAAAGGCTACAGAGAACGTTGGTATCTCCATGCAGACTGCCCGCAACATAATGAAATCCATTAAAGGTCCATACAGTTAAGAAGAGGCAACACTTAAATAGTAACATTATGACTGACTTCTGGCCTGTAGGGGCGTTCGCAGGATTTTTAAAATATTTTAAAAAAAAGTTTCAAAATATTAAATTTTTTTGAAATTTTTTCCAAAATCCTTTATTGGAGAGGGGAGGGGTCCTCCAGCTTACAATCTGCGGATGCCCCTGATGTATGTATATGATGTATTTATTTTGGTATAGATACCTACACATAAATTATTATAATTCGTGATGTGTTGTGAAAGTTTCTATGTAATTATTCATATTTTCTATATATGTAGGAATACTGTACACATTGTTATACCCAAGTAAATTCTATTAAATGTACCTACATATATACATATGTATATTTTTAATATTTTTTTTTTCCTTTAGAAAACCGTATTTGTATAATATTTTGTAATATTTTTTTCATCTACCAAAAAATAAAATATTATATATAATAATAGAAACTCATCTTTACCATGTCCCCATGCCCAATATATGTACATATATGTAGATATGTGTATTATCTAAATCCACATTAATTTCAGTCAATTAAAAAATATACAATGAGATCCGTGCTTATTTGAGTAGAATTAATCAAAGATTCGTTCTTTTTTTCTCTAAGGAAATGATTTGATAAAATTATGAGGATAAATAAATAAACACTTCTAAAGAGAAAGTCTAAACAAGATACTTTTATGTCCTTATTTGTACAAATGAAAATATTTAACTATATACATAGTAGTGATTTGTGGGTTTGGATTTGATTAGAACCCACATGTCCCACATTTTTTGAACTATGCAACATGTTATCTAAATTGACTACTATCACAAATTGGAAAAAAACAAAAATGTAAAACTTCATTATTTCTAGCAATTTATACTTATTAAATATTTTTATATTCAATGTACGTGGCCGCTAAAAGGTATTAAAGCAAGTTTTATATATCAGAAAAGTTAAGATAAATAATGATAGTATACTTTAAGTATTATTTTACACAGTTTTAAAAATTATATCAGATATATGACGTCACACAATTGTTCATACACTAAACTCTGGTATTTTAATATCCCGTGTTTTTTTGTTTATCTTTAAATAACTTTTCACTGATATATTTGTTAGGGGCAATTATATTATACAAAAAGAAGCAAAATTTAATTTATAAAATATATTACTTTATATTTTAATACGATTAATTGAAAAAATATTTAGATTATTGCGGTTTTAATAAAGTTTTAAAAATGTTGTCATTTCCAGAAGAAATCTGGTTCCAATTTAAGCTCTTTAGCATAAGTATCCGAAGATTTATTTGCGTCCGAAATTGAATAGAAAAAATAATTATTTGTGAATTAAAAATTGAAGATATGAACGGACTTTTATAAATCAAACGAATAAACTAAAGCTAAAAACAAGCTAAACTTCAGTTAATTTAATTTGATAAAATATTCTGGTAAAACTTTTTTGGACAATATTTATTTTTGATGTCAAACACACGTTCCTCACTATTCTAACGCATCATAACAACTGCCTGTATTTCCAAGACAACTTTAGAATTGAGCCTCTAGAATAAAACCATGTTCACTTCGTTACGATTTCTACAGTCTGATTGCCCCACATTATAAAAAAGGCCCTTATGTTGCTACACACTGTAAATTTATCTGTTTATTTCATTAAATTGACTATTACCTTTTGAGCTCACAATTTAATATATTTCAAGATGAAAGTACATTCAAAAGTTTTTTATGTGTAGCGTAACGTTTTTTAGTTGAACTTTTTATCCTCCCACCAATTTATATAAAACATGCCCAGAAATGGCAGATCCCACCGTTTTCATCCTTTACGTTCAATGTGAGTTTCCAAAAAAGGTCATCACATCATATTCAAATGTTACTTCTGCTATGATTGAAAAAAATGAGTGCGATGTGCAGCATAGAAACATGTAAAAGCCTGACTTCCTACTGCATTGTAAAAGGCTTAAGGGCCCTATAATGGAATATTTATGTTTTGTAAAAGAGGCTTATGACATCTATTGTGAACGCCTAAATTACATATATAAATAATATTGTTGTGAGAACAACTTCTCCCCATATCATTTATATATATATTTATCAATATATACACTTATACGTGTACACGCACTATAGATGTTAAGAAATATGGCATCAAAAGTGTAAAACACTTAACTATTAAGTTATGAACGAAGGGATTTTTATTTGAAGTGCGGCTCGAAATACACAGTCTGACCTGACTCGCAGGGTATTCGTGAGTCTTTGTGCTTAGAGTCAACCTGTGCATCACTACTTTACGCGTATGTAAGCATCCAAAATGAACACATAATATTGAGCTATTCCTTTGTGGTCCATTTATTAATGTGAAATTAATTTCTATCCTCCAGAAAATATATATTAAAAATTATGTAAATTGTTGATAAAAACATGAGAGGGGGAAAAACAAGATTGTTTACGATCTTCATCGTTTAAAGGAGAAGACCTGAAAACACATTTGTATCTATGTATATAAATATACAGTATACATATATGGAGACTATGAATAGATCAGAGAAACAAACATGTTTTTCCAACTTTTCTCTTTTTGATGATTCTTTCATTATTTTGGTTATTATTATTTGCATTTTACCAAAAAACTGATGGAAAAGACGAAAGAAAATGAAAAGGCGATGGGCACTACTTACATAGGTACATAAAAAAATTCTGATAAACATTATTATATAACCCTGCTTAATTATATGAGTAGAGTTATAATCAGTATGACCTGTTTCTATGCAAAAAATACTCCGATAATGAACATGATAATTCTGACAATTTGAAGAAAGTTTGGGAGGAGAACAGCTTACTTTTCATAACGTTTTTATTACATTATTTGAAGCAAATGTGAATGAACGAGGAAGAAAGCACAAATCACATTCTGTATCTAGTACAGAAATTGACAGGAAATACTCCGATGTTAATCCTCCATACTACTCAGAGAGTACAAAAGAACAATGCAGCCCAATGAAAATTATTCTCTTGAACTCGATGTGTGTAGGTACGATCCCCGATCGTTCCTAGAGAAGGAACTATACTTAATGGATATGGACTTCATTGACAATTCCCAAGTTAAATGGAACAATTGTACTACAATAATGTTTACTAGTATTTAATAAGTGCAATCAATTAAAGGAACCTAAATAAAGAAAAAAAACAACAACACACAAACCCCAATCTGTATTTAGCAATGATATAGACAGGAATGACCCCAATGTCAATTCTCAATTCTACTCCGTGTACAAAAAACTTCCACATTTAACTTCCAGAAAAAACATAAATGTTCATGCCGGAATCATTGGGGCCATTGGTCCCCACTTTTTTAGAATACGTGTAATAGTTATATAATGTGATGTTACCATTTAATAATTCCTCCAGTATCACTGATAGTGTTACTCTTTGTAATTCATGAGCCCACGACCCCAGATCAGGAAACCCTGAAATGAAATTCATTTCAGTGTTCTCCTTCTCAAGAATTAAAAAATAGTGATTGTATTCTTGGAGGGAAAAACTCACTGTTGCAATTACAAAAATAATCGCATTCATTTTGAACATATTTTCTACAACTCTATCTAAAAGAGCAACATGACTTCGCCACAACTCTCATTATTATTATTATCTAAATACGCATAAAAGTTTCATATTAACAATAATATAACAATGACTATTTACTGCTATGCAGAATATAAATCGTTAATTTTACCTGTGAGATAAAAACTGTTTCCGCTAGAATTATTGCTTTTCATATTATTATTGTATCTATTTCTTTCTTGGATATATAACGTATGTATATATGTACCAACATACAAATTACTTTATAAATATTAAATGTATACATAATTTCCTTACATATGTGTACAGATTCTGTGGTGAGTAAACAAAATAAAAATCTTAAAAATTAATTAAGAAATATCCAATTTATTTTTTTATCATAGACATACTTTGCTCAGCTATAATCTTAACATTCAAATTTCGGGAATGAGTCGAGATACTCAAGAATGTTAATCATAGTCTATATGAGGGTTTTGCCAAACACTGGATCTCAAAAAACCTTCAAAATTTCATTTATTTATTATATCACTCGAAAGATATTTTATTTTTTAAAGGTACTATAAAATGCACCTGTGTTCCTTTCATAAAAAGGGCAAAATCATATTTATTTCATAAATAAATCATTCACGTAATTAAAGATTAAGACAGATAAAATATAAGTTAATGTGCAAAAATGTCGTAATAAAAGAAAGGTTCGGTATCCCTAGTTGAAAGCATTTATTTGGAGTGTAAAATTTAATTTAATCACCTATATTGCCCTTCGAATCAAATAAATATTTTTTAAATTACAACTTAATAGTGACGCTGAATATTGCCCCTTTAAATGTAATTTGCAGACCCTCCAAAGGATAAATCATAATGATTTAATAGTAGTAATCTACGATAATTCGTCAATGAATACAAAAATAAGCTGGACTTCAGAAAAATCTTTATAGCTTTCTTTTGTGTTGATGGGCAACATATGTAAGTTGTACATATATCATTAGATCTGTAATGCCCATTGAGGGTGGTCCTTCTTTAACCAAATATAAGTATATAGCTATATACATATATAGCTAATTGGACGTCTTAAATAATGAAATTTGATAAAATATTTGCAAAAAATTATTTTAAAAGATAAAAAATGATTTCTTTCATTTCCATTCCAATGAAATATGTACTTTCTCGTTCGTTCCCACCAATTTTGCAACAGACAACGAAACATTTATCGATTCATTATTTTAAAAATATACAAGTTCTAATAACAAGTCGTAGAATATACAACAAAAGCTTCATAAATAATATGGAATATTTGGTTAAATGGCTTTAGAAATTAGGGAATTGACCTTTTTGCACAAATTTTCTTCCGTCAATCTTCATCTATAAATTAATTGAAGGGCCTTATTCCTACATATAGTACCCATAAATAATGCAGAATGAAGAGTTGCTTTGAAGGGAAAGTCAATATTATATACTTGCTACAATGTTCGTATAAAAGTTGAAGGAAAATAAAAGATTTTAATCATAATAAAATGTAATTATTATGAATATTACCTGATCATAAATATGCCAATAGAGCGATTCTAATTCACCCTTTACCTCAATAAGTATGTATATGTATACAATATTATTACATATGTTTTTGCATAAATGCCTTGAGGGAAGTACTTGCCATACTTAATGATTATAAACTCAATCTTGAACTTAAAAATACTCAAGAAATCTACCTTGAGATCATTGCTTCCTTCATTTCCAATATAGGGCGTAGTGAAGCTTCAAAGTCTAATTAAAAAGTAATTAAAGAGAGAAACGATCATAAACTCACCTATAAATGTGTTACAACCTTTTTTGCCAACACTTGACACACTAAGGTGTGCATAAGTGGATGACGTTAGTCAAATGTTTAACCTGCAGCAGTTGAAAAGGGATTTCAAAGCATATGCAAGTACCAAAAGATTTTATTCTGTTACTTAATATTTTATATACATTTACAAAAAAGTATTTAGTAGAATGACGATGATCAACGATTAGACTTGCAAATTTCTCCCTCCATAGAACAAATCTAACAAAGATAATAATATCTGCTTCTTCTGTAAGACCTCTGTAAAAGCCTAATTTCATCAACTCTACAATTGTCAAAATGGTTGCTAATGTCATACCAGAAAGGTATGGAAAGAAACTATCGTCCACAAACTGGCTTGTTGTGCACTTTATAGCAAAAAAAAAAAGTCGAATTCAAAGTGGAGGCAACACTTGTGCAAATTCTTTAGGTAATTTACACCTGCAGATCTAAAGAAATCACCATTATAATTGGATGGAGACGATGTTTTTGCCTTTTATATATTTTACAGAGTTTGACTAATTAATTTTAATTTGATACCATTGTACTGATGTCTTTTTACAAGATAGGGAAATCAAAATTTAGCTAATTTTAAATTCAACTCTAACCATTTACAGCAATTCGTTGTTTGTTATACAAAATAATTATAAATTATGTTACTCATTTTAAATATTTTTATAAAAGTTAATTTCATTATTTAAAATGTAGTCAGATGAATATATTTATTTAATAAAAAACCAACTATGTTTTTACTTAAGTTTTACATAAAAAAATATTTGTATTGTTTTCTTTAATGATATGAGCACCTTAACGGAAGCTTCCAAACCATATGGTAAATGAATACAATTTAAAAAAATAAGGAAAAATAAGTGTATTTTCAATGCATAACGTATAATCATAAAAATGAATTGTTTGCCTGGGTTTGCAAACAAATTATAATTATACTTGTTCAGATAGATAACATTATGCACCGGGATCTTTGTACAATATATTTTATCCTAAATACCATTATAACAGCCACCAATTCAAAGCAATGCAAAAAAAAAAAAAATTAAATTAATTAATACATCTATATTTCGATAACATCAAAGAGACGTCCATTTTTTGCTAATTCATTCTGATTGCCAAAAGTACACATATACACAGGTGGATGAAAATAATAAATTCTAATTAGAGGCATATACAAAGAGTTAGTCAAAAGGAGCTTGATTTATGGATCTGGAAAGACAAAAAAAAATCTTATAAATTTGTCAAAGGAGAAAATATTGAGGAAGAAACGATTTTCTAACTGATTAAAAACAACAGTGCAAAAAGATAAATCTCAAGAAGAGAAAACATGCACAAGTCATAACAAATAAATATATATAAATTTGCAAATACTCTGTATGTAGATACATTTACTAAGGCGATATTGCATGCTATGTGAATATTTAATGCCAAAATTTATGAGCCATATCTTTGTGTTGCTGCTCTGGAATGAAAACGAAGTAAGCAATTGGATTCTTTGCAAAAAAATATAACAACTTTAGGATCGTATATTATTTTTATTCATTTATCATCGAAGTAGACGTGTATATGTATAGCAATTCGTTGGAAGCGAGGTGAGAAGGAGGGTTGTTCTTAAATTTTTGTTGAAATTGAATTTATGAGTCTTGCAACGAAGAAGAACGAGCAAGTGTGGTAGACAGGTTGATCGAATCTAATTGATGGAGCTATAACTCAAGAAGAAATATAGAAACGTCTAGAACGGAAATATTTTCTTTCATTGTATGTACTCGTGTGTCGGTGAAGTATGGTGTTCCTTTGCGAATTAATTAATAAGTAAACATATGATTTTAGATAGTAATCTTTTCAATGTACTTATGTATGACAATTATGTAATAGGTCCCATGCAGAGAGTAGATAGAATCATATTTCCTGCACAAACCCATAGCAAAACCAAAACTGTGAAGAGATAATAAATAAATATAGGTATAGATTGAGCCATTGACTTGAAATGGCGAAAGGGGTATGGTGTAAAAATTTTTAAGGTATAACGTCATATTTTTCTTTGGATATCGTACAATTATTTTAATTTGTATATGCTACAAACTAGCGAGTAAATGATGTATTTTAATATTAGAGAATCTTGAAATGATAGATATAATGCAGAAATTAAATCTGGACTCTATTACCACTTTCTACAAATGTATCTATAACGCAGACATAAAGTTTTGATCTACCGTTACTTAATTATGCCAAACTGTCTATAGTTTTTGTTTCCTTTGACTCCTTTATGTTATTTTATCTCTTATCTTCAAGCCTGTTAGCTCCAAAGACCTGGAATAATTGCACAGACTTTGTATTCCCGTATTGATAAGGGGAATATAAAATTCAAAATTTTTTGAATAATTAAAAAAAACAATAATACAGTTGAAATGTATTTTGATTTTCAATATAATGAATATTGCATTTAGCTATTATTTCTCTTCAACGATCCTTCCCCTTACTTAAGATTACCTACCTCTGCCTATATAATAATTTATATATTGCCACAAATATAGAGCATAAATACCATGCACTAAGCACTCAAATCATCTTGTTAACAAGTTTCAATTAATATGTATGTACATAAAACGATTCATAGATTATATTCATAATTAAAATTAAAACACTCTAAAGTATTGTAAACATAAAAACCTCCAGGAAATGCAAAGTCATGCATTTTTACATCAAAATGTGTAATTATCATTTCATTTCAGTTTTTATATTAGAGGCTATATTCCCAACGACAACAGCACCTTTGAACTGCCCGCTAATGACTGCCTCACAACTTCCCCTATATTCATAATTTTAAAATAAGAAAGATATTTTATGCATACATAGATGTAACTAATTTACTTATCCGTTGTCTTCATCTAAGAAATTATCCGACTCTCACAACTGTGTACATATGTATGTATTTGTTAAAAGGGTTATGTTCGTAAAGAGACTTGCTAATTAGTTGCACTTTCCAACAGATGATATTTTAAGGGGATGGTTGTTTTCAAAAAGTCAAATACTATAAACATATAGAATATACTACTGCAGCAGGTAATGTTACTAAGTCTTGGACAATAGACCCCTTAAAAAAGATTTGAAAGTGAAGGAATATGATACTTTTTCACGATAACAATAAAGGCTACATCACTTTTGATTATAAAGGAAAGACATTGTAGGTATCCATATATTATTTCATTCATCCTAATTACTCTTTGTAAAAAAAAAGTGATGTTACTTCGTCTTGGGTTACGAAAAGTGGGAGAATATCAATTATACTCCTGTTGGAATATGGGTCATTAATTATATAATAAAAAGGTGTGATAATGAAGAAAATGCATGCAGAGAAGGCAGAGTGGGACATCAAAGTGTGAGTCTATTTATCTCATGAGGTCATGATAATTAAAATCTCCCAACTAATTTAATAAATATACATAAACCATAAAAAGGTGAGATTCGAATCCATTGGGGCATGGGCCATTAAATGATATAGACTCGGCAGTCCCAGTAATGGATATTGTGGATATACAATTTAAGACTATAGAGCGTTTTCATGCAACGTTAGAATGGATGATGTCGGCCATTTTCTGGTACTAAACAACCAAGTCTTATAATAATGAAGACCCTTTTTTCATTAAGATTAAGGAAAATGGAGGCTATCAACATGAGACCAAAAAAGTAAAAGGACATGACTCTTACTTCCTTTTTAAAATGTTGTACATTTTTATTTTTATATTGTAGATAAAAACTAACTATTGCAATGGACATACTAAGATTTTTACTCATATTATCCTACCTTTCGCGTACCTAATTGATCAAAAAACAAATTGTACACGTTTCAACATTACTTTGATTTAATTCAAGTATCAATGTTTATCATTTGGCTGAAGTTGTATCCTTTTTAAAGTATTTGATGGAGTTTAATCAAAATTTATTGAAAATTTGTTCATTTTACGTCATAAAAATATCAAATTTGAGCCTCCTAAGATGGCATTTCTTTCAATTATGATACAATTTATGACGTCAGTGAAAAATGTTCTATATATACATAAGTAATACTTACATCCATTCTATTCTTTTCGCCTAAAAATAGAAGATACAAGCGTCTTCTAATGAATAATGAAACATGGACAGTGGTCACTATAACATAAAAATGACCTATATTGTACAAAATTGATGTGTAGTAGGTCCTATAACTAATCATTCAGATGGTAGTTGAAACCAGAGCCGCGAAGTTGGAGGCAGGGGTTGGGACATTTGAACCAACTCCGGCTACAAAATTATTAAAATGTATGTAAATAAAACTTATTTATAGTCGAAGGGTTATATTGAGAGTAAAATTTATCTATTAAATTTGAAAGTTGAAACTCATTTATAAGTTTATTTTACAAATTTCAAATCTTTTCTATACGTGGTCTATGGTTTATACAATAACAAATTGTCTAAGTCTAAATTATTATGTTGGGTAGGGCGTAACTACTCATGAGCGTAAAGTGTAATGTTACAGTGAGAGGTTGTGTGTATTTCTTGTTCTTCGGTTACGAGTGCAAAAATTATTTTCAGATAGTACTTATGAATTAACCAGCATTAAATATAAGCCCGATAATTTTAGATCCATTTCATTTCATTACTCGTTCATCACGTTAAATATTTTAAATTAAAAGTATTTTTTATTTACTACATATTGCTATAAATTAAATCTATATTTATAGTTTCTAGACTTAAATGACTCAATAGTACTTGAATAGGCTATAAAATATATTATTGTAAAATTGTATGTTGTATTGGGACATTTTATGTACCGACTCCAGAGCCCTGGTTAAAATATACTTTTATTAAAAAGTTTAATGAAAAAAACAAATAGGACATATATATGGAATAGACGTTCTACTAAGAGAAGATACAAAATTCTAAAAACTTTATATTATTTAAAGAACCTCATTTCGATTACAATGCATATATATATATATATAATGTACACGTTATATCATTTGTTTTATTAATAACATGTCTCATGAGTTACATGTTATGTATTCGTAGGCACTAGGCACATACAATCTGTGTAGATACCTTTCCTCCCCATCTCTCCTGCCCCTCTTCATAAACATGTTATGCATTTAAGTAAGTTTTTTTCTGGATAATATAAATATATATATTGTTTGATGAGTGCAGTTGGATAACCAGTTTTTTTTGTTTTTTTTCCTTTAAAAATATATTAAGGTATTGGGTATATCCAAGTATATACTACTCCTCACTCCATGTATGTGTCTAACTATCTTTTGTTTGCAATATGTAAAAGAAACGAATCAATTAATTAGATGTACGTATCATTTATCATCACGGTCCACAAAAATAATTACACACTCAAGCCATTTTTATTTGTTTGGACTTTTGTTTAGTGTGGTTTGTTGTTTTACAACTTTTTCAAATTTTGATTGTGTGTAATGTGTCAAAGTTGAAATATGATGTGAAAATTACCTATGCAAAAATTGAATTATCCTATAAGCTCATCTTTTGATCGTACATCTCATTATGAAAAAATGCATTAAAATCATTTTATGTCAAATATGATATTTAGAAGACATTTATAATTATTTTGCAATGAATTGTTTTGATAAGCTTTATTCTTACCTATAAAATATATTATAGTCATTTTGTTCTAAAGTTGTCTTATAATGCAAAAAAATCACTCCGGTTTTTTTTCTGAGAAGAATCATATATATATTTTTTATTAAATAATATTAGGATTATATGAGTTGTATTTGTTTGGCGCAAGACGGTGCTACTCTGTGTTGTTTTGTTTATAAACTAATTTAAGTAAATAACGTTCATACCCAATTGAATTGGAGGTAAACTAAGACAATACTATTCGTGAATAAATTGCCTTTAAGAGAGCGTCCTAAATTCTGGGATTATTTCTTTTTTCAAAAACCGATAACAGGACCGATTTGAAGTCTCATACTACACCTTAGCAATTATGTAATATTTTTCATAGGTAACCACAATATGTAGTGTTGATTGATATCCTTAAAGTAAAACCTTATATAAATAAATTTGATTAGCCAATGTTTTATTCATGTTTTTTAGTTATTATTATTATTCAAATCTTTTTGAACAAGTTGCGATGCTGCTTCTTTGGAGTAGCCTTGATTACGTTTCGTCTTGGATCCATAATTGAATTAATAATAACATATTAAAAAAATATGAGGTATTGAAGTCTTTATGAAATATCTTAATCATTTCAAGTACTATGACTTCAAAGAGCGTATTCAGTTCCATACATACATAGAACAAAAAATCCTCATGTCATTTATACTTTATATGTACATCAAAAAGAACTGAGCCTATGATTGTAAGCACAAAGTATATACATACCTACTTCATGCCTGCCATTTTGACTTCAACATACGCTCCTTTTTTACTCTATCTGAGGGAGAGTTGAGTATTTTGAGAGTCACAACTATACTAATTACGGTTCTATGTCAAGATATGAGCATATCAATTATTAACAATCAATAATAATGAAATGAGCTATTTGATAACCTCTGTGTGAAAAATCATCACAAAAAAGGATTATTTATATGTCTATCTAGGTTAGTAGTGGCATGAGTATTGAATATTGACCTTTAATAATACATTTATAGATCAGCTATGAGTTAATTATTTGGCGTAGTCCATGAAAGGAATAGGAGAAAAAAAAAATGAATATTCAAGGCTGCAGAGAACTTGTTTATGATTTTTTTTCTTCACATTCTGATATTGTGAAATCAAATATATATATATATATATATAGGAATAAAACTTCAAGTTTGAAAATAAAAATAGAAAAGGAAAGGACAAACTAACTCAATAACTGTACCAGAGGTCTTTTATGAGCAGGGTGCATGTATGCATAAGAAAATGTATAGAAAACCATCAGGAACATACCTAGATATTTGAAAAAAAGGAAAAATTAGATGACGTCTGTATATATATATTTACATAAGTGTGTGTTCTATAGTTTATAAATTAGAGTTCAAAAGCCCACAGTCATATACACATAAATAAATAATAACCATGTAATTGAATAAACCAAAATGAAATGATGGTATAAGTCATTAATAGCGAATTAAAATACCCAATATCGTAATTAAATTAAATCATTTTCAGACCACTAAATTGAAATTTGTACAATTTGGTCATACAAGTTGAATCTTGTACAAATATATATACAAACTCTGGATATATCATGCTCCATTATCTAACAAAATATTAAAAAGTGATGTTTGGGTACTTTTGCAAAGATTTCTTATCAAACAGTAAATACGGAATAATTACCTGGAAAAAGTCCAACCGATTTTTAGGGTACAACAAAGATATTGCAAAGTATTCTTACTGATATCAAACCTGAACTAATGATGGTTAATGACTTAGATTTACTTAAGTTGGTTTAATTCCATAAAATCAGAGCTATATTATCATAATATACATATATAGGTCCACATAGATTATATCAATGAGCGTATCCTATATAATAATGAAATTTGAAGGATAAATAACATCACACATAGGTACATGTTTGTAAGTACGTCTACATATTAACTGAGCAGAAGGGGTTTGAGAGAGTGAAAGTTTTTAAGGTCATGTAATAAGGTTAAATCAGCTTCTATTTTACTCCCCCCCTTCTTTTTAACACCTAACAAATGGGTTACTATTATTATCATAATCTATGAAAGTGCTGTATCCCTTTAAAAAATAACACATTGTTATTAATATCTACATATGTGTGTACTTGAGTCGTCTCTGTAGCATTTATAAAATCATAGTTCCCCTTTCCTATTAGTTTTTATGAACATACAACCATACATACATACAAATGGATTTATTCCATCCTCGTATGAATATGCTTTTTATTTTTCCTGATCAATTTTGATAGTAATATCATTTTATCTATTATTTTTATACATATGAAAATGTCATTTACAAGTTAGAAAATAAGGTCAGCACTTGACATATGTCAAGTCGTGATTTTATTGTTCTAACATCCTTTCCTACAAAAAGAAACATTAAAAAAATCCAAATCATTTTGTATTTAGCCCAATAAGTGAATCATACCCAACGTTATTTATCTCTAAATTACTCCAGGGCAGAATATCATTGTCATATCATTTCTCCATAATTTTTAAAATGAATTACTAATATGTATATTTTATTAAATTAATATTCTACCTAGGTATTTTATTCGGTTCTGTATCATAATATGACTATGTAATATTTAATTAAAAGTGTAATACATTTGTATTTGTAAATGATAGTCAAAATATCTTCATAGAAACAATAAATGGCTAAATTATGTGTATAGGACGAGAGAACAGCAAGAAATTGTAATTTTGTCCTCTTGAAAACGGAGAAAAAGTAGTTTGTATATAACTTATTTCTTTTTCTATTTATCAAAAAGAATAAATTATAAAATAGCCATGACGTATCAAGTGAGATGAGAGAATCGACAGTTGACCGGAAAATAGATAGGGTATTTTTGTGTCAGCAAGGCAATACTGTGATGTATATTTAACTAACGAATTGATTGAAATCGCATTAGATGTTTGATATCCTCAGAGTTTTTGTAATATAGTAGGGCTCTCAAGTTTTGAAATTAAAGTCTACTTGGCTCGCATGTACTATGAAAAATAGTACATATAAGCAATAGTATTAATTATTGACATCCAAATTAAACAACATTAAAAATCACTTGTGGCTTATTTTGAGACTTATATAACTGGGTTGGGCTGCTCTTATTTGAAGTATTGTTATTTTAAATCAGTCATTTATAATGTCATACTGATGTATGATTGAGTAGAAATGCTTAATAAATACCATGTGTGGCGTGAGGGTGTGACATTGGGTGTAAATACGCAAGTCTCTCACTAATTGTGTGATCTTGACAGTCATGTGATTGTGTTGTTGTTATGACCTTTTTGTTTTATATTTTATTTGTACAAGTATAAAAAAACACCAATACTATTTTCGGTACTGGAACTCCTTCAAAAATATTGGTATCCTCACAACATTAGTGTGTAATAATATACTTTTTTCTCTAAAAAATACTATTTTCTAAAAAGTCATTGGCTCGTTGTATAGTTCAAGTGCCTACAGATACAAATGAGTCAGTAGATGCTTGTGAAAAATGTTGATTTTATTGTTAAACTAGCAATGGGAGCCTGTGTGACCGGGCTGAATAGAAAGGAATAGAAACAAAGAATGAAGGAAAAATACAGAGGGGAAAGAAAGAGAGATATATAGAACGAGAGAAGGGGAAAAGGGCTGATTTCGGTCAAAAAAAAAAAGCCTTTTAATGACCTTGGAAGCTCAAAAAATTATCAGAGGAACATGTTGAGTTACCTTATTATATGTCTGCTCGCTAAATCTCAGACTGATCTGTACGACCCTTTTTGGATTCCAGATGTAATACTCAAAAAAAAAAAAAAGTCTTATGCAACAAAGGAATTTTAATTTCCACACAAAATATGGAGCATTATTGCAATCAAAAGAAGAAAAAGCGTTTTAGTGATATCATTAGGTCAGTATATAATATATATATATTTGTTTAATTAAATGATTACTCACAAATTCTAATTGTATGTAAATGGGATTCTTAAGCGTTTCAAATAATAAAAAATAACAAAGTTTTAAAGTATTTTTATAAGCATTAGCAAAATTTATTTTATGGGAGAATATGTCATACCTTCATTATTTGCAAAAAAAGTATTGAGATTGTATCTTAAACTACGGCCAATAAATTTTTTATAATGTTTGGATTCCTCTCCTGACTTTCTCTACAAGACGTATAAATGAATCCCTTGGGGTCAAGTATATGTACATATTTATAGATACAATGAGAAAAGCTGTTGAATATATGTACATATAATTTGGATATTATACATACATACGTATAGGTAATAAAAACATTCAATAATTACCGTTATTGTCTATGTATAATAGGTTCAAGGAGACAAAAAAGAACTTGTAGGAAACTGTTAATTACAATATTGGTCGTTCTACATAGCATATATAAATTTTCATCTATTAAAATTACATGATTATTATTTAATTATAAGTAATATAACTATAGACAGTTGAACTTAATGCACTTTATGCCGCAGGATATTAATATTTTAGTAATTTGCATTAAAATAGTCAAAAAAAAAAAAAAAAAACACCAGTAATGTATACATGGGGTATTCAATAATTGAATAATTCCTTTAAAATCATCCCTCACATTTTGTTGTTGCAACTTGTACAATTTTCTTATACAAGTTAAAAATTTACAAAAACATAATGTCCACCAGAAAAAGATCAAAAATAAATAAATCCTCATCCCTATATACAAAGGAATAAATTGAGGATAACTATTAAAACTCTTTAATTGGGTCGGTCTTAAATATCTACTCAATAATATGCATTTGTAGAAAAATAGAAATTTTTTCATCAAAATATATTTTAGTAATAACTGGTCAAAAATATTTTTATAACTTATAAAAAAAAATAGAAGTATAAAAGTATTCAGCAATAAAACACAGTTTGAAATAACCCTAAGGCTTTTAAGTATCTTAGTTAGAAGCCATTATTCATTATATATATTACGTAGGTAGTTGCTAGATAACATTTATGTAAATAAAGATCATGACAGAAATCAGAGTTCAACATCAGAAATAATGGTTTTACATACATGGAAATGACGTTTAGAATTAGATATATTTGTTGTGATGTTCAGACATATGAGTATTTTATCAGATGTTGTATAAATATATCTTCCTACTTTTCAATTTAAAAAGTGTGAAATCATGTATCTTCACAGTCAAATATACATACACCTGTTTCCGATCCGTGTATGTATCTGAACCATGATGGACGGTTATTTTTAATTTGAAGGTTTTTTTCTTGGTTATATAATACATGCTTCAAAATAATCTTTTATTGTATATGTAACAAATATATGCATTGCAAATTAACATTGGTTGATTATGAACAATAGGAATCTCACTTTTGGAATAATGGAAATTACATTTAATGTACTTATGAATAAATATTTATGAAATAAATTCTAAATGTCTAATGTCTCAAGTTGTGAGTTATTGTGAAATGAATCTGAAAGTTTATTTTCAACCTAAATGATAGGCTGCCCCTTTTGAGTTTAATAATTGTTTCTTTCTATTCTACCAGGGGCGTCTGCAGGATTATATATATGTTTTAGTAAAAAATTATTCAAAAATATTAAAAAAATGAGAAAAAATAATAAAAATCCATAGTAATTCACAAAAAAAATATTTTTTTTGGAAATTAAATTTAATATTTGAAATTTAGGAAAATAAATTTTATGAATTTTTTTCAAAAAACCACAATTGTTGACAAAAATTAAATTTTTTGAAAAAAATTTCAAAATCTGCAGCGAAAAAAATTTGACAATCTAAATTTTTTGGTAAAAAAATTCAAAAATGAAAGGGCCAAAAAGAACTTGGTCAAAAGTAAACATTCTTTGATTGGGGGGCCTACATGCCATCAAGTCCATCCCCGGTTGATGCCTCTGACTACATAATACCTTTTCTATTGTAGACAACCCAAAAACTGACTTTGGACTTGAGATCTCTCAAAACATTTTATTTTGAAGAAAACTAATAGAGATTTTTTTGGCAAAATTGGTCATTTTTAGGCCTTTTGTTTTGTATTTGACTGATCAGTAAAAAATATATTATACAAATTATTTTTTTCATCATCTAAGATATGCTCAATGATTTTCAGTTTCTCTATTTTATCGAGGTTTTTTTTTTGTACAATAACTTTATTGCTTCATCTAGGATTAAGATTTAGCCACCTACCCCACCCCGCCAAAAAAAAAAAGAAGGAATTTTGCTTTTTTTAGAAAATTTAAGATTTGAAATTTAGTTTAACTTTTCAATTTTAAGTATATAGTTATAGATTTTCGACATTTTTTTTCCAAAAAATTTAATTTCGGAATTTTTTCAAAAAATATATTTTTTAAATATAATTTTTCAATTTTTTTGTGAATCGATGTGTTTTTTGAAAAAAAAATCCCCGAAATTTAATATTTGAATTTTTGTTCTAGAAAATTTACTTTTTGTAAACAGATGTCAATTATCTAAAAAATTTCTAAAAAAATTAACTATTTGATAATAGTAATGCATTTTTGAATTTTATTTTATTTTCCAAAAATTTAATATTACAAATTTTTTTCCAAAAATTAAAAAATAATATATATATGTAGGGATATAATCTTGTGGACGCCCCTGTCTTTACTCCAAGTATCTACAATGAGTTCCATGATTGGAGGTGATTCTTCAAACCCCAGGATGTCTATTTCCTATAAAATGATTAGCAAACCAACTGACAGTCGAAATATGTATTATGTGATGCTTAATTATCCAGACATGCTCTACTATAAATATATATATATATATACACTTGGCTTCAAATACCACGCTACATTAATTTTTGTAGTAGCAGAAGCGATATATTGAAATAAATAAATATTATCCGGAAGAAATATGGAGCCAAAAACACACATACACACACCATCAATTTCCGCTTTTCAACCTCTCTTCAGACTTAGTGTGTGTTATAATTATGTACATAGGTAGGGAGGCATATATATTTATTTGTTTTCTAGAAAATCAATTACTATATGATATTACGTATACACATTGTACATATGTGCAACACACATTGATAATGAGTCACTATCAACCACAAAAACCAAGTTTCGACTATATGTAATAATAATAACTATTTTCTTGTTGTCTTCTATCTATGTATTTTTGCAACATTTACCGTACTCTGGATACATTATCGATGTACTGTTAAAAAATAGTCATGAAGCAAGACTTTCTCCTCAGGGATGTTCAATTTGTGATCTACTTATATATAGATTTATTTTATGGGTTAAGTTGTCGTCGAGAGTGCAGTTTTGAAATATTTGTATCTATGACATTACATTCTGTTTTTATGTATAGATATATACACATAACATAAGGTCACGTAAATTCATCAGGGATGTTTGGAAAGAAAAGTCTTCAAGACATGCATTTTTCATAGGCGTACATATTATCTAAAAATTAATCATGACTCAATAGGAATGACAAATGTACTGACTCAAAAAAAAGGCTGTACATCCAATGAATAGCAATCATAAGAAAAGTGTGTCATTTTCCAAAATTCTGCAAAGTATATTTACAAACATGATATGAAGGAATGCATTTTTTGTGGGAAATGTGCTTGAGTTAATACGTAGTGAAAGACCGGAATATGAATTATAAACTTTCTTGCTTTACGTGGAAAAATAGAAATAACTACAAAAATTGACATTTACGTTCATCCTAGCTACCTATCCACCTATGCAAAAAGATACGAGTAGATAGATAGATAGTAATGTCTTTTGTTCTATTGATATTACTTTTTCCTAATTTTGGTATTAGGACATACATACATAAGTAATAAAAAAAATTATCTCTAGATCTTTCAAAATGCAGAGTCCTCGTCTTATTAGTAGAAAATGTACTTCTACTATCACGTATTTTCATTATGCAAGATACAATGTAAAGAGCTTAGTCAGGGATGTCTACATCCCTGCACTTTTGGGTCCTACATAAACGAATTGATACTCACTCTCTAATGTCAATCATATAGCCTATTTATTTAGTAAAAATATATGTGCAAGCAAGAATGATTTTTTTCAAAATTGAGGGTGGATTACATTTGAACACTTTGACGAATATTTTTCCATTTCATTCAACAAATTATTATTGTTAATCCTTTGGGTGGCTCGCAAATTGCACATAATGTATCCAAAATTGATTGTCACAATAAAAAAAAGCAGAGAGGCATTTATAGATTTGATTAGAAAGATCATATCGGAAACAAGATAAGACTTTTAAATTGAATAAAGGTACTAAAACATGGATATCTTAAATCATCTTACAAATGCATTTAGTTGTAAAAAAAGAAGAAGTAAAAGTGGTCCCCTCTTGCAGAAACTATAGCCTTGAGTCTGTTAGGTATGACTTCATAGTAGGTACGGTCTATTTTCATGTGAATGTTGCCCCATTCCATAATTAGGAAATATTTCAGTGTATACAAATTTGGATAGGGCTTCTTGCAGACTCTTTCCTGCGAATTAGACCAGATACCTTCAGATTCAAATTCAGTCTGAATGGTGACTAAGAATTGTTACTCCACTTTTGTATAGTATTAGACGTCTGAGAGTGAGTACCATCCTGTTGAAAGGTATAAATCTTTTATTTGAAGTAGGAATTGGCTGGAGATTTTTCTCCAGGATGGTACAAATATAAAGTGCACCTTTATTTTTGTATCTATTGGATGTAAAAACAAATAAAAAAGGGCCAATGATGGTAAAGGTTGGTCATCAGACGCAGTTTTTTTTTTTTTTTTTTTTTTTTGCATCCAATTGATCCAACAGGGTGAATCAGAGCTTTCATTCACCGAAATCCGATCATTCTTTTTAGGTAGAATAGAAGATTACAAAAACAATGTTAGAAGGCCTACACATCTTCAACAAACAGAGGAATTGATTACAACTTTTTACTTGTTTTGTATTTGAAATATTAAATAATGTAGTAAGCACACTTTGTTGACAATTAATCAATAACTAATTATAAATTTTTTACAACGAAATCTTCAAATTTCTATGGGTTATAAAAGTTTAATTTCAAGTTTGAAGGAAATATATTTGGATTTTTTTCCTTTTTTTGTGTTTTTGTTCAAGATTGAGTTTATATTGACGCACAACATATACTTATAAATTAATGTGCAATCAATATATGAAAATAAATTGAATATTATATATGCATACATATATATATATATTTTTTTTTTTTTGGATAATTTCCTTCTCCGACTTTTGTCATGTTTTATATATAACGTGGTTCCTAATTTTTGCATTTATTATATCTTCCTACACCATTGAATGCAAATTAAACTTTTTGCATTAAGCATATTATTTGGTTGAATAATACTGAAGATAGAAATTAATCTTCGGAAATTTTTATTGTAGTCACGCTCTCTGATCACCATCTTCACAGTATCCTGTTAAAATTAACACCCCATAGGTAGTTTTCTTAGTTTAGTCTTTGATATTTTTGGAGGTAATGGATATTTTGTTGGTAAAAACTCCAATAAATACATGGTATATAGTCAATGAGAGTGAATGAATTTGATGATGTTTTTTGTATATATATTTTTGGTGGCGGTAATCGCAGGAGTTTTATTCATAAACTTACCTATTTGACTTTTAGAAGGAATTCCATTTTTGTTGAAGGAAATACATTAATTTAATTTGTTATTCGTGAACGTAGTTTTGAAGAATATATTTATATATTTTTAATGCGTTCTTACTTGTTACCTTCATTGTATCTCCCAACCTTCCCCGAAATAAAACAAGGGAAAAAAGGCCCAAAAACAGTTGGGCAATTCTTCACAACTCTAGAATTATTGTTCATAGATTTACAAGAGATAATTAAAATATAACTAATCAATGTTCGGAACATTGATCAGGAAGGGGGAGCTGAAACATAGACAGTTGACAACAAAATAAATGGTACATTTTTGTGTCAGAGAGGTAACTGCTTATAAATATTTAATTATACGTTCCATGTTTATAATTAGTATGTTCGTATCAAAAAGTTAGTGCTTTTTTTTTTAATTCGGTCTCAAGGGGCTTTTTCTCCGTCGATTTAAACTGATATTTTGTTACATACCAAAATTGAAATCATACACCAAAATTTATTAGTCTAAATTTTAAAACAATGACCTTTGAGAAATTATTTCTATTCTATCAAATGTATTTTCTAAAATAAATTACATTGACTTAGACGAAGACTGAGTTTTTAATACAAATAAGTTTGCTACGATATTCGATTTGAAGTATTTTTAATTTCAAAAAGTCTCTGACGGATCTAGTATTTCCAGTACGAGCCCCAGCACTACTTAAATCTTCCTAGACACTGATATCTACTGATATTTTTGCCCTATTATGTTTTTATTTACCTTTCATATTACGTTGAACACAATGCCTATTTAATAAAAAAATAAATTAATTTTTTTTGTTGGAAGCATAGAAGTTGCATTGTTTTGATAAAGTATCTACCACTGCATAAAAATCAAAGTAAGTCGATTGATCAAAAAATTAAATAACATTCAGGAATGTTTGAATCAAATTAAGATCAATTACTTTTATATTCTTTTAATATAATCATCTTTATTATGTAATAATAAGAAGTACAAACCCATGATGATGACTTTTAAATTTGATTCGTTGGCAGCTATTATATTTAATTAGAGATAATTATTAGTTACGTTTAAGGCTTATGTAATTACATTTAGATTTTTTAAAGATCATTTATTTGAATGTAGGTAAAGAAAATATTTACATGTTCGAAAAGAGTGGAATAAATTTGATCACTTTTCCAATAAACCCAATTTGTAAGGTAAAATAGTAGTTATTTGAAAGAAGGCATTTGGTGATTGACAATCAGAGGATTGAGATTTTTATTTGAAATATGATATATATATATATATATATAATCCTTAAAGAGTATATTAGATATTACCTTGCAAAAAAGTTATATACATTCTACGTCAACATTCAAATCCTTATTCGTCTTTTTTCCTTCTATTTTAAATAAGTCATTTCACGAATTTTAATATACATTTACAATTAATATACAGTCTACATAGAATATTATTAATTTTATCTACTTTCATTCAGTTACAAATCACATTTACACGGAAAAACGGGATGTTTATGATTTCGTGATGCTATTTTTTTTTTTTTTTTCAACAACAGCAAACAAACCTATTGATTGGTTCAAATCACGCAAGGCAAATGTTATTTACATAAGCCAAGCATCGACATATGCATGTTGTATACATATGTATGAAGTAGATATGTGTTTGCCATACGGAAACTCTAATGAAATTGTTCTGTCTTGCTTCGTAGTCAATTAAGGAACGAGACAGGCATGAGATTAATAACTGTATTAAATAGGTAATTATAAACAAAAAAACGGTTTGAAGTCAAAATAATATATATAATTTTTCTGTCTTTATTATTCTGTACAAACATTCATGATAAAAAAAAACATTTTTAATTATACCTAAGCCATAAAAATTATTACTCATTCTTTCTAATTGGCCCCACCTACCTTTTGCTCAAATATCAACAGTTTGTTGCATAGGGAAAGTTAGAATCGAACATGTATGTATGGAGTTAAGTGCCTACTATTAAATGTATCTAAAAGAACGAGGAGGAATTCGTCTGAAGGGAAATGGGTTGAGTGCAATATATGATCATATATATAAATATGTTATTGGGGAGGACTGACTTTAAATCTGCAAGACCTCCAAAGATGATCATACAAATTTACAACTCAACCAATGTAATATGTACACTGTAAATAGCCTTTGATTCGATTTTACGTTAATTAATGGTGTGGTGAATTTGATTTTTTAATATAAAATAAAATAAAATCTTTATGATAGAGGTTTATTTTCATTTTTCACGAGTCATAAAATCAAAAATTTAATTCAATTTACGATATGAATACCTCTTATGGTCTATAAAGAAAACGTCAACAGTTGCTTCTGGTTCGTTAGTGAGTGAGAAAAGAAATTGAATGCTTCGTTGATTCCTCTAATTTTATAAAACAATGAAGGCTGTTGGTTAAGTAAAATATTTAAAAGGGCCACCAAATCCCCGTTATATTCCCTTTCACTTCCGCGTAATTCCTTTGTGAATCTCTTTTAAATTATTCACCATATCTCCAAAATAAACGTATACGTAGGACTACAAAGTGAATATTTATTTTAATTAGGTGAATGCAAAAAATTGTTATTTTTTGGGCGTGTAATATTTAATTTCTTTGTTAAAAAAAAGTGTATTGATTTATCAAAAGAATAGACTCAAAACCATTGTTAGAACGTTATATTTATTGTGCTACTGTGTGTATATTCATAGATATTATACAGGGTGCAGAACAAAATCTTGCTATCAATTTAATCACGTTTTAATGCATTTTTTGAGAAAGATGATACATAATTTTTTTATGATATAATTTTGTCATATATAAGCTTTTGTTTTGAATAAATTGGGCAAAAAGACCGACTTGCTTCACGCACATACAGCCCAAAAAAGATCGTTGTCATCGTTAGAGTCAATGTGAGGGCCGTCCACGATGTTTAGCATGCCAAAAACGTTGGGAAAGGGACGTCCAGAGTTCAAAAAAGTAGACTCCTTTACCCAAAACTTGGCAGATTTCTGGCCAAAGACATGGGGTCTCCATCATCCCCCAAACATTACTTTTGGTAGAGCAACCATCTAGAACATCCCTAATATAACCTAACACCGAAATGTGGATGACTTCAATTGAAAGATATGGGCAAATTACCTTCAAAACAAAATTATCAACCCCTATACCAGCTTCAGGCACTATATTAAGACTGTCATTGATTCTAATGGAGGCAATATCAAATAAGTTGCAGTCTCTCTGGTTTGCCAAAAACTTGAAAAAATATATTTTTAATAATCAGTTAATATAATTAAGATTTTTTGAACCAAAAAGTTTTATTCCACACCCCGCAAATATAAGAGGGTGTGATCCAATCCATGCCAAATGCTGTGTATGTTAAACCAATTAAATTTTTGAAAGAGTGTATTTTGACTCGATGCTAAAGAATTAACTAACCAATCATAGTTTATATATGTACATATTATAGAAGAAACAAATTTCAATCTACGAGTGTTAACCAGGCTTTGGCTTGGGAGTATCATTTAACAACATACCTAAAAAAGATAAACAAAATATGCATTAGTGATCTGTATGAAAAATCAGAGGTAGGTTATGATCCCACTTTATTCTAATGACACCAAATTAATATAAACAAATGTAATAGGCTATTTGATTCAACAATCTTCCGTCTTCTTTTTATGGTTGAAAAAACCAATTTCCTAGCTAGACAATGATCTTTCTAATGATACCTATTTTTTATTCCTTTGACTTTGTAATATGGTTTTATCTATATACATATATATGTATACATAAAACTCCACCCATGGAAGAAAGGAACATTATAAATTAATAATCTCACTCACTCCAATACAAAAGATATTTTAATCATAAAAAATATTATTCATGAGTCCTTGAAAGTCAAAGATTTCCTATGATCGTCTTTAATATACCATATATATACAAGGGCGATCGTAGGGGTGGGCTGGAGGGGCTGTAGCTCCCCCAATTAAGGATTTTTTTCTTTCACTAGAATATTTAATGTTTGAAATTTTTTCCAAAAAAATTTAGTCATTTGGGAATAGTTTTAGAGTTTAGAAACTTCAATAACTTTTTATATTTGAAATTTAATTTTTGACAAAAATTCCCAAAACCAAGCCCCCTCCCCCCAAAAAAATATATAATCCTGCAGACACCCCTGATATAAATACATATGGCTAACTTTAACTAACTGTTTCATCATCAAAACTCAAACAACTCCAAAAGTGTATATACAAAAGCTTGAACCATTTTAGTTGTGGCATGAACGATAATAATTATATCTATTAGTGCTCTGTGTGTTTCCTTCCTCTCATTCTTTAATTATCTTAGACGAACATCATAAAAACAATGGAGCTATATTTAAAAACTAATGAATGATACTTAAGAGTCAGTTAATATTTTATTCACTTATAATGAGATCTCATTATCTATTAGTTTAAGAGGGAATGAAGCTTCTACATATTTGATATGAAGCATCCTTATATGTGCATCTAAAAATTTGTAAATTTATAGACAAAATATTTGTTAGAAGAGTGATACATTAAAATATATATGGTTGAAGACAAATAAAAGGTTGAGTGAATACACATTTCTTCAACAAAAACCACTACGAGTTGTTAAATCTAATGAAATATTCATGGCTAGCTGTATATATGTGTCATCAAAGATGACGTTTCCCTGACGTTTATAAATGACTCTTTTAGAAAGAAAAATATATTCTCCTTACATAATAAAATGAAACGTTTCAAAACAAAAAAAAGAATCTGATGCTATTATGTTGTCATTTTTCCTCTCTCAAATAATGTTTATAGCGTACATGTTCTTTGTTGTTTTAAGCAAACTTCCATTTTGATCGCACTCAATCAATATCTCCTTTGTCTCTCAAATGTGAATAAAAGCAAAGTGAGTTGGATAGAAAAAAGAACACTGGAACTGTACCTATGTACATATTATTGGGTCATCAGTACAAAGGTCCTTTGTAAGTGGTAATATGTACTTAAGTCGTTAGTGCCTAATAGTGCTTATATCTCCATATCCCGGGATTTCTCGAAGATTTACAGCTAGTTAAAATAAATATAAGCTTAATTGAATAACAAATAATTGGTAACTAATTAATGATGTTCATGAAAGTAACAAAATGTTTTGTATGATAGAACTGTACAACTCCAACAGTTTTATAGGTTGCTAGTACCTTTTTCTTTTTAGACCATCTACATATAGTAAAATATATACTACTCTTAGCTTTATTGTATCACACAACTAGGCCCAACATCATCTGGTAGTTGTCCAAATAAGTCAATCATACCAACTGCTATTTATCTCTTAAGCACTCCTAGACTATGAGTGTTATATTATTTCTCCACAATTTTAAAATGAAATACATACATATTTATAATGTTGCTTAGTATTATTTTATTAAAAGCGTGGCTATATATTTGTATTTCTATTTGAAATAATAAAACTGCCAATAATGTTACATCTGTCCTCATTTATACTCTATCTAGTCCATTCCAGTCTTATGAGCAGCCCTTAAGACTGTTGGTCCTTCGGACTGTCAGAACTAGAACTGATTTAAAAAAAGAAGAACTCAAGTTGAGTTACGTTATCAAAGACAAAACTTTATAAGTTTTTAGAACTGATATGCAGAACTGACCTCGTTCGAACCGATACTGAACTAAACGGTACGGGCGTTTTTAGTACTAAATAAGGCCTCTCATAACACTAACAAGGATGGATCAACCAAAAATTGTATTCCTGTCCTTTTGGAAACGGAGCAAAAGTAACATCAAGCTTATTACAATGTTTATTTATCTAAAATAATAAATTATGAATTAGTCATGACATATTAACTCAGACGATGGAATCGACATCTCACACCAAAATACATAGGGCATTTTTGTGTGTTAGATAAATAAAGCTGTGACTAGGAATCAACCCAATTAATTGTCATATTATTGTTCAATTTCGGCCCAAATTTTGCAATATAATATGCATTTTTAAAGCAATGTGGTATGGCCTATTGCTGATGTTATATATATATTTTTACAAAGATTTAAATGGATTCTAGTATTGTGTGAGTTAACTTTTATCCTGCGGTTCGGTTTGTGTATTTCAAAATTATATTAGCTTAAAGTTTCATCCTTCTTCTATAAATACATATGTACAGAAATACTCTAATATTACAGCATTTATTATTGACTAAGGGAGTTGTGGACAAAGACATTTTTCCGGGAAATAAGAAACACTAGTACCTACTACGTACGTAAATAGTACTATCTATTTACGTAAAAGGAAATGCTTCAGGGTGCATAATAGGTACTATTTTACATAATATATATATATGACAGAATTGGACTAAGCAAACAAAAGATAATATCATATTGTTTCTTAAAATTTGATTGCTATGTCATGTCTAATGGTTCCTTGGTTCGCTGCTTGTAGTTTTCCAAAAAAAAAATTGTTATTATTACGCATGTTCTTTTATACAGACATTAATTTATTTTCCATCGGTTTAAGCCACTCTAACATATAATACTACACACTAAAAAACTAAGTATTATATACTTCTTGGTTAGTTTACTTATTTTATTTATTTATGTGGATGGTTAATGAATACAGTTAGTGCCAGATGTTTGTTTTTATTTCTTCTTCAGTTACATGTTTGTATGACTATGGAAGTGTTTATAATTGTAACCAAACAAAAATATTCAAAGAAAAACATTATTTCTAGTACTACTTGGTTTATGCAAGTATGCATTACAATTATCATATCATTTCAACACTTTTCAAACGTCTATTCAATTTTGCATCTGAGTAAGTTATCATTCTATAGATACATTCTATCCACACACATGCAAAAAAAAACACTCTATGGCTTATAAATACAAAACTAGCAAATATCAAATAATATTTTTCAATTGTATATATGGAAATATTTATATTATACCGATAAATCCATGAGTTATACGTAAAGGCTGTAAAAATCATAATCATAAAGAAACAACCATGGATAGATTCTATATTTGAAAGGCCGTATTAAAGTCACATAAGAAATCATACATATAAAATAAAGTTTCTTCTAAAATCTCATTTTATAACAATTATAAAATTAGAATAACTTATAGAATGATTTATCAGTGAATTCAAAACTTCAATAATTGTAATGGTGTATTTCAACTGGTAAGCATCCATTTCCAGCCCGGTCCAATTGGTGAATGTATTGGGTAGGTTAATCAAATTTGTAAAAAAATGCAAATGTTCCTAGACTAAAAATTGAATGGATTGACTCGCAATCAAATGATGAATTGAAGAACGTGTGAAAGTCCACATCTTCTACTGAAGAATTCTGAATTGGATTACCACCAGGATTTGAGCTTTTAAAACAATTGGGTTTTTGTACATTGCGATTATTGGATCATTATGGTTGTGTGAGTCTTTTTTTGTCTCTGAGTTGAATGTGACAAAAAAAAATAATATCGTACTAAACTCAGTCATGATCACTTAGATCAGATAATGAAAATTGTCACAGCAAGTATGGACGTGAAATTTTACAAATATAACTTAGGATTTTAGAAGCAAATTACAGGTACATATCCACTGAATAAATAACAGTATTCAAACGTCAATGGCTATTATCATGTCTATAAAATTTAAAATTGACTTCTTCATCTCATTTCGGCTAACACCAAAAAACTACTGGAAACACCTTCATCTAGATTACATGTTATACTTCTAGAAATCTGAGGCCATTCTAAAAACACCCATCGTCTCTAAAACTTAGCTGTTAACGTATGAAGTAAAAAGTAAATAATGAATTTCTCCAGTTCTTGAATTTAGCACATATTGTTTTTGTGTTGACATACAACACTATTCTTAAAATTCAAATATCGAGCTGATCTGAACCTGTCAAAGTTGAAAACGTTGAAATTTAGGATTTCGTAATATGTAGCCATTTTTTAAAAAATTCTGAGAGGAAATTGGTAGAATACTTTGTTATCAACATAATGTGGAACAAAAAATGGCGACTTTCTTCTTTATACTCATTAAGTTATTCCGAATTTTATTTATCTTAATTAAACTGGATTTTAAATAATATATATAATTATGACATATTTTATGTTTATAGATCCAGAGCCAATAAGGACTGCTCAAAGTCAAATCATCGTTAAATTCAAAGTTGTGGCTTGCGGGACTCTCTCATTGAACAAATACCTTTACAATGTACAATTTTTCAAAAAACACAAAATAGTTCAATCTCATATCATTACGTATTATAATGTTATATAAATGTACGCAGTCCCGTTGGGCTTATCGCCATTGAGAAGTAAGTATAGTGTAAAACTAGATATGACGTTTTAACTTATGTAGTGGTACTTAAAATATGAGAATGCCTTACTTTGATCTTAATTTGATTCAAGCACAAAAAGGATCTACTGATTCACGGAGAGATAATTTCAATCATTGAAACTAATCCGTAGACTTCATTAAGAGAGTACCTTCATCTAGCTATCTACATATATTATATTATAATTATAATTCAAGTTTTTATAAATATGATGATGTGTTAAGAAAAGAGATTAAACTGTTTTAATGCCACACAAATTACTTTATAATATTGCTTGTGTCACAAATTGTGCTGTTTATTTCCTTGAATATTTTTATAAAATGTAGTATATATTTAGTTATATGATTACTTGATCGAGCAAATCCCTCTTCAATGTATTTTAATTACTTGGAGAAACGTGTACGTTGTACATATATTATACGCAATAGACTATGAGAAATAGTAGAGAAGGGAAACAGTAATGATTTAGGTAGGAAGGAATAGAATGATGATATGATAATTATTATAATGATCTCCTTTCCGGGAAGTGACTTGGAGGATTTATTAGTCAGAAAAAATAAAAGGGATAACTGCCTCTTTACAGCACATATATGTGGGTAAGTGTATTTTTGGACTCTAAGTCCCCAATTGTTTTTATCTCTTTATCCTATTTTTAAAAGTATCAAGGATTAATCATTGTATTCCTATGTTCATTGTAGAATAATGACCAGCAACATCATATTTTTTTAATTAAGTGATTGTTTTATTCCTTTAATACAACATCCAATTCACAACTTTGTTTTTTGAATTTGAGAGCTGAATAAATATTGCAAATAAAAAATAAAATATTTGAGAGGGACGTCAATCTACTCCTCAATTAAGATGTTATGCCCTTTGTTTAATATATGTACATATAAATGATTAATTATATATGTACTTCAATGAATCGGCTCCAAATTTGAATATATTCTCTGTCCAGCGATTAAGCTTCCTTGATGTCTATAAGTAGACCGCTCTAATTAATAACAAACCATCTTGGAAATTCATTTACAGATCATCATGATCAACTATAAAGAACTCATATAGACACTGTTAGGGATTTTCATTTGAGATAAAGGTGGGCGTTTACCCTGCATCCTAGGATTTTTCAATGAGAGTCTTGGATCAAATAAAAAGTATTTTGTAATTTGAGAAATAAAAATGGAAAAAATAAATAAGAGAGATAACACGTTATTATGATGTTATTGTCTTGTAATATCTGGGTAACAAAGAAAAATCATGTTAACAATAACTAGTAGTCAGCAGCCAGACGGTCTGGAAATGGGTTTCTCTTTCGGGATCCCGTTTTTCTGGGATTTATCAAGTGCTTTATATGAATCATTTTCCCTGCTAATAACAAGATGAACTGTAAAGGTTTTTTATCACAAAAGAAAATGACTGCTTCTATAATGTTTAATATAATTAAGGATATGTTTACAGCACTGGAGACAAATATGTTTTTTTTTTGTACAAGACTATGTAAATGTCGTTTCTGAAGCCTCAGGGACTTTCCATGAGTATTTTTACGGCTCTTGACACTGGAGACTTTGTAATGACTTTTTTTTGTCATTTTCCTTCTATGACTGGCTTCTCGGGCAGCTTCTGGGATTAGTTTAGTTAGTCGACCACTTCTAGGTTTGTCAACAATGTTCTCTCTAGCCGTAAATCCTTTCCTAACCCAACAGAATGTCTGATGAGGGACCAGAACGACATCCTCCTTTCTTTCGACTTCCATATTTTGCTTAAAAATATTTGATCTGATCTTAGCAGCTAACTTCACTTCTAAAAATATTAGACCAAAAAGTTCTAAGCGGATGCTTACAATAAATTCTGACAAACTTCCTAAATTTGCATTTTAAAATCATTGCTAGACTATTCGAACACCTGGTACAAAGGACTATTTTTGATTAAAACACATGTTTAGCAGACAAGAAACAAAGAGAAATTTGTAATTGACTTACTCCTCCATATTTCAATCTATGTATGTACAATGTGCATTTCATATATACGTATTTTTTTGCTCCCCCCCTCCCACATGCATTATAATATTTTTTATGTACTTACATTTCTCAGAACTTCTATGTATATTTATTTTACAATAAATATACATAGAAGTTAAAAAAAAAATTCCATGGTGCAGACTTACAATTTATTAGTGATTCATATTTATTTAATACAACATACCATATGTATGATTGTAATTAGGTGGTTTAATTTATCTTCATCTATGAACAAATGACTACACACATTACTACTTCAATATGTAATCATAACATCTAATGCTTATATAATCATAGTAGAGAGATGAATTAATTAGATTTTATAATCTATCTACATAAAGTTGTCCCTCAAAAGAAAACCTACCTACAAATATAATTGTGTCAGTCCTGATTAATTCAGTCCAGTATAGTCTTAGGAAATTTGAATGATGACATCAAGGACCGAACTTTATAAGTGTTAGGACTAATATGTAGAACTGAGCTGGACAGGTCTTCAGGCCTAAATGATGATCGACACAAGACTACCTACTAATGGTAACAAGGTAATTAAATATAAAGTTGACAAAACTATTTATTCTTTAGAAATATAACATATTCGCCAGTAATGTATACCAAATTAATGAAACATCAAAAGAAAACTACATTTACATTCACATATAAGTGCCATATCTCTATTATAATTTGTTAAATTATGCATTCATATTAATAATATATGTATATATAATCAACATGAACATGCACACAGCCTTTAATCATTAAATAGTAATATACAACAGATGAAACAAATCCTTTCTCTAAGGATCTTCACGCTTGAAGGGAGGGGCCATTGTTTTTCCTATAATAATTAAAATATCAAAATAAGTTTTGGAGATCTAAAATTGTATTGTCAGTCTTTATTTGGAACTGAAGACTATAGTCCCGTACAGTTCATTCTCTGCCCTGTCCAGTTCAGTCATTCATATCAGTCATAAACCTTATCAACTTTCGTCAAATCAAATTTATTTCTTTAATCAGTTCTAGTAATGGCAATCCAAACGACCGACAGTTATAAAAAACGACCCAAAGTACTGATAGAAAAGGCCCTAAGACTGGACTAGACCGATTGAAATAAGGACTGGCAAAACCAATGTTTGAGTTGTAGGAGAATGGGTGTGTGGAAATCAATCCCCCCTAATTTGAAAATGGTCTAAAATCATCATTATTGATATATTTTTATTTATAGACTATATAATTTCAAAAATCGCGATAAAATTGCAACTTAGTCAACTGTATTTTAAAATATTATCGGGGAAGAAATCCACAAACCTCCGATAATCAAAATTCATTGTTGACCATCCATCCTGGTTTGATTTTAATACTTCACCACTGGACACAATACTGTCTAAAATTACGTTGTAGAACAAAATTTATTGGGCACAATTTTAATATATAGATCATGAATTTCCTATATTTATGTTACGTGAGTGATTGACCGAATAGGAAAAAAGGTTTTCGAATAAAATACCTCAAACTAGATAGTTATAACAAAATGTCGTTTGAGATGAAGAAGACCAGTACATATTTTAGGTTACATACACTCCCAATGGGTCAATGATACTTGATCGATCAGAATTACATTCTTATATATAGATATATAACTTTTTATACGATACTAATAACTTTTCAACCCAAAAGATGGGAAGTACGTAACACCCTAGATAAAAAAATAAAAATAACGGATCAATCATCTGAAAAAAGAGATGATAAATTGATCCCTCTCTTTAATATCATCAACGATCTTGAGGGAAAATAGATTAAAATATATTTTGTAGATGATGATTGTGAGAGGATTTTAAGCACATTTTCTTTCTATTAAATGTAAAAATAGGTAAATTCAAAATTTGTAGAGCAGAAGAGAAAAGGAGTTCCCTTTTTTTACATCTTGAAATCTTAATTAGACAAAATAAAGTTAATAGGTAAGTAGAAGTGAGTATAAAATAGAGTAGCCAAGGTGGGGAGTGAGGTATAGTTGATTGTTCAATATGTGGAGTCAAACATTACAACAACGTCTTTCATATAGGTATATATACCTACCGGGTCGTGCAAAAAGTTTTTGAGACTAAAAATAAAGAAAAAAACAAATGATATATACATTTAATATTCTATTTTTTTTTTTTTTTTTTTTTGATATAGTTTAAAATAAGAGCATTGAGTATAATTAATCTTGAACATAACGACCGTAGGCAGTAATAATGGTTCTCAAATGTGCATTTGATGTAGTACTCTGACATGAGCCTACTATTCACTGCCAGGATTCTTTAAGGCCTTATCATTTGGGTGTCGGATTCTACGAGCTGGAAACTCTACTTGCTACCAAATACTATAACCCAAAGGATTACGATTATGTGTTTCGGGAGGCCAAAAGCTCATAAAAAAAAACTAGAACTAAACTAATGGTTCACTTTTTCACCATCTCTCCTGTCAGGAGTGGTAATTTTTGGGATCGTAGAGAGATATCACGAGCCTGTTTGATGCACCTTGACACGGTGAACCTTGAGACGTTGATGTTCATGGCTATATCCAGAATAGAACGATCCAGCTGCTCATATACTACAGCTTCAGTAGTCTATTTTTCTTGGACGACCATTCCTGCAGGCGTATTTAGGAACGTCTTTGTGCTATATTTGGTCGCAATAACTATTTTTGAGAAGATTCCGGCGGCAAGCAAAAAGCAACCTTTGTTCTTCTTGCGACTTGATAATAAACTCTAATGTTTTGAATTTAACGTAAACAAAAAGAGGAGACTCCGGGGTCTCTTTTATTAGTTTTAAAAATAGTCTTAAAACTTTTCCAGGACCCTGTATGTATGTATGTATTTTTCTTTTAAAATCTCTATTTGACATATTTTTCAAAATGTAATCTGTTGCCTGACAAGGAGCATTCATACGTATACAAGTATATACTTATATTTGCTCCTATTTCATAAATTATATACGGTATATTAAGTTGAGTCTTGCAAGAGGAGTAGAGTTAGACTATTATATAAGAGATTTACTCTATGTCGAGAATTAAACATGTTGGTTTTTTCTTCTTCTTTTTTTTTGTAAGCGTTTTTTATTTTTTATTTGTCATAGTCATGGTTTTTTTTCGGTTTTGATGGATATTGTTGTGGACTTAATAAATGATCCTTAAGTAACAAGAATAATATGAAATTCTTTAAAATATGTTTCAAAATCAATGAACAGCTTAACAATAAGCTGAAATCTTATCACATTTGGCAACATGTATGTATCGTTGCTTATGAATGAATCACTCTTGAAAAGGTTACTTAAAACCTTATGTGGCCCGAGAGAAAACGAGTTTTCGTTGTCTTTCTCACTTACCATCTAGTGCTCTACCTATAGGTGTATATATACCTATAATATCTACCTATATACTCTAATAGTTTATAAAATACGCATAGTGAATATATACTCCCACGTTCATTCGTTAGTACAACGATGAAAAGATTTATACGTCCCTCCAAATAATTCGATGGATTAAAATTTAATATTTTTTTACATAAGATAATCAAAGTTCTATGGGAAAATTCATGGAAATTTAGGATGCTCGTAATTATATTGGTGCATATCTATAGGTTTATTCAAACATTCCTTATAGAATAAATTAGCTGGATATACAGAAATTAATCATTTATTTCAATAAACTGACTCCTTCATTATTCTCAGTTCAATATTAATTCAGCGTGGAATATTATGTCTTATGAAAGAACTAACCTATGACTAACAGAACGACTATAAATGGTAGATTAAAGCTCATGCATCCACTTTAAAAAATGCAAATTATAATAGTTACAGTGCAAGTACTAATCCCGAATTTGAAAAAGTATTGCCTGAAGAAAAGAGCCTTAGGATCAAGTAAGCTTGGAAATTTAACAAAGTCCAGAATTAGCTTGTAACAAATATTTTTGTATAAATAATCTATTGAGCTGAACATAATTTTGTGATTCTCCATTGTTTGATGTGTCAAAAACAAAAACCTTATTCATCTATATTCAAAAATCAGTTAGTAGTTGCAAGAAGAAACCAAAAAAAATATGTTAATGGTATGGTTAAGGATTAGAAAAAATTGAATATATATGCAGCAAATGATATATATTGAATAAGAACACTTATATTTTCGTACTTTTTGAATAAAAATATAACACGAAAAATGCCATTATGGGTAATTCACAAACACTTATGGGGATTATTATAAAAATTAACTTTTCCTCTTGTTTCTTTGTTATTTGATATATTATTAAAACGTTGGAAAGGTAATATTTTTATGACACTGTAATTACTTGCTCTAATACTAATTTAATTTAGTATCGTTTGATATGCCTGAACTTCCCAACCATTATATGCATTGTATTCCATTACTGACATAAAAAAATTACAAGTATCAAAAAACAAATGATCAACCATTCCTTCAATTTCAAGGGTATTGTCATATAACCAAAAGGATGATTTTTAAAGCCTTTATACTTATGTGTAGTGCATTGACTTTGCTAATTTGATAGTTATAAGGTTTCTTTAAACTTCCTTAAAAAATGCCTAACTACACCTAGGCCTATATATATATAGAATAACTTTTAACTGTGAATGTACCTATTGAATCAAAATTTTAATAAAGATCCCATGTAAAGTGAGTCGATAACTAATTCATATCTGGAAGACTTTATTTATTTTGCGCCTTTATTTGATCAACTTTAGATAATTGAGCCTAATATAGTGTGTGTAATTGAATCCTAATAATCATTATTAATTAAATTTGCTTTCATAATATGATATTTGATTCTCTCATATAAAACAATCAAACTTTTGGGGTGGCCTATCACATATTTCCATATATTGTATGGTTATGGAAATAACTCCTTGAATAAACGTACTACCATAAAAAATTACACCACCACAGAAAACTTTCTAACGTAAAAATAATATGATGTGAATCATATTAAAACATATGATGGATTGCATCTAATGTACTACTGTATAATTTAATAGAAAAGATGGCTTAGCAATGTATGTAAGAGAAAAAAAGAATCTATATATGTATTAATAGCGTGGTTTTAAACGCTGTTTTATCATGTAGGTATATACTAATATCATAGCAGCATTGACCCTCCCATTTCATTCCAGACTTACATTGTAAAGCTAAAAATAAAAGGTTGGAATTATATTTGATGAATCCTCAAAATTATATATATGTTACTACAATGCGTTGTAGAATGTTCAATCACTTTTTTTTTGTCAGATCGAGAGGGATTCATTCCTCCCTCAAAGTATGCACGCTGCACAGTCACTGTTAATGAGGAAAATTGTGTATATTTTGGGTGTGATAAATAAAAGAAACCGAAAATCAACATGGGCGCCCAAACAATTTGAAGAATGTTTTGAAGGAGAGAAAGAATAAGACTCATGACTCGTGGCAAAGGAGGAAGGAGAAAAGGAAATAAATGAGGGCATTAGCTAGAATTACTCGATCCTCAATTCTACTCTGAGTCCAACAAGTCCTTATAATTTATAACTGAGCAAGATTATACTCTTTCTTTTATGAGCCCAAACGAATGGGCAATCAGGTTTTGAATATGAATAAATGTACCAGGAAAAAAATTTCACTATTCAGGGAAAAAAATAATTATTTTTCAAATTACAAATCCAAAAAAAAATTGAGCCAGCTAAAAAATACACACAATTTACATCACTAGACATTGTACTATTTAGAACTCAAGATGAATTTATATTGTTTCAAGCATATTAATCATACTTAGACAGTGTAAAGAACTTACTCATATTTGAATCCTTGAAATCAGACAATGGATCCACAGTGCTTAGGAATATGAAATGAGCATGACTGCCAAAAAATGTGTTTAATTCATCCATACTTAGCTTGCTAAGATCCCCCCCCCCAACGAGAAATTTAAATTAATTTTCTTTAGTTTCTTTGTTGGGCTATTATAATTTTATTATGAAAAAGTATGAACAACCTTTTAACAAAAGAGATTGACCCCTGACAGGCATTTCTACCTATTGTGAGGCCATGTTATATACATAATTTGCAGGCAGAAAACCTTCAATAAAACGAAATGGGAAATTTTCATTATATGTATGTATGATTAATATCATTTAGGCTTTATATGAAAAAAAAATCTATTTTTATGGTAAAGAAATATGATTTTGCAATACGTTTTTGGATATCTGTCAAACGTATAGTCCTTTGTGTCTGTGTATAAATGTAGAATTTCTCTGGGCATTGACATTTGATTGAAAGGAAGACATTCATATCTACGCACAGACATAATCAATCACTGTTTTTTTTCCAAGATTTTGAGAATAAATGTGGATTTTTGAAATTTTTTTGGAAAAAAATTAATTTTCAAATCTTTTGTGAATAGCTATGGATTTGTGAAATTTTATTAAAGCCTCCCACCCAAAAAAAAAAAATATATATATATAAATACATGCTGTGCTATATATGGCCACCAAACATACTTCCTGATTAAAGAATATATCATCCCAAAAGCTAGTTAGATAATATTTTATCATGCTAAAAAGATATCCGGGAGTTGATCTATTTATTTATTTATTCCATGTTAGAAAATCGTGTTTCTATCGATTTACTTCAGTTTTATATAGGTATATTATGTATGAATCTCCCACAGGTAAGTATTCCTTTCTAAGGTTAAGCATGCCTGTATTGTATAGGATTATTTTTCATATACTTGAACGTGATAAACCATGTTTCGAAATCAATATAATCTCTTATTGATGTTATTCCATCTCTTTTTGATATAAAGTGGAGCATAGGAAGATATATTTATGTGAGGTTATTCCAAACACGAAAAAAAGGGGGAAATTTTGGTATTTCTTCAATGAAAAATGATGGTTAATAATAGTTGTATTTTTTTTATTTTTTTTCTACCAAAGCTAAAGGTTAATGCTTTGTTATTACTTATTATTTTTATATTATTATTAAAAACTGCTGTTGCCTGTTGATAATTAATGCAAAAAAAAAAAAAAAAGAAGAAAAGTGAGAAACTGGAGCAAAGATCATAAGTTTTCCTTTTTTGACATTAGCTCATATATGTATATTTCTTTAGCTCTCTAATAGTAATAGTAAAAAGTAAGAAGAAGCATGATTTGTTGTAGGTCATGACCTGATTATTTCACTCATTGATTTTCCTTTTTGACTAGAACAAGTTGTAAATACATTATTATATGTAATATTTATCAGTAATAAAACCCATTCAATTTTACGTAAATATAATTGAGAATGCAAAGTCGTACAGTATCCATTTTGGGGTTTCCCAACTGAATAATGACTGGAGTCATTAATAAATAAATAAACGCACCCAAAAAATAAGTTTATTGCAATCCCATTTTGGTTTTTTTTCTATTTTTGGGCAGAATAATATATTGTTATTACTATCTTTTGAAAAAGAATTTGCTTGAAGAACAATAGTGCATCATTAAAAAGCTTTTAATGAGTTTTTTAAACAGAGAGCAAAAAGAGAAGGGAAGAGATCCATTTGGAAATATATAATAATTTGTAAAAACAATAGATTTTTATTGTCCATGTCTTCAATCTAAATGTTGTTACCTTTTGACAATTTATTACAAACGATATCAAATTTTGGACTTGGTTAAATATTGCTTTTACGCATATTTTTATATTAAAGCTACATCAATGTTAAAAGTGATATATGTTGCACGAAAACAACACTAATTGTTTTTTAATCATCGTCGTCATCTGTCACACTTCTACCTACATAATTTGTAAAATGGCGCTAACTCTTTGTTCCTCCTCCGGTGCCTACATCATGCTGTAGTCATTTCATATATCATGTAAATATTAGCAAACATTTCAATCGATTAATTGACACCCTTTTGTTGCCGAGGATCTTAATCAAGAAATATAATCTCTGTTAAAAAAAAGATAGGATCAGGTCTTTGATATTAAAAGTTAATCCTGGGGTTGATCAAATAAATGCTAAATATAGTAGAAATGAATTAATATTTTGAACTTTAGATTGAAATATTTACTTTTGACAAAAATTAATAGTTAAAGGGTTAATAAATGAACAAAAAAGGTTTTAGTCTCTTATTTTTTAATACATCACAACTCTTCTTCATGATAAAATTTAATTCTCAAACATTAATTTCTTGCTAATATATAGCAGCTAAAAAATGCCGGAATGTAAAAAAAAAAAATCAAAAACGGTATGATAACCCCTACAATTTAAAATATTAGATCAGCTACAAGCAGCTGTGGAAAGAACAAAATAAACACAAATCCCACTTCTTATAGAGCAAGTACATTGCAGAAATTTTCTCCCATGTCAATCCTAATTCTACTCGGAGTCAAACAAGGACTTAAACCTATAATTCTCCAAAAAAATTCTTGTCACTCTCTGTCTTTTGTGAGTAAACGTGATGACTCTATACTTATTCCAATATGTTTTCTCCGCAAGAACTAAATAATAATGGTAGTAGCATTGGAAAATATGAAAAAAAAACCAGCTCAGATTGCCAAATGTTAAAAAATTAACATCCGAGTAAATGCTTAAGATTTACAACTCCAGCAATGACTGTCGACCAAAAGTTATTCCAGGTTTTTGTAATATAGGTTCCACAGTTAATAATCAAAAAGTTATTCAATTCATGTAATTATTTGGAGGGCTGTAAATGAATACATTACGTAGAAAGAGAGTCCCATGGAAATACAAACTATATACGAACAAAAAAATGAGGACGCTCCACCATTTGTCTTTGAGACAAAAAGTGTGATATAATAAGAAGTGTACAAAAATAAACGAGCAAGTGCTACTTTTATACAGGTGTGCTTAAATGGAGGTTATTTATGTAACAGAAAGATGTCCCCGTATTAGAGTACCTATGAGAAAATTATCAATTATAATTCAAAAAGAATAAATGTTTCTTTTTTCGATGGGTATTTTTTGTTCCTTTCTCAACTTTATACAAACATGTATATATATATATATATATGTACCTATATACCCTAGAGCTTAAATGTGAAAAATAAAATACTCTTAGCTAAAGGCAATCAGGTGTAATTATAATTATTACGGTATCATTATTTTTCCTCCCTTCTACTTTTTCATTATCAATAAAGATCTTAAAGATATATATAATGTCACAGACTTTTTCTCCTGATTGAATTAATTATTCACGTGCACAAAGAATGAATCTTCATACATATGTAGGATTATGCATTCAAGCTGCATTCCTTTTTTAATAGTTACATTTCGTTGGCAACAAGGATCCATCAGTTTCCCTCATTATTTTCAAACAGGAGTGAAAATTAGAAGCCTCTCACATGAGACAAAGGAATCAATTTTTAAAAAAATAATTAATAGTAATTTTTTTTTGTGTGTGTTAAATTATATTTTATATAGGAGAATCAAGGTTTGAAATTGATAGATGAGATATAAATGTTGTTATTGTTTATATGTGCGTGGATTTATGTAGAACCCATGTTCCAATGGATACCTACATAAATAATATATAGTAGGTAGTCAGACTCGGGGAAAAAGTCTTTAGTCTGCCAGTCCAAGTCAAGTCTTTGCTCACAAGTCTAAATTAAGGTTTTGAATATTTGTATTGAGTCCTTAGATGTCTTTTGAGCTCATTTCAAGTCCATAACTCTATTAGAATATAGGGTTCATAGTTTTAAGGCCTTTTTCCTTAAGTTAAATATAAAGAAGCTTTTGAGTCTTTCTTTAGTCGTGAGCCTTTGATTATGAGATCAAGTTGAGTTAAAAGTCTTAAAAATATGGAATCACGTCCAACTTGAGTCACAAGCCTCAAGTCCAAGTCTATACATTTGGTAGGAGCTATATTAGTGGCGTATTGAGGCACTGACAAGAGAGCCCTTGTCCCTAGATATTGTGATGTGACAAAGCGGAATAAGGCAGCATCATTGGAAGCCACATCGGTACAGAGGGAGAGAAGGAAAGAAGACTCTTTATTTACATAGACATACTACCTGGCAGGATTTTTATAGGTAGCAATATTTAACAGTACACTTTATATCAGGGGTCACCAACCATATGACCATTGGAACCCGATCTTCTGTTGGCTTTTTCTTAGTCGTCCCTTGGGTTTGTGATAAAAATATTTTATGCTTTTGATTTCTGTATTCGTTTATACCTATTTTTTGAGCTGGTAGTCCTCAACTTTAAAAAGGTTGATGACCCCTGTTCTATATAATATATACATAAAACCCCTTAAAATGCTAAGGGGATTGAGAGGAGGGGATACGACTTCATCGCAATGCACAACACTATCATGGTTAATACCTATGTGACGCACATCAGTTTGTAAAAAAATCATTTATTGATGCGGATTTTAGACTATCCATGCATTATCATCTTTCGATGTGAAGTATATTATAGATTTTACTAATATATTAAGTATACAAAATTGAACTCTTGGTCAATATCAATTAATATATGTATAATAATTGAATCAGATTGATGATTTTTTCAATACTATTGAAGGGAGGTTCATTATTTTACAGCTTTTTTAAAGATTTGTAGATTATACGTACTATAAAAGTTATTTTGATGTCTTTTTGTCTATCTTTGTAATGTATTTATGTTAGATAGAGTTGAAAATGCCCAAGTGAAGGCTGTTAAAGCACATTACACCTCATATATATGCATACATCCATATATATGTATTGTCGTAATGCTTCTTAAGAAAACGGTTTAAAAAGGATATATGCTTACTTTTTACTATATATATACATATATAGATGTACAAACAAGTTCCAATCATATGTACATCATACATATCATATGCACTTATCAAATAATCTTGTTTTTTTTTTATTTATTAGAAAAGGTAAATTGAGTTTCACAATTTTCTTTTTATATTAATATAACTTTGTCATTTTTATGTATAGATCTAGTTTATATACCTATTTCACAAATATGTATGTATGTATCTACAATAAAAATATACAATTAATCATAGACAGTACGGTCTAATGGTAACTTCTTTTTGCACTCGAAAATACTCAAAATAATATGAGCAAGGACCATTTATTTCTGTACATATTATTTCTTACTCAATAATATGTACAATATACAATTGTAGGTAATAAAGTAATAATTTTTGTATAGCTTCGTGGGAGATTGTACAGAAATTGCGAAATTACATTTTAATATCACTTCAAAATCTTCGATTATATATTTTTTCCCCCTTGTCTTAATGCATTTATTAACGATATAATCAAAGAATTTTTTTGATTGTAAAACATTCAGTTATTGTATTAGGTAGATTTTAATTACAACAATATAGACTTATATATCTGGGGTATGTTACCAAATATAATTATCATTTAATATTTTTCTTTAAGGCTCCATTGGTGAACATCATTTTATAACGTAGTTAGATAACGGTCTAAAAATAAACCCCAAAAATAAAACGTATTTAATTATATAACAAAGAGTAAAATGACTTTTATAATTTAGATTTTGTATTATATTCTTTTTTTTTAAATGTTCCTTTAATTGGTTAGTTGGAGTTGAATTGATTAAGTATAAGTAAACATTATATATTATAATTACTCCATCTAGCCTAGGAATCTTTTTGGTGAAATCCATATACATAAAGTATATTTATTTTTCTAGGAATCACCAGAGCGCGGACGCACATTTTGTATTATATTTTTAATCATTTCATCCATTTTGCAATCATAAATAATCATTAAAATGTTAAAAATACTAATATGAATATATTATATTGAGAGAAAAAATCCTTATTTTAAAATCATTTTAACAACAAGAATTTTCGGTTTAAAGACGATATCATCTGTTATTATTATGGTAAAACATTTATTTGATATTTTAAATAACATTTTTAATGTTATATTTTACACTTTATAGGAATTTTAAGAATCAAATCCGTACCATATCAGTTTAAATGAGGTTACGTTTATTATATGTATAGAATAGTGGCTACAATATTACATTTGTATAGCTACCTTTGTAAGCCCCCATTGAAAAAAAAAATCTAATAAATCAAAAGGAAAAATAATTGATGAATGACAATTAAACAAAAGAGTTAATTAAATTCACTAAACTTTGATTAAAAATTGCAATATTCGAATGAATCTTAAACGATGCATTATCAAGATAGATAAAGAATTGCATAAAATATGATTTAATGACAATATAATGTAAATTCAGACGAATAAAGAACGTTTGTATGAATCACGGGGTTGTATAATATATCAGTTTACAAAGAGAGAGTTAAATAGATTTGATAATTTTTTTTGTAGTTTGAATTTATTCAAAAAACCCCATCAATATATATATATATATATTTATAGGTAGAGGGTTAAAAACAGAATGAAACTTTCAAAAACAATAGCTAATATATAGAGCTTCAAAGGCCCCAAAATATATCAGCCAAATCAGTAGGCGTTGAATAAGATAATACTATAAAAGACTTTGCTATAACTTATTCATTTTTCGTAAATTTTAATGATTTGTTCCAAGTATGTTTTTACGTTTTACCTACATAAAATAAAGTGTACGTTATTTATGTAGACTTAATATACATCTACAATCCGTATATAATATACCTATAATGTTATTGTACCTCAATAACATGCACAAAATATGATATAAGGAGGGGAAATTGTATCCAAAATATATATGTACATACTTGTGACATCTTTTGAGACTCACTTGGACAAGGGATGTCTATGGGGGGCTTATCAAAATAACAAGAAGTCAAATTATGTAAGAACACTGCCTCGCCCATGTGGTTAGCGTTTATATGTACGGGGAAAAAATACAGCACTGCTGTTAGAATGGATTGTAGGCGTGAAGTCTTATGAGTAATTTGAACTTTGAGTAATAATGGTATGATAGTGTTTAAACGATATGTATAATATATATAGATACTCATATATGTCTGCCAATTTTAAGTACATATGTATGTGTGTGAATAACTATATGTAACCCATAGTTCAATGTCACAAATATATATTTGCTGCAATTTCTTGCGGCCCAAATGATGAAGAAGGCAACTTCAGGGGGTGTATCTAGAATTATTTAAGAGTAGATTTTATAGTACATGTTTCTGTTAGACGTTGATTAATGGATTTTTCTCATATATACAAGTGTAGGTATGTATATATTTGTATGTAATTCGCTTAGACATGACCTATTACCTCATATTCAAATTCCTATTCAATTGTTATACAGGGTGTAACAAGGATATCCCGTGCTTCAGATTTCCAGATTTACCGAAATCTATGATAATCAAATTGTGTGATACTTTCATTGCAGTGAAATATACTTGTAGATATAAACGTTTCACTTAGTAGCCGAACCATCGCCATAAAGTCAACGCCAGATGATTTCAAGCCTATTACACTTTCAGAGGAATCGCCCAGGTGCACTGTTGTGATGGTTTTGGTAAATAACGATCTGAATATTACTCCCAGGGATCAAGGAGGTACCCGGAGGCCGTTTATGGGCCTAAAAACAGAACTCTGCCCCCTCTCACCGCTCCAAAACGACTCAGGATTTACTTAAGGAACCACCACTACGACTGGGTGTCCAAGAATATTTGACCTCCTAGCTTCTTCTACTTGAATCTGATTGATAATTTTGTTTGAAGCTACCTTGAGTCAATGGTGAACAGATATTCTCACACTACCAAGATTCCTTATCGACACCATCATCCTGGAGTACTAAAATTTAGATCCGGCTCTTGTTTTTTCGCCTGCACACGGTTCAGGACCCGAAAAGAGGGTATTATTGAGACAAAGGGAGGCTAAATTGAGTAATTTTTTTTCAAAGATGGTATCTGCAGGTCAGGGTATGTTTTTGACTAAATCTTAAAAATGACCATTTTATGTCTTTTTAAAGTAGAGGGATCAAAAGCACCAGATTTTGTTGTTATACACTGTATTGATTATTCGAGTTCTTTGCAATTTGTTATAGAGCAACACAACACCATTTTTAAGAAACAAGTTATTGATATATCATTTCTTCCAAGTATGTACATGTGATGTCAAAATGAAACATGACTCAAGAATTATTATTTATCATGGATATAAAATCTCGTTATTATTTTTTTTGCCTTTCAAAAAGTGAAAAAAAAAAAAACCAATGATGTCTCCTCAATAGAATTTTTTATTATCATACATAATATAAGAGTTCACTGCATCCCATCATACCAAAGGAAACCACAAATTAAATTTCCTCAAAATAATTTTTAATGTCCATCAAATGAGTAAATGGTATAACGTGATCCCAGAACCACTTTCCCTAATAATACACCACTCTTTGTATGGTAGGAGGGGGTTGAAACAATGGTTCATCACATGGCTGTTAATCAAGAAAGAAACTCACACACACATCGTGATATCAAATTTCATGCAATTTCTATGTAAGTAGATTACTTAAGATTTTACCACAAATGAAGAAAATACAATATATTGAAGACACAGTAGAAAGAAAAAAAGTTCTACTTTGTCAGACTAACAGACATTGCAAAATTATATTCATTAGGAAAATTGTTTTTTACACATATGAAAAAAAAACAATTTGGAGAACAGTCTGTGCAATATTGAGACTCAGTAATTGTCAGTATTTTTATTTAGAGAGAGAGAGACGTCAACTTACATACATATATTCTTTAAATATTTTCTAAGCCATATAATTTGAGAATAATTAAAGTAATTTTAATAATATGTAATTAAAAGATCTTAAATATTTCTGCAAACATTTCATAATAGTGGGGAAATGTAGGAACTAATTCTGATTATTTATTTTATAAACTTAATATATGCCTACTTACAAAATATAACCTTTCATTGATATTATTATCATATAGAGATGAAAAAAAAATCAAAGATGAAGCCAAAATATTTATTCTCTTTTATTTCATCAAAATAATTAATTATTTACTCCATAGATGGCGGGTCTCGACAGTGAAGGTCCTCTCATCAGAGAAGATGAGAGCTATTCCACAATTGTTCTTCAAACTGTTCAGAAGGCCCCTATAACGCTGCAGAGGACTTCTTGCAGTTGTTGAGTTAGAAGAGGTCTTTCCATATTCATAAGAGACTTATCACCAGCCTTTTTTACGACCCTGGACATTGTGGGTACTGACAATTTCTTCTTCTTGTAAAAAGTCGTCATCTTTATTCTTGAATTGGCATTGAAGGTACGTCCTTGGATCGTAACTTGATTGCTCTGCAACTCCGGGTCGGCCTTTGAGATATTCCCATTCAAATATTTGCTTGACCATATGTGCTTGGTAGTCCTTCCTGAGGTCATCGTCGGCCTCTTTGATAATCCCCTGCTTATGGTTCACTGGATTGACAGTGAAATTCTTCTCATCAGAGAAGATGATAATTCCTTCACCATTGTACTACAAGCTATTCAGAAGGTGCCTACAACGCCCTTGCAGTTTTTGTGTTGGAAAAGGCATTTCCATATGTCCTAGAAACTTACCACCGTAACCAGCTTCCACGTCCTTGGATTTTAAATTGGCTGTTCTACCACTTTGGAGTCGGGCATTGATGTTTTCAGCATCCCTCAGCCGTTTTCAGGGGTGAAACACATTAGTGAACTAGCCGGCCTAATGTATAGTCCCCATTTCAATTCTATCTTCTTTCATGATGTTGAATTATTTGGTTTTATTTCAAAATGCGCAGCATTGGCAGCTGATATACTGAATTTTACAAACAAGTTCGGAACTTTACAATAGGTTTAATTGAAGCCTCATAAAGTATTAATATCAGTACACATTTTTTTAATGAAAATCCTGGTATGTAGACCGTACTTGTATTCAGAATCTGTTAATTCATTTAATTATATAAAAATACAGTTTAAGTCACACAATTTTAACAGAATGTGTATAACTTTGCATTCCAACGGAGCTTATTCATAAATTGCTATGTATGTATGTAACTATAAAGGCCACCTGGTGTTGTTTTTCTTAAATTGCATTGACTTAAATATAAAAATTGTTCATAAAAATACATGAACATTTGCTACACCAAATAATAAGCCATTAAGTAATTTGTGTTATGTGATTTTTTACCGTTAAATATTGTGCATATTTAATTTATACTTTATATATAACAAATATGGGCGCATACATTTTGTTGAACTGTCTCTATTCAAAACAAACTTAGAAGCCTTGTTATGCTTTATTTTTTTTAAATATCAATTGAAGTAGTATTGTTATATATATATATATATATATTTACATGTATATTTTTGTATTACTGCAAAGAAAAATTCTTATAACTTATGCTACATATTATCAAAATAATAATATACTTTGAGTAGGAATATTTTGTAAAGAACATGATCAAAATTTTCTTTTCCATATTAAATATTTCAGGCTATTACATAGTTTTATATATATAGCATGTTTTGAAAGTGAAACTCTATTTTAAAAAAAATGTATATAAATAAAAAGGGTTGGATCTACATAAATAGTCAATGGTCGTTTCGTAGGAGGTACCTACTTTATTCTTCCATTTTTTTCTTAGAAATAATTTGAAAAATAAATGGATCTAAGTAATTAAACCAAGAGGCTGTTGAAAAACAGGTAACACTTATAAGGAACATCAAGCTAGGCAGCTCCATATATTTGTTGTTTATGAATGAAAAATGATATATATTTTCATCAGAAGCAAAAAAATTCGAGATTCACATCCTTTCATTGATTAAAGATTTTTATTCATTTAAATATCTTTCTATGTTTTTTAATGTTAAATGATTTGATAAAAAAAAAATATTATGCCTATAACGACCACTACTATTTATGGAAATAAAAATCTGGCTCCATTTTTAAGAAAAATAACGTTTATTTATATGAAAATCGGTCAAAATCAAAGACTGACTGAATGTGTTAGGTAATTTTTCTTTTTAAAAATTGAAGAATTTTCTTCAGTTAACACCAAAAAATAAGGTATCAAATATGATAGGTATGAAATTTTATGATTTAAAAATATACAACTTGCTTTGTAGATTTTTAATCAATTCGACCTCCCACTAGAATATTTATCCTCTCAAGATATATTTAATCAGTTACTAAATAACTATATGACGTAACATCAATATATAATTATTAATTCCAATATATGTTATCATTCCTAACAATTTAGGACGTTTTAAGGATAGATACATTTATGGGTAGGAATCACACAGGTGCTTTACCTCAGGCCTCCTTAAGTCTTCGTATTTACTCATTTAGTGAATGATTTCAAACAAAATACCTGGTGGTTTTATTGGGAATAAGTTAAAAAACATATTAATTGAGGGAGATGTAATCTGCAAATAAGAAAAAAAGGCAAACAGCTGTTCTAGATAAACCAATTGTAATAAGTATGAAGGCTTTTATAAGTAAAAAACATACTTTCGTTTTTTTGTAGCTTTTTGTTACTATGTAAGTTGAGCGCTCATTTTCTACTGTAAATAATATTTGCAGTGGGTTTGCAAAAGGTATATTATACCTAGATTATAATGAAGAAAGGAGGTATGCTACAAATTTGTTCATTGTTTCTTTTGTCGTTTGCAAAAAAATATGCTAATATATACATACTTTGAACCCATATATAACCTCAAAACTAGGTCAGATAAAAAAAATAGGTTACATCACTCTACAAATGAGGAGGGAGAGGGGTAAAGCCTCAGCGTCACTGGTGGTCTAAGAACAAGGTGAATAAAGGAATTATTAGAGTAACTCCCTTTCTTCAAATATGAATAAATAAAGCATGTCCTCACTATGAGGTCCCTTTGTGTTTACATCCATACTATGGCTAACTGTAGTTGACTCATATGTCTGCGGCTGTAAAAATCATTTTGTAGACGTCTGAGAGAAAGGAATTTCCTTTAATTTTTATAATAACGTGGTGCTCTAAATATGTATTATATTATATGTAGGGTATATGTTTAGATAAATAAATTGATCATGTAAAAGACACACACAAAAAAAAAAAAAAAAAAAAGGTTTCAAACTACCTGCATGTGAACGACTTGAAAGGAAACACACATAAAAATGGTGAATAACCTGAAGATGATAAAAACCGGTATTTTGCAATTGTCTTTTTTTTTAAATGAGTGTGTGATGGGCCATTTTTTTCCCTAATGGTATCGCATTTTGTACACAAATCAAATCATATACAAAGTTCGGGATAAAAATTTCCCGGTGGATAATCGTATTTTATTGCATTTTTCGGGATTTTTTTAATCGTGTGATTGCGTCATACATAGGCATTGTTTTCATACAGTTTTTGTTTTACATCTGCCATCAAATGGGTGAAGAGGAAGAAAAAAGACTCACGTATAGCCCAAAAAGACATTATTGTTATGGTCGGGTCAATGTCTGGACCGTCCACAATATCCAGTATGCCAAGAACATTGGCAAATGGACGTTACAAACTGTATAAAGTGGATTTTTGCGCCCAAAACTTTTTTGATTTCTGACCCAACGAAATATGGCCGCTGTCATCTTCCGACTTGAATCTTTCTTGTTTAGTTTTGGTGAGGTGCCATCGAGGGCATCAAAAATACAACCCACGCCTTAATGTGGATGACTTACATGCCATCATCTTCAAGATATGGACCAACTAACCTGAGGACAAAATTGTCAAACCTGTTTTGCTTTTGCTGACCGGAATTTTTTTCTTTCGCACCCTACATATAAAGTCTTTTTAAAGCTACTTTTCATTATTATTTGTTCAAAGGCCATTAAAAAGTATATAAAACATCGATTTAATATTTTTCTCTATCAACATCAAGACCTTTTACATATAAGAAGATTTCAAATCCTGGGAATTTTTTATACAAATCATGGTAAAAAACAAAAAAAAACATAATAAATGTTCAACTATGCATGACAACAACGTTTTACAAAACATATTTTCAAGTAGGTAGTACTATTGATTAGATTGGTAATTCATCTTTGGGTAGGCATTTATATCCTCCTCTAAAATATTTTATTTAAACCACATTAATTTGAACAATTTCTATATAGATTTGAATGAATCTATCCATTCAAATCTCT